>NW_020954564.1:10258771-10330553 GCF_900497805.2 Vombatus ursinus | reverse complement strand
GAAGGAAGGAAGGAAGGAAGGAAGGAAGGAAGGAAGGAAGGAAGGAACGAAGGAAGAGAGAAAGGAAGAAATAAGAGAGGGAGGGAGGGAAGGGAAGGGAAGGAAAGGAAAGAGAAGAGAAGGAGAAAGGGAGGAAGAGGGAGAGAGAGGGAGAGAGAACAATGAAAAAGAAAAAAGGAAGAAAGAAAAGAAAAAGAAAGAAAAGGAAGGAAGGGGGAAAGAAATGCATTCCACTGCACAACCACTCCACACATGCTCCCACTCTCTAAGGGCGTCCTTGGAATAAACAATGCCTCCCATCTGCATGGAACTTCCAACTCACCAAATCACTTTGACATCTATTCTCTGTGGGATCTTCATACATTTGTAGGATCCCTTTGAGTAAAACAAGGCAGATATTATTATTCCCATTTTACAAACTGATAAAATTGAGGCCCAGGGAAGAAATATGACTTGCCCAAAGTCACACAGCCAAGTCAGTGGCAGAAGCTGGGCTAGAACCCAGGCCATCTGCTTCTGTACCATGCTACCTCTAACGGCACCAGAGCAGAACCATCTCAGGGGTTCCCAAGAGAAACAAGAGACAAGTCCTGGTAATAGATGGGAAAGAAATTTTCTGTTTCCTCAACTCCTAAACAGATGATTTCATTATGAGTACATCACATTTCTTCATTCTAATTGAAACACCGGCTCTTATCAGTGCTCTGACTTTAGTGTGGGATAAGGAAAAAAAAGAAAGGTCCCTAGGGACACATATGGGGAGAGGCTTCTGTGGTCCCCATGCTCAAACTGAAAAACTAATTTATCCTCAGATCCAGGAATTAAGGATAGGCAAAGCAGAGAAATGCCCAAGGGGTTATACACGTTCGTGTGTATGAGCATACCAGGGCACACTTTTTAGTATAACTTTTTATGAGTACATATTTTTCGTATGAGAATATAAAGTCCTTCATGACAGCAGGGATTGTTTTTGTGGCTAATGTAATGGGACAACCCTGCATTTGGAGGCTGGAGACCTGGTTTCTAGTCTTGGTTCTCTTACTGATATTCTGTATGATCCTGGGCAAGTCACTTCCTCCCCTTAATCTCAGCACATGGCAGGGAGTGCCCCGCCCCCCAAAAAAGACTGCTGAGGAGCTGCAATGCTCTGTCTGTTTAAGAATCATCTCTCGGACTGATCCCAAAATAGCCACCGGCCGCCTACGTGGAACAAAGCCCACACGAGAAGGTTCCTTCTCCCCCCAGCCCGGCTTCCACATTCTTCCTCAGCTTTAATTACACAGAGGCATTTTTCCAGCCTGGCTGCCTATTATCCAAGCTCAACTGCATCTCCAAACATGATTGATGCAGTGGCTGGGGGAAGCTCCTCCTGCCTTTTCTCAGCTCATCGGGGCCTAGCATTTTGGAAACCCTTCTACCCCTGCCTGGCCTCTCTTGATCCTTCCCGACCAACTGGCAGGAAGAGGAGAGAAATCAACTGTGTACCCTAGAGTACCACTGCCATATCTTCTCCACTTGCCAGGAAGAAGACAAAAAAAATGCATCTACAAAATCAGAGGGCCAGATGAACTTTGGAGGTTCCTTCTAATGCTAAGGTTTTACAATCTAAGTTCCCTTCCTGCTCTAAGCTTATGCTTTAAGGACCCTTCCATTTCTAGCAATCTGTGTTCTAAAAATTCTTTCCATCTCTAATATTCTGGGTTCTAAGGATTAAGATCCAAAATCTGTATTCTGAAATTCTATTCTGTTTTATTTGATTGGACAATTGACAAGCAACTTTTTTTTTTTTTTGGCTTTCTCCCCTTTAAGTGGGGATATGCCAGCAGTACTCCGAGAGAGAATGTCTAGAAAAGATTTGCCCCAAGGTCCCAGAGTGACTTGATGGCAAGGCTAGCAGTAGAGGTCTCCTGATTTTCAATTCAATACTCTGGAGTAAACTTTTTTTTTTCCTTTTTGGTGAGTCCATTGGGGGTTAAGTGACTTGCCCAAGGTCACACAGCTAGTTAAGTATCAAGTGTCTGAAGTCACATTTGAACTCTGGTCCTCCTGACTCCAAGGCCAGATCTCTATCCACTGCGCCACCTAGCTGCCACACAATTCAATACTCTGGCCACTACCTTGATATTAGCTGTCTGGGAAAATCAGCTAGGAAGTCAACATCGTGTGAAACATACCATTGCACTTCTGCTGCTGACATGCTGTGGTGATCTTTAGCAATCACTTTCCCTCACAGAGTCTCAGTTTCCTCATATGTGGAGTGAAAAGGTCAGACCAAATGATGACTAAAGTTTTATCCACCACTAACATTCTATCTTCTCTAGGTCATTGTGATGAAAGTTCTTTGTAACAATTTAAGTGATAGATGAATGTGAATTATGATGATAATGCAAAAGATAATAACCCCCCCATTACTGAATCTTACCTAGTCTGGCAGCAAGGCCTATAGCTCGGAGACCTGTATCTATCGATCCCATAAGAAATGGCCTAGGACAAGAGATGGGCTTAGGATAAGCAAGATTTAGTTATGGCAGTGTGGCATAATGGAGAGGGAGCTGGGGTTGGAGTCAGGAAGACCTGGGTTTAATTTCTAACTGAGACACTTAATAATTGTGGGATGTGGGCAAGTCACTTAACCTTTTTGAGCCTCAGTCTCCTCATTTTTAAAATGGGAATAATAATAGCAACTAACTCACAGAGTGGTAGTGAGCTATGTGACCTTGGGCAAATAACTTAACCTCTTTGAGCCTCAGTTTCCTCATCTGTAAAATGGGGATGATGATAATAACATATTATAATAACAAAGTATCATAACACTATGGTTAGAGGAGGGACCTTGAAGTCTGGAAGACATGGGTTCTCATCTCTAGCAGACCCTAGCCTCATGAACCTGTATGAGCTGCTTCACCTTTCAGTGCCCCCAAGCAACTCTCTATGTCTGTAAACTGCAGGGCAGAAGCTGATCTGCTTTGGGGGAGGGAGTTTTCTTACTAGAAGTTACCCATACCAAAGAAAACATAAAAAAAGCTCTATTTCATAAGACTGTTTTAAGGATCAAATGAAATAATAATGTAAAGTACTTTACAAATCATAAGATGCTATATAAATTTGAGCTCTTATTAGTATCTTTTTTCCTTTACCCATTTGGAGGACAAAGGGGCACAGGGTAGCCAGCCTGAAGCATGATCCGTCCCAGGCATGATTATTCCAGGACATGGTGGCATAAAGGCCCCCCAGTTTCAGCTCTTCAGTTTTCTTTTCCTAATGCAAGACAGCTTTTAACTCCACACAGAATCCAACTTTGACAGGTTTTTGACCCTCAATGATAATAGGTTGTGGGGGACAGGAGAGAGATCAGAGACAGCTTTATTTCAGGGAGAGAAGGAGCCGGATTTATTAGGGAAGTGCTTGCTTTGAAGTGCCCAGACTCGTTGGAACCACCTGTTCAAATTTGGGCAGGCCATGAACAAGAGGATGAATGGACTGACACAGAAATCAGGCAACCAGAGAGGCTCAGAGATTAGGCCCTCAGAGCTCCCCTAAGAAACCTAAGCAGTCTCCCCCTCCTACTCTAGCCTTGACATTTTAGGGTGCAAAGAGACCGCCGTTGTCCCCACGCAACAAGACTATATTCTCTTCTTTTGGGACATTTAATAGGATCAATAGAAAGTGAGAGCACACTATAGATGATAAATAAATAGCTACTGATTTTATGGTGGAATGTATCTATTTCTTGCATGTTCTGCCTCTCTCCCCACACTTGTAACACAGAGATATTGAGAGAAGCAGAGAGGAGGGGTCAATTCATAAAAGAAAAACTTAAAGCTAAGAAGTATTTGAAAATACAGAATGTTAAATCTGGAGGGGACCTTAGAGGGCATTAATCCAGTCCTTTTATTTTAGAGATAAGCAGTTTGAGGCCTAGAAAAGGGAAGTGACTTACCCAGTGTTACAGAGTGAGTCAATGGTGTTGTCATAACCTCTGGGAGCCTTTGAAAACCTTTAGAACAGCATGTATTGATCAGATCAAATGCATAGAGACTCTTAGAGCTGTAAGAGATCCCCAGTGGATCATCTTGTCCAGTCCCCAAAATCTAGATAATCTACAGAATTTTCAAGGCTCTCAGAGGAAGGTGCTTTTATGCCCTTTATTTGTTGTTCAGTTGTTTTCAGTTGTGTGCAATTCTTCGTGACCCTTTTTGGAGTTTTCTTGGCAAAGATACCACAGCAGTTTGCTATTTCCTTTTCCAGATCATTTTATAGACAAGGAAACTGAGGCAAACAGGGTTAAGTGACTTGCCCAGGGTCACACAGTTAGTAAGTGTCTGAGAACAGATGTGAAGTCACATCTTCCTGACTCCAGGCTCTACCCACTACGCCAACTAGCTGCCCCTACTTTTATGCCCTGATTTTGGTAGAAAGACCACAAAATTTAGAGTCAAAGGATGTGAGTTCAAAACCTGACTGTACTTTATTAACTGTATAAAATTGGGTAAGTCAACCTTATGATCATATGATTTGACCAGTTTCCTCATACATAAAATGAATATGGATCTTGTGATCTATAAGACCTCTTTCAAGAGTGGCAGTGTGAGGTATGGGACAGAGCGCTAGGTCTGAAGTCAGGTATACGTGGGTTCAAATCCTACCTCTAACACTTGCTAGCTGTGTGACCCTGGGCAAGTCACTCTTCTCAGGCTAAGATTTCTCATCCCTTGAAGCTCTAAATCTATGGTCCTAAGATGCTTGCAGCTCCAAAACCCCTGATTTTTCCTCTTGCCTCAAAGCCCTATCACAGCTACTTTGTTTATTATTCTCTGTCATTTCCTTTATCATTCCCTGCAGCATACACTCTCTGCTGTTCTCCACTGGAAGGTGGAGAAGGCCAGTCTAGCTAGATCTGTGACGGGAGAAGAGACCCCTAGGCAATAAAGTGCCTTTTTGGGTGACTTTAAGGTTTTTCTCGGCAGTACAGAGCAAGCCTAGAAAAGGGATGCTATCAGTTACAGAGGTGACTTATCACTTTGGGTAAAGAAATGGTGGCTAATTAGGAACTGATTGGAAGGGACTTTACATCCAAGATAAATGTGGTCAGCAGAGAATAATTAAGTATGAAACAAAGGAAGTCTGTGCTGCAGGATTAGGGACTGAAAGACTCTGGTCACCTGAGCAGTCATCTGGTCCATCCTCTTGGCTCCAGAGAAAGCATTTTGGAAATGGAAAAGGAATTATAGATCGTTTAGTCTTTATTTCTTAATTTATTTTTACTAATAACAGAATGTCTGTTACACAGAATAATGAAGGTTACTCTTAAAAGGGGGGCAACTTGGTGGCATAGTGAATAGAGCACTGGGCTTGGAATCAGGAATACTCATCTTTATGAGTTCAAATCTAGTGCAGACACTTACCAGTTGTGTGACCCTGGGCAAGTCACTTAATCTTATTTGCCTCAGTTCTTCATCTGTAAAATGAGCTGGTGAAGGAAATAGCAAACCACTCCAGTATCTTTACCAAGAAAAACACCAAACAGGGTCATGAAGAGTCAGACATGACTGAAATGACTCAACAATAACAATACTTGGAAGACAACTTAGAATATAGAATGTTAGTGTTGGAAAGAATCTTGGCACATAGAATATTCATACAAAATGTCAACTGAAAGTAGAACATAGCATGTTAGAACTGGAAGAGAGCTTAGGACATAGAAGACAAAATATTCAAGTTAGAGGACAACTTAAAGAACAGTTGTTCCAACTCCTTCCTTTTGCTTGGAGGGAAACCAAGGCTGAGAGAAAAGAAACTATTTGTCCAAGGTTGTAGAGAAAGTTAGGGGCAGAGCTGAATCTAGACCAGGGGTGAGGAATCTAGGTCTCCTGATCAAAGCCCTCAACTGATGGGATCGATCTTTGAATTTTGGTTCCAGCTGTCCAACTAAACCTCTCCTGTGGCTTTGGGTCCATTCCCAGGTCACTGGCCATACTCTTTGAGGCATGCTTTCCCCAAACATTGATTAGGATTCTGTCTGGGGGAATTGAGATGGCATTGGATGGGGACACACCTAAATAATGGTGTTCACCACATGACCCTGTTCCACAGTCCTCAGGAGCAAAAATGCAGCAGAAAGAGCAAAGAACTGGGAATAAGAGAAAAGTCATTTTGGATCATCACCCAAAGACAAGCCATGGATGATCAGTAAAACAAAGCAGAACTGATGGAGATCAACTTTTCCTGTTGTATTTAAATGTTGATATGTGTATTATTATTATATAATCAGAGGATAAGAAAATGTTAGACCAGGCAGGGGTCTTAGGACATGTAACAATATTTTAGAGCTGGCAAAGACCTTAGGAACATATATGTGTGCATGTGTGTGTATGTATGTATGTGTAAAATGTCACAGTTACAAAGGAATCTGAAAACATAGAACATAGGACATAGCATTTTAGAGCTGGAAAGAATCTTAGAACTTATAACAAGAACCATTGGTGCTGGAAGGGATATTAGAACACCAAATGTTAGAGCTGAAAGACTTAGAACACAGAATATTAGAACATTGATAGTCAGAGCATGAAGAGACTTTAGCCATAGGGCCCATTCTTCAGGGGCCACTACTTGTAATTTTAAAGCAGTCAGAGGGCATGGGGAAGATAGAAAAGAGTCACTGATTCTTCTTCAAGAAGCTGGTGGGGAGAGGAGATAAAATTTTCCTGGATCTCAAGCTAAAACAAAATCTTGAAATCATAGAATTTAGCTGGGAAGGACATCAGAGATAAAATATAATTCAACTCTCTCATTTTACAGTTGAGGAAATTGATGCCAAAACAGAGTGAGTGACTTGCCCAACATCACACAGGTAGTCAGAAACAAAATAAAGCTTCAAAATGCACATTCAGCTACTCTAATTCCAAATCTAGATCTCTTGAATGCATTTTTCCACAGAACTATGCTTCATCTACAGTCAGGGTTACAGATGCTGTTCTGGATTGGCTTAATATGAAGACAAAGAAGGGGCAGTCTGTCCCTATGGGGCTTTCACTCTTGCAGATGAGCTATAACAGAGTATCAGCACAGGAAGGAACTTTAGAATAAAGAATGGTAGAGCTAGTAGGTACCTCAGGACATTGGACATTAAACTGGAAGGTTCTTAGAGTGCAGACCATGGTGAAGGAAAATAACCTGCCCCAAATTGCACAGATTATATTATATCCTTGATGAAGGAGCTGGGGTTTCACAGAAACTTAAGGTTAAAACATATATGCCCCTGGCCATTGAAGATTAATTAGAATGGGGTAGAAAGCAGTTCTAAGATTCTATAATGGAACTGAATATGGAACTATGAATTACTTTGCAGAAATTCAACTTACATATGCTTCTTTAGGAGGACAAGTATTTCACAAATTAATATCCATCTATATGTATTATTTTCCTAATTGTTAAATATTTAAAATTTTTAAACATATGAAATAAAATTATATTAAAAAACTGACCAACCTACAATGCAGGTAACCTTGAAAACAGTTCATCACAACAGAATGTACATTGAGGAATGGCTTTTAGTCTTATAGATTTAGGTCAATTTCTTTTAGACTATGTTTATTGGAGATGTCCTGTGCAAAAAAATTTTCCCAATCTACATCTTTTCTTCTTTGCAAACCTTAAATTACTATATAAATGCTAGCTATTATTACTATTACTATATATTTATTTTGATCTGTGCAAAAGCTTTGTATTTTTATATATTGCAAGAGCTTTGTATTTTTATATATTCAAAGTAGTTTATTTTACCTTTTCTCATTTTCAGGCAGGTTACAAATTTCCTTCATCCACAGTTGTGTGTAACCTTCTGTTTTCTAATTTTTTAAGGTGTGACTTTTTATACTTAATTAGTTTACACATTTGGAATTTATTGTGGTTTATGATATAAGATGTGGTGTGTTGTTTTCTTGTTTTATGATTTGATAATAGTTTTTTATAATTTTCTTTATTTCCTCTCTACCTGTTGTAAGTTCCCCCTTTCATGTGATATTTTTGTCTTCTCCTCTTTCTTCTTATTCATCTTCTCCTTTTTTTCCTTCTCTATCTTCTCTTTCTCCTCCTTCTCCTCCTCGTCCTTGACTTCCTCCTCCTTCTCTTGTTGCTTTGTTTATTACTTCAATTATTTTGTTGCTCTCACGTTAATTTTCAAAACCTCTTATTGGTTTGTTTTAGGATTATTACTTTCTTGATTTTCTAGTTTTCAAATTGCATAACCAATTCATTAATCCTTTCTTTTTCTGGTTTGCTAATTGTTTAGGGATACAGACTTTCTTCTAAGGATGGTATTAGCCACATCTCCTAAATTTGGTGTATTGTCTCATCGCTATAATTTTACTCAACATGCTATTTTATTGTTTTTATAATTTGATCTTTGACTCACTCATTACTTAAAATGCTGTTCTCATTTCTTTTCTTTGGCTAGTCAGTGGGGTTAAGTGACTTGCCCAGGGTCACACAGCTAGTAAGTGTCAAGTGTCTGGTCTGAGGTTGAATTTGCACTCAGGTCCTCCTGACTCCAGGCACAGTGCTCTATCCATTGTGCCACCTGGCTGTCCCTAAAATGCTGTTCTCCATTCAGATTTAAATAATTTGTTTATTCTTATTTTACTGATTATATTTTTATCATGTTATGATCTGTAAAGGATATGTCTAAGATTTGTGCCTATCTGTATTTGTTTATGGGTTACCTGTGATCTGTCATGTGATCAGTTTTTGTATAGGTTTCAGTTTGCCTAAGATTACCATTCAGATGTCTCCATTAGTCTATCAAGTTGTTTAATCCAAACATTTTTACATATATAACGTCCTTCATTTTTATTGGTTTTATCAAGCTCTGGTAGAAGAATGTTAAATAGCCTAGAATTAATGTGTAATGTGCTTTTTCCCTCCCCCTGTTTCAATTTGCTTTTACTTTAAAATATTAACTATTTGGCGTAATACATACATATATACACACACATATAGATATAGATATTGTTTTGTAAACCATTTATCTTGAATCGTGATGTTTTAAAACTTCTCTTATTCTCTCTGATCCCAACTCAGCAAAGGACCTCACCTGATACTTCACTAAAATAAAAAATAATAAAGGTCATTAACTGTGAGTTCCCTCTTCTCTACTCTGTGTCTAAATATCTAAAACTCTCATGCCATTTTAAAGGTATGACCTTTTTGGGACTTTGACAAATTTTCAGCATATAAGGAGTAAGTAACAGAGATAATTAGATGTAAGGGTCCATATCATTTAGGCTATATTTGCACTTGGTAAAGCAGTTGATTATTTCAGATCTGAATGGATAACTTTGTGTCTTAAAAAATATAAAACTTTTAGTAAACTTATTTGTACTTTTTGGATGTGAAGCTTTAGTGGTTCATTTGCATATGAGAAGGTCAAGAAACAACTAAGCAGTATGTAAAGACTAGAAATTTGCCCAAAAGGCATAGATTGCCTTTTTACCTTTTCTCTACCTACTTATTTACATGAACCAATAAGAATGACTTTACCGAAATAAAGCAAAACAACAACAACAAAAGATAGCCTGAACACCAGAATGATTTGGTGATGTTAAGTAAATTGGCATTTTCTTGGTTATGTCCTAGCTTGCAGAGAGGAAGATTTGGGGAAAGGTACAGGATAGTTACCACATAATAACCTGAAGTCTCTCACTGAGGGAACCCAACTTCTGTCAGGAAGAATAGTTGAAAGAAAGGCTAAGCCTAAAGGTCTTTAATCTGCTGAGATGACCTCTCACACATCCTAGCTGATAGGTGGCAGATCTTAGAACCAAGGAGGGTACAAAGGAGTAGAACTGGAACGGCTTATTTTTATGTCAGTTCTAGGTATATGGGTCCCTGTTTTTTTCTAAAAGACCTAGAACTGCAGCTACAACTAAAACTACAGGTGATGGATACCAGATTCCCAGTGATTTTGTTCTGGTTGGTGCATATTTCATGCTAAAGTGTTTCTATAGTGCTGTCTTTGGCTCAGAAATGAGAGAGAAAGAGAGAGTGTTATAGATACCTTGTTACAACTTCCCAGATCAGAAAAAAGAATATTCACGCTAAGAAGAGTCAGATTATTTTCTATTTTACTCCAGTTTCTGATGAACATGTAGTCCTTTTGCTTACTAAGGCCAATTGCTCTACCTGTACTGTCGATCTCATTCCTTTTTATCGCCTGTGGCATGTTACCCCAATAATCATCTCTCTCTCTCTCATCCTTAATCTCTCCCCATCTACTAACACCTTTCTTGTTGCCTACAAGCACATCCAGGTCTCTCCAATCCTTAAAAATACCCTCATTAGAAACAACTATCCTGTCAAGCCATTATCCTATATGTTTCCTCTCTTTTCATAAAGTCCTAAAAGAAAAAAGCTATTTATACTCTTTACTTCCATTTCCCCCTCCTTTCACAAACTTTTCCTTGCAACTTGGCTTTTGATCTCATCACTCAAATAAAACTATCTTTTTAAAGTTACTAGTGAACTCTTAATTGTCAAATCCAATAGTTGGTTGCTGTTATTATTATTTTACCTCAATCTTCATTCTTCTTGACTTCTTTGTAGCATTTTCCACTGCTGATCATCCTTGCCTCCTGGATTTTCACGACACTGTTCTTTCTTCCTTGACTCCTACCTATCTGACTACTCCTTTGTTGGACTTTCTTCCATGTCCTGTACTTTAGGTATAAGTGTACCCTAAAGCTCTGTCCTGGGTTCTTCTCCTCTTCTTTCTTTACATTCTCTCTCAGTGACCTCATCAGCATATCTATCTATCTATCTATCTATCTACACATATAAATACATTATCTATCATCTATCTTTTATCTATCATCTATCTATTTATCTCCCTACTCTCACCTCTGTGTTCCAATGCTATAATGTTCCAATGCTGTAACTTCAACTACCTATTGGGCATTTTAAATTGGACATCATACAAACATCTAAAACATGTCCAAAAAAAGGAAATTATCCTTCCTCCCAATTCACCTCTTTCCCAAACTTCCCTATTTTGTTGAATGCACAACCATTCCTTCAATCACCCAAATTCAAATTCATCATGTTAGTGTCTTCAGCTTTTCCCTCTTCCTTGCCCTCTGTCCAATCACTTGCCTGGTTTTACCAGTTCTACTTCCACCACAATTCTTGCATCTATACTCTTATTTTCATTCATAAGAGTATCATCCTCATTCAGGCTGCAGTTCATCCCTTTTTTCCTGAACTATTGAAATAGCCTCCTATTTGGTTTCCCTGTCTTAAGTCTCTCCCTTCTCCATTCTGTTCTCCATGTACCTGCCAAAATGGTTTCCTAAAGCACAGATTTGGCTATATCTCTTGTTCGAAAAGCTACAGTTGCATCTAGGACCAAATATAGATTCTTCTGACAGGCATTTACATATTTTTGAAACTTGACTCTAACCTACCTTTTTAGCCTTATTATATATTACTCCCCTTCAAATACTCTATGGTCCATTGAAATGGATCTTTTTTCTCTTCCTCACATAACATCCCATATCTTGTCTCCATGCCCTTGTGTAAGCTCATGCCTGAATGCACCCTCTCCTCAACTCCACTTTCTGGCATCCCTAATTTCCTCAAAGATCAGCTTAAACATTGTTTCCTACATGAGATCTTTTCTGCTCTCCTGCCAAATTAACTCATATTTTGCCTACACTTAAAAAAATATGTTGTATGTACTTATACACGTTGTTTCCTCCAATAAAATGTAAATGATTTGAGAGACTTTATATCACTGCATAATTTTTGTCTTTCTATCTTCAGTTACTACTATGTAGTAGTCCTGTTACACAGTAGGTTCTTGATAAATGTTTGTTGATTGTTGAAATATATTTTCCCTGTTTGTCTTTAAAATACTATTAAATTATGTTAAATCATATTGCAATTCTTGGTTTTGGAGGATTTAGTTGAATCAAAGGAGATTTTAATGAAACTATTTTGAATCTGTATGAGTTCCTATGCAACTAAAAAAATCGTGCTCTCTTTTCTAATCAACTCAGTAATTTATTTTCATTTGTGAGCTTGGTCCATTAACATTAAAAGTTATGTGTTAAGTTTGGTCTTCTTTCCAATAGTTCCTGATACACACACATATGCACACACACACAGAAATACATACATACATATGCACATATATATATACACACACACATCTGTATATATTTTACATATATATAGCAAGATATACATTTTATTTATGTGTATCCGTGTGTGTGTGTGTGTGTGTGTGTGTGTATACACACATTACTTTCTTTAGACACCTGGGGTACATGGTGATTAGAGTGTGGACTTGAGGTCAGGAAGACCTGAATTTAAATCCTACTTTATTAGCTATGTGGTCCTAGGCAAGTCATACAATTTATTTGTGTGTGCATGTGTGTGTGCACATGCACATGTATCTATATATAAGTGTGTATGTATAGTATGTATATATACATACACATATACATACATATATACACATATATGTACACACACATTCCTTTCTTCAGGCAACTGAGATACATAGTGATTAGAGTGCTGGACTTGGAGTCAGGAAGACTTAAATTCAAATCTTCCTCAGACACTCATTAGTTGTGTGGTCTTAGGCAAGTCACTTTATATCTCTTAGTATCAAGCTTCTTAATTTGTAAAATGAAGATAATAATAGCACTTAACTTCACAGTGTTATGAAATTAGACGATATATGTAGAGTACTTTTCAAATGTTAGCTATTAGCTGCTTTTTATCAGCACAAGGTGACTTTAATATTGTATGGTTTCAAGTCATGAAATACTATGGTCTCTGAAGAATTGAAATTAAAGATCACAAAAAAGATAATGGAGAAATGCATGATGGGCATGAGCAAGTTGTAACACCTTACAAATGAGAAATTATACAAGAGACTCAGAAGACCATAAAATCAGTGTAAAACTTGTCATCAGAGAAATGTACAACCAGAAAAAAATATGAATTGGTCATGGAGCAGTAGTGGGGGATAAACAATGGCCAGTCTTTTGATCCATTGGCATTCATGTTGTAAATAGAATGTGAGGAAGAATCTCAACACACTTTGATGAAACCTATTTAGATTTATAAAAGACCATAGACAGTGGTTATGTAGGATGGGCAGGCATTAATGAATTGTGGTATGCATCACTGAATGGGATTCCCACAATGATGATGTAGTAAAACAAGGTTACCATTAGAGTAAAGATTATTAGCTGAAGTTATTATACTGCCTACTTTGTTTTTAACAGTCCAGTCTTATACCTTGTAGTCTGCACATTGCTGTCCTTCTACTCTCCACTTTAAACAGATAAAGCTTATATTATTTTGTAATGATCCAGTCCTAATTGTATGAGCACTACCCTCTCCCACCCATACCAAAGACAGACCCCAGGATTCTACTTTTACTCAAATAATCTCAAACAAACAAACAAACCCTACATGGAATAGCCCAGGTTAGTGTGCCATTTAGGAATCTGCTTTCTAGAATTCCAAACAGGAAAGTATGAACTTCTCTGGCCTAATTTTAAAACTGTATTCTGTGATAATGGAGTATTTTTCAGTTTTTCAGTCTAGTAATTCCAGACTGTAGGTGATTCTTTTTGCTTTTTTTTTTACATTGTTATAGGTTTTCTTTAGTTTTTAGGTATTGTTGAGTAGTCTCACACAATTCAAATTGGTTATTTTTTATATAAAGACTAATTCTTCCTATCTGTTTGCAAAATTTTACCCTCCATATAAAAACTCCTTAATTTGCCAACTTTAAATCTGAATGAGACAAATTCCAAAATGAATTTTGACCTAGAATAATATCTTGTGAATTCTATCAATTTAGATTCTATCTTTTGTTTTCAATATTTCTGAACAATTTTTTACATGATTTCATGTAATGTAGGATTGAGACTCTTTGTTTCCTCGTATTTTTCTGGAAGACCTACCTATAGTTCAAAGATTTTGTTGCCAAGATCTGTCCTCTAGTTCTCTTGCTTTGGTTTGAAGAGGTTATGATCCTGATAACTTTTCCATGTAAAAATATTTTATTCTATTTTTTGTCTTCCATTGCTCCATTTATGCCAACCTGCCATAACCACTATCTTCCTCAAGTAATACATGCCTTATTGAGCTCTCCACCATTTTTCTACACTGTGAATTCTCATGTTCCTTTTCTTGAATTCTTCCTTTATTGATCTTATTTCTAATTTTATAGATACCAAGTATTTTTCTGTGTCTCTCCTCTATATTCTGGAGTATTCTGCAGTTTCTTATAGCATATCTCTTAACTCTTATCAATATATTTTTGTTGTCATTACAGACTTGTTCTTTCCTTATTAAGATTTCTCTTTGCTTTCTTTTACCACACATTAATAGTGCATTGCATTGGGACCTCTTTTTTAAAATTATAGTTACTCATTTCTTTGTTCTTTCTTTTGTTTTCTGGTGGGGGTTTCTTTCCCTTCTCCTCTTTCTTGTTTAATTTAATTTGGATCCTTTGTAACTGATTTGAGGTGGTGGAAGGGTGTTGGGCAAAGACATGATTACTCTCAACTGTCTTGATGGAACTTTTTGATCTTCAGCTTTCCCAGGTTGGATTTCCTAACTTGCTTCACTGGTGGCTAAGATATCACAACTAGAGAGAACCTAAGAAGAGCTCTTACCTTATGTTAATATATTTCAAGGGTCTATGATTTCAGAGATATGAGTACTTCATTCACTAATATAGATTGTAATCCCTCTGCCCTCAGTAGACTATGTTCTTTAATTGCGAAGGCCAAAAAAAATTGTCATCCTGAGCTCAGAGTATTGGTGGGTCTCTTTTGAATTAAGTCTGGTAATCCTAGGATAATAAACACAGACTATCATCAGTATCATACTATTAGAAATTATAGTTTGGTAGAAATTTCTAGAGCTTGAACTTTGTCCACAAGACTTTTGAGCACCCAAAATCTTCTCTCTTTTATGATAAACTATTGGAAGAGGACTTTAATAGAGAAGAGTAAATACATGTTCTTAAAAGAGTGAGGGGCACTTTCAGATGAAGTCACTGTGTTATTAATTTTATTTCGTTATGAGACCTTTTATGAAGGGAGAGTAACCAGTGTTTGTAATGTAAAAACAAAACACACCAATAAAACATTATAAAATTATTTTTATTTATTTATTTTATACTGGAAAACTTTTTATCATAGGTGGAGTGGGATAGCCGGGCACAGTTTAGATGATTTCAATTTTGTTGGCAACATCTAAAGCATCATAATCTGGAGTAAGTTGGACATAGGCTTTCTTCTCTCCATCAGGGAAGATCAGTATGTTGACCTTGGCCATGTCAATATCATAGAGCTTCTTGACTGCCTGCTTGATCTGATGCTTCTTGGCCTTAACGTCCACAATGAAGAATAGGGTGTTGTTGTCCTCAGTCTTCTTCATAGCGGACTCAGTGGTCAAGGGAAACTTAATGATGGCATAGTGGTCAAGCTTGTTCCTTTAAGGGGCACTTTTCCGAGGGTGTTTGGGCTGCTGTTGAAGTCTTAGTGTCTTGGGTCGCTGGAAGGTGGGGAACATTTGGATCTTCTTTTTTTTTTGTGGCCATGAACACCCTTCAACACTGCCTTCTTGGCCTTCAAGGCCTTGGACTTAGCTTCTGTCTTGGGGCGGGGGGGGGACAACCGTTTCCTTCTTTGCCTTCAGTGCCATCTTGGGGGAAAGCCTAAATTATTTTTTAATTAACCAATAAATATTACTATAAGTCATCAGAGAATTGATTCAAAGTGAAGGAAACAAAAAAGAAAATAATAAACACATTGAATATAACAATGTAAATGGAAGCATAATGGACACAAAACAATCAAAAATGAGTGCTGCAGAGTTACAAAGCCCAAGTTTGGTTCCAAAGTAGAGATAGATGACATTTACCCCTATTCCTTTGCAGAATTTGTGGTGAGAGACCATAGGTAATGTTGTCAGACCCCCCCCCCCCACCATGTATTGATTGGGTTTACTTATTTTTTCCTTCTTTCTCTTTTCATTTTTCCTTCCTTTTTTTTTTTGTAATTCTTTGTTATAATGGATAACTATCTGGGAAGTAGGAGAAAGAGAAATATGGGGGAAATTTAGACAAAGTAAAAATAAAAGATGTCAATTAAATTTTATTTTAAAAATAAAGTAAAATAATAAGAAGGCAGCAGGACATATTAGACAGAGAGCCAGGCTTTGTGTTAGAATAAAGTGTTTTCAAGAGACACCTCTGACATATATATTGGTTCTGTGGCCCTGGGCATGTCACTTAACGTTTTAGTGCTCTGGGCAACTCTCCAAGCCTGCAAGTTCTCATCTTCCCAAGCGGTTCTTCTTTATACAGGTGTTGTTACTGTATAAATTGTTCTTCTTGTTCTACTCACTTCACTCTACATTAATTCACAGAAGACTTCATAGTTTTCCTTGAAACCATTCATTCTGTCATTTCTTATGGCACAAAAATGTTCCATTACATTTGTATACCATATTTTATTTATCCATTTCCCAATAGATGGGCATGCCCTTACTTTCCAGTTTTATGCTTCTTTAAAAAGAACACACACACATATTAATGTGAGTCATTTTCCTCTTTTCTTGATATCATTGTGGTATAGGCCTAGTAGTGGTATGGCTATGAGTATGCATAGTTAAGTGACTTTGGGGGCATAGTTCCAAATTGTTCTGCAGAATGATTAGACCAATTTACATCTTCACTAAGAGTGCATTAATGTACTGGTTTTCCCACAGCCCTTCCTCATTTGTCAATTTCACTTTTTGGGATCATTTTTGCCAATCTGATGGGTAAGAGAAAGAACCTCAAAATTACTTTAATTTGTTTTTTGCTGTTAGTGATTTGGAACATTTTTTCACATACATATTGATAGCTTGGGTTTTTTTCCTTTGAAAACTGCCAATTCATATCCTTTGACCACAAATCTATCAGAGAATAGATTTTATTCTCATAAATTTGAATTGGTTCCTTATAGATCTCAGATATATGACCTTGATCAGAAAAACTTGCTGCAAATACTTTTTCCCAGTTCCGTTTCCTCTTTAATTTTAAATGCTTTGGTTTTATTTATGCAAAAACTTAAATTTTATATGAGAAAATTGTCCACTTTATCTTCTGTGAACCTCTGTATCCCTCATTTAGTCATGAACTTCTCCTGTAATTTATTCCTCTAATTTGTTTTTAATGTCACTTTTATGTCTAAGTTATGCATGCATTTGGAGCTTATATTGAAATGTGGTGTGAGATATTGGTCTATACCTAATTCCTGCCAGACTGCTTTCCACTTTTCCCAGTAGCTTTTGTCTAATAGTCATTTCCCCTGTCCCCCCCCCCCAGTAGTTGGGGTCTTTGTGCTTACTGAACAATGCTAGTGTGCACATTTCCTTCTATGTGTTGTATACATAATCATTTCCATTGATAGAATTTTACTTTTTTAAACCAATACCATTTTGTTTTGATGATTATTGCTTTGTAGTACAGTTTGAGATTTGGTATTGTTAGGTCCCCTTTTTTCTTACTTTTGTCGTTATTTCCTTTTACAGTCTTGACCTTTTGTTCTTCCAGATGAACGTTGTTACTATATTTCAAGATCTAAAAAAAACCTTTAGTGATTTAATTGGTATAGGAATTAATGAATGAATTAAAGTAGAATTGTAATTTTTATTATATTGGCATGACCTACCCATGAGCAATTAATATTTTTTCAATTATTTATCTCTGTCTTTATTTTTGTAGAGTGTTTTATAATTGTAGACATATAGTTTCTAAGTGAATATTGGTAGTCTCCAAAATATTTTTATGAATTCTGCAGTTATTATGAATTTAATTTCTTTCTATCTCTTTTTACTGGGTTTGCAGCAATGCTGATGTTTCGTAGGGATTTATTTTATACCTTGAAACTTTGCTGAATTTATTAATTGTCTTAATTAATTTTAGCTAATATTTTTAGGATACACTAGGTAAATCATCATCTAATCTTCAATAAGCATAGTTTTGTTTCTTCTTTGTCTATTCTTATTCTTATTTTTTTCCTTATTGTTATAGTTAGCATTACTAGCACAGTATCAAATAGTCATAGACAAAATGTCCTTACTGTCCTCCAATCTTATTAGAAAGGCACATAATTATTTTTTATTTTATATGTTGGCTCTTGGTTCCAGATAAAGACTATATACTATATTAAGGAGAAGTTGATTTATTTCTGTGCTTTTTAGTGCATGTTTTAAAAACTTACTAGAAATGGGTATTGTCAAAGGCCTTTTCAACATCTATTGATACAATCAGGTGCTTTTTATTATCGATACGGTTAATTATGTTTAGAGTTTTCCTTAAATCAAACCAACTCTACACTCCTGGTATAAATCCACTACTTTTTAGTATATTGCAGCTACCTACTGACTAATATTTTGTTCAAAATTTTTGTATCAATGTTTATTAGGTATGTTTGTCTATAATTTTATTTCTCTACTTTAGGTATCAAACCATATTTGTATTATATAGTTTGGAAAGGTCCCTTCTTTTACTGTTATAGAAAATACTTTGTATAATATTGGAATTATTTATTCTTTTAATATTTCATATAATTCACCTTTAAATTCATTTGGCTCTGGAGATTTTGTTATTGTGAGTTCCTTTATGGCTTATTCAATTTCTTTTTTGGATATTGGGTTATTTAAATAATATACTTCTTATTTTAATGTGAGTATTTTATATTTTTCTAAATATTTGTCCATTTCATCTAAATCACCAATTCTGTTGGCATCTTAATTTCATCTTCAATTATTGTGAACTCTTTTATATTTTTAATATGAATAATTTGATTTTCCTGTCTTTTAAAAATAATCAAAGTGACTATATTTTTTATTTTTTTCTCCAGAAATGCTCTTAGTTTTATTCATCAAGCCAATGAAGGTTTTTTTGCAGAAGGGATTTGTGTTTTTTTGCTTTGAATTTTGTTAATCGCTTTCTCTTTGATTTATAAAATTGTTATTTTGATGCTTAGTTGGTTTTTTAAAATTTGTTATTTTTAAGTCTTTTAGAATTTCATGCCCAATTCATTAATTTATTCTTTCTCTCTTGTTGATAAAAGAATTAGAGATATAAACTTCCCCATAAGGACTACATTAGCTCTACCCCATAAGTTTTATTATATTGTCTCGTTGTTATCATCTTTGATGAAATTTTCTATTATTTCTATCATTTATTCTTCATTTCACAAGTAACTTAGAATTGAGTTATTTAGTTTATAAACATTAATTTTTTTTCAAAGAGTCTTTACTGAATACATTTCTATTGCATTGTGATAAGGATATGTTTATTATTTCTGCTTTTTTATACTTTTTAGTGGGTTTTTATGTTCCTGAAACATGGCCAGTTTTTAGAAAGGTGCTATTTTGGTTGAAGTATATGTAAATTCCATTCTGTTCTCATTTAGTAATTGTCAGAGATCTTTCATCTCTTATTTTTCTATTCGGGTCCTTAACTTTCTAAACTTTGGGTTAGATTTATTTATGTCTGAAATAGGCACATTGAAGCCCTCCATTATTATAGTTTTAGCATTTATTTCTTGCTGTATCAGTTCTGCTTTTATGCTTGTTTTGAAAATGTGAATTTGCTTCAACTAGATTAATATAATAGTGAACACTTTGAGTATAGCATGAATTTGGAGTTTCCTTACATGTGATTTCATCTGCACAGAAAACTTCATTGTTCTACAATGATTCGCAAGCTCCAACCCTTTTAATGCTCACTTCCACAAGTAAATTTCAAATATTTTTTCAAGGTAAAGTGTCATTTAAAAAAAATATCTTCTGGTACAGTAGGAGCTGTGGGCAGAGGGTTGGTCCATAGCTATGAACTCTATCCCTGCCTTCTTCTGGCAGGGCCACTGCAGGAGAGTGCTGCATCCTTGAGTTGGGACCCACCCATAGGTGCCAACTTTGCCAGCCTGGTCAGTGAGAGTGACACAATTGCTGCATAGCAATCTGAGGCCACAGATGCCATCACTATTTATTGTACTATTTGTGTATTTCTTAACTATTTAACATGTATAAAAGTATGCTATCATTTTATTAAGATTCCATCTTTTTTTACACGTTATTGACAAAGTTTTTGAGTATTATGCCCCAACCCCATTTCTTCCATAAGCCCTGTGGTTTTTAATTGTGCAATTTTACATTGCACAATGATTTTTAGGAATGCATATGTTGCATTATAGCAGAACTGAAACATAATGAAAATATGGTTTGCGTGACTGCACATGTATACCCTATATCAAATAGCTTGCCATCTTAATGAGAGGAGAGGGGAAAGAGGGAGAGGGGATGGAATTTAGAACTCAAAATTTAAAAAAAAACATGTTAAAAATTGTTTTTACATGTAATGGGGGAGAAATAAAATATTAAATAAATAATTTGAGAACTGAAATGTGATTTAAATTTAAAATGTAAAGGAAATATAATTAACATTTCTTTTAGGTCTTTAGGTGCTATGTTATTTGGTTCATATATATTAAGTACTGATATTGATTCATTGTCTATGGTGCCTTTAAGTGTAATGTAAAATCTCTGCTTATCTCTTTTTATTGTGTATTTACTATGGCCTTTTCTAATATCATAATTGTTATCCTTGTTTTTTTTGTGTTCAGCTGAGGCATAATAGATTCTGCTCTAGTCCCTCATTTTAAGTCCTTAGGACTCTTTATGTTTTAAAAATGTTTCTTATAAACAACATATTGTGGGATTCTGCATTCTAATTCAGTCCATTTTATAACTGAATTCATCTCATTCCCTTTCATGATTATGAACATCAATTGTGCATTTGCCTCCATCCTGTCCTCTTTTACTTTTTCTCTCTTTGCCCCACCTTTACAAAGAAAGTTATAAAATAGGTTTGCCTAACATTTGTGATCTATAAATTTAGATATTTTTCTCCATTCCTATCTTTTCTCTTCTTCTTCTTCTTCTCCTCCTCCTCCTCCTCCTTCTTCTCCTTCTCCTTCTCCTTCTTCTTCTTCTCTCTCTCTCTCTCTCTCTTTCTCTCCTCCCCTTGCCTATTTTACCTGTTGAATTTAATGTATTTCTACACCATAATCTATGTATGTTCAATCTTCCTTCAGATGAAAATGAGGTTCATGAGAGACTCATTTCTGTTTTTACCCCATGTTTGTAAACTTGTCATCTTATTCACCTCTATCATGTGACAGTGCCATTTCTTCCTTCTTTCTCCTTTGGTATAGTTTCCCCTACTTCTGTCTTCTCCTGAGATCATCAAAACAGAATACAACTATAGCTAAATCCTTTATCTGTCACATTTTCCTTTCTCTATGACCCTTAAAGATATTAAGGTTCTCAGAAGACATTTGTTTCTTATCCTTTGATTAGCATAGTCTATTTTAATTGAAGAAATTTGTGTACCTTTCTATGTTTCCCTTGGTTCTCATGTTTCCATTTCAAAATTTAAATTCAATTATTTTTTCTTTTCATCAGGAATGCTTTGAAATCCTCTACTTCATTAGGAATCCATTTTTCCCACTGTGAGATACTCAGTTTTTCTGGACAGGTTATTCTTAATTATAAATACATGTACATATGTATATATACATATATCTATATCTGTATCTATATCTATCTTTTGTCTTCTGGAATATCACATTCTGGATCCTTCTCTTCTTTATAATGGCAGCTGCCAAGACTGGTGTGATACTGACTGTAATGCTATGGTACTTAAACTTTTATTTTTGGCTACTTACAGGGTTTTTTCTTTAACCTGGAAGCTCTGGATTTTGGGCTATGATGTTCTTGGGAGCTTTCATTCTGTGGTTTCTTTCAGGAGGTTATCAGTGAGTTCTTTGCATTTTTACTTTGCTCTCTGGTTCCAAGAGATCTGGGCAGTTTTTACTTGTGATCTCTTGAAAATGGTATTCAAGTTTTTTGGGGATCTTTTTTTTGGATCACAGTTTTCAGGTAATCCAATGATTCTTACATTATCTCTCTTTGACCTGTTTTTCAGGTCAATTTAAAAAAATACTCTATTCCTTACACTTTTGATTTTTTCAATCTTTTGATTTTGATTTAATATTTCTTATCTCATTGAGTCATTTTTTTCTGTGTTTCATTCCAATTTTCTGGGTGTTCAGTTCTTGGAAAGATTTATCACTGTTTGTTCTAAGGTATTTATCTTTGTCATATCTCTTTGTCATGCTGTTCCATTTTATATTTCCTATTTTCTTTCTTCTAGATACTCTTGTAATACTTGTGGCCAGGATATTATTTTCTCAAAGGCTCTATTTGAACTTGTAGAGTTACTCTTTTCTATTGGGTTTACCACTTAAAACCTAACAGTTCAAGATTTCCTTGTTGTGTTTGGAGTTTTATTTTGTTTATCACCATCCTCAGTTTCAGGATTAGGGTCTTCTGCTTGAGTCAAACTTTGCTGACATGAATGGTGTGGATAGGCTATGATTGGTCCTTATCATCACGGCTAAGTATTTCTTTCTGTAAAAATTGTCTGGCTTTGTTTTCTGTCATAGTTCAGTCGCAGATTTCCTGGATTCTGGCTTGGGCAGGAGCCTCTTGGATATGACTGGGTCAGGGCTGCCTGGATGCTGGGTGGGGTGCAGGCTTCCTAGATAATGTTCCAGGCTTATCTCCTGTTATTGTGAAAAGCTTGGAGCTGACCTCCTCTGGGCATCTCCTACCAAGGATCAGAGGATTCCTTGTTCTAGGCACTGGTTAGAGCATGTTTCCTGCCTTTGGGCCACCTTGTGCTGGGTGATGATTGTCTCTTTTCTCCTGTAAGAGCTCTGGGGGTATTCTGTGTTAGGTACTGATCGGGGCCTATCTCATAGTGTAAGACTAGGCTGCTTTACATTGCACCTTCCATTTACCGTGGATTTTTTTCCACTCTGGGCTTCTGTACGATGCTAATAGTCTTTTTTGTTCAGGAATAGATTGGATGGAGGAGTATATGGTTGATTCTATTTGGTTTTATATATGGTTGTTCATTCTTGTGCATTTTTAGAGGGGTTTTGGGGGTGGAGTGGATCTGGACTCCTCTAGGTTTTAATATGTTGTCATTTGCCCACAACCCTCTCTAAAACCATAAGAACTATTGCCAATCTGCTTTAGTAGAGAGTTTCCTCACCAGAAATTTCCTACACTAATGAAATTATAGGTCTGGGTAAAAGAATATTCATAAAAAATTAGAAAAAATATATTTTAACTAGGAGGAAGTTTTGGGTCTGGGAAATCATAGTGATGATGACAAATATTTCCTTCTCTGGTACAGACGAGCTCAAATCTCTTTGCTCTGTAGCTTACTGATTTTCTATTCTTGGCTTCTTCACAATTTTCTCTTTGTAAGCATGAAGAGTCTATTTTAACAAAAATAGCCAGCCCCTTTTATTTAAAGAGAAACTCAGCACTGCCATCTTCTCAGCTCTTATGAATTTCTAAGACATGCCTATATTCCCACCCCTATCTTTACCGTGTTACCATGGGTTCAATGTCATCTTCTCCCTTCTTTCAAAAAACAGCTTATATCTTACCATAAAGACTTTCCTAATCCACCTCCTCTAAATCGAGGTGAAAGTAATTTTTCTCTCCTCACATTTTTCATAGCACCTCACTTTGTTTTGATCTCTCCTTTATCCCCTCTCACATTCTACCATGAATTTTATTTGTCTTTGTACATTAGAAAAGTTTAGCCCTTTTCAGTCACATCCAACTCTTTCTGACCCCTTTGGGGGTTTTCTTGGCAAAGATACTGGAGTGGTTTGCCATTTCCTTCTCTAGCCCATTTTACAGATGAAGGAACAGGGTTAAGTAATTTGTCCAAGGTCACATAGCTAGTAAGTGTCTGGGGCCAGATTTGAACTCAGAGGATAAATCTTCCTGACTCCAGGACCTGACACTCTATCCACTGCGCCACCTAGCTGTATATATCACATTCCAATTCCCCATTTGACTTTAAGCTCCTTGAGGTCAGGGCTATTTCATTTTCATCTTTACATTCTAAGCCAAGCACAAAATCTTATACTTGTTAGGTGCTTAATAAATATTTGTTGAAATTGAAGCATGTTTTTTCTCTTTCTTTTTCCTTTTTTTTTTTGGGGGGGGGGGGGGCATGGCTAATGTAGAAATGTCTTGCATGACTTAATGTGTATAATGGGTATTATATTTTCTGTCTGCCCAATGGGTGGGGGAGGGGCTAGAGTAAGGGAGAGAATTTGGAATTGAAAATAAAATAAAATAGAATTTTAAAAAGAAAAATAAGTGTTTGTTGAGTTGAATTTTTAAAAATTAAATTGAATTTGACACCATCACACAGCTTAGCTGTCCCATGGATAACAAGGCCAACATGAGAATGGTAGTGCTTTGGCTGCTGGATAAACTGCCAACTTGGAAATGGCCACCATGCTTTCACTGGTTGATAAGGAGAATCTTCTGGAATAAGCTGGTAGAATAGGTGGTAGAATTTATAATCAAAGAGGGCAGCCCTTACAAGATCCAAGTCCATATGGCAATATCTCTCCCTTTGCCCGCCAGAGTTATGGACCTCATTGTCTTTATGCTGAGCCTTTAAAACAAACGCAGCTTGAGATCAATAAAGGCGTTGTTGGATCCCATGGATGATATCATCCTTCTCATGTTTGTGTGCTTCCTTGCAAAGAGAGTTCAGAAAAAGCAAAGGTCTGGTCCCTGTATGAACACTGTCCTGAAAATGGACAACACTTATAATGGTCTTCTTTTCAGTGGCCTACAGGTGGACTATGCCAGCCCCTTTTGTTTAAAGAGAACCTCAGCTCTGCCATCTTCTCAGCTCTTATGAATTTCCCCATGACCTAATGTTTTGTCTGAATACTGCAGTTCTGTGCAGGGGATGGGCTGGGCCTCTGACCCCTGAACCAGTTGCTGTCCATGCACTTAATTAGCTAGGATAACAATTTTATGAAGGAGATATGACAACCTTTCCTCTGTACATGCACACATGCGCTCACACACACACACACACACACACACACACACGTGTCACTTCTGTGGAGTTCACAACAGGCTTTGTGCCTTAATGTTTGCTATGGAGACAGAAAGGTAATGTTCAGATGTGGTCTCTTAAACAGGGTTTCTCCTTCCCCTTTGCCTATTATGCCAAGATAAGAGGAGCTGCCAACAGCACTGTTTGGGAAGGACTCTCCCTTCCTTGCATCATTTTTGGTTGTTGTTATTTTTAGAGATTAAATTTAACTGAAAACAAATTAAATTGAATTTCATCTCTAAATCAAGGTTTGGTGGTAACCACTGAAATATTTCTTTCTGACAATCCAAGGCTTTAGAGTGGAGTGGAGTGAGGGTAGAGGATATCAGAGTCCCTGGACCCCAATTCTCAAGTTCAAGTCAGGAGGAGGGAGGAGAACTTGCTAATAGAAAACCACTTACTAATCAAGGGGTGAATCTTCAAACATAATGGCTACAACTGGAACCTTCTCCAATGAAAACTAACCAATATTACTTCTGAATGTCATTATTATTACATAAAATTATGTCACAACATTCTATATGTTGTTATTCTAAGGCCCCTTCTAGGTTTAGCATTCTATTTCACCATACTATGTTCTAAGGTCTCTTTTAACTCTATCCTTCTGTGTCCTAAATGGCACTATATTTGATTACATGATCATTTGCTGCCCTTATCACATTCTAAAATTTAAATCTATCAAATATATCACACGGTTATCACATTTATTGTAGAGTACTTAATCCTATTTGTTATATGTGTAAACTTTTGGCTCAGAGGGCCATCTGCATGAAATCATCCTCCAAGGTAGAGATTGATCACTCAATCTTCTGCACCTGCATAAGGGGCAGAGTTAGTGAGAACTGGAGAGAAGAGAGATCTTGTTTTCTGGTTTCCAACAATAGAAAACGTGCAGTTGCAACTTCTCTTCAGGTCCTTGAAGGAAGAGTAAGACTGAAAAAGCTGACTGTAGAAGAGAGGTCAATTTGTATCATGTCCCTATCCCCAGTTTGCTACACTTTGGGGAAATTTCCTCTTCGGTGGGATCTGAGCCTCTCTCCATTGATTGAATTGAGTTATCTTGTTCCCAGTGGAATGCTCATTTATTTTATATTGTATGGTATATATTCTCATATGTATACCTTCTCTAATTTGTTTTAATATCAACTTAGATAAATGGGTTTATTCATTATTTGCCACTTGTGTTCACTGGAACTGGCATTTGGGAAGGGAGTCAAGCCTTGGATATATTAATTGAAGCCATTCCTTCCCCCTTAAGTGATAGTGATCAGAGGCACAGCTTGAATCTAGAGATTATTTCCCCTTTATATTAAATAACAGTATTAAAAAAACAGACATATTTCTAGCCCAGTACTCCCCTCGCTCTAGGGAGAGCAGATCGGCCAGCCCCAGCCTCCTGCTTCCCTTCCTGACAGGAATCAAAGTCTCCACTGGAAACTTTGGGTAGGGGGAGGAGACTTTAGATGTATCTCTTCTTGCTACCCTGAAAGCCACATCTGGACAGACCCATGTGGGCACACGTAACCAACACAGATATGAAATAATACACGACTACCCCACACCCCTTATGCATTATTGTTCTATTTTAGAGGCATGCTCAGAAACCTCAGCTTGTTTTCTTTGAGTGAAGTCAGAATCAGAAGCCAGAGTCAGAAAATTCTAGAGCCAGAAATGGTAATATGAACACAGAATATTAGAACATAAACCACAAATTGTTAGAGCTGGAAGTGACCTTAGGACAAAGGAAGTTAGGTTTTGAAAGAACCTCTGAACAAAGGATGTTAGAGCAGTACAGGACCTTTGAAGCTGTCTATTCCAACTTTTGCTAGATGGGGCAATGGAAGTCGAGGGAGGAAAAGTGACTTGTCCAAAAAACAAAAAATAAAACAAAAAAAATCCCCATTAAATTGCTAGAACATATATCTCCAGATTTGTTCATTTCTTTTTTTATTATCCCAAACTTGCTGACTCCCAGTGAAAGATAAACTTTTCTGGCTTCTCTGATAAGGATATAGCTCATGCCAACCACACATGGCTATGAGGATGCAGCCTCAATGCAAACACTGCTACCACCACCAACTTCATGTTTGTCAGGGAAGCTGCTTTGGGTGGAGGCTTTAGTGCACGAGGGGACCCATACTTCTCCCCATGGGTAGGTGAATTCATAAGGCTCTTATCTTTCTAGGCTTCCCCAAGAACCAAGAGCCTTACATCATTCCCTACCCCTTCCTTCCTGTGGGAGGGGAGAGTTAGGGTGGACAGGATTAAACAGATAACCAGAAAAGTCATCCTTGCATTCTCACTGGACACACCATGGGAGACAACATGGTATAATAGAGAGAACTTGGGATCAGAAGACCTGGATTCAGATCCTGCCGCTGGCATTTAATAACTATGTGACCTGATTGAATCATATATACTCTCTGGGTTTTAGTGTCCTTATCTGTAAGACAGGGATAAAGATACCTGTAATGTTTATCTCACAGAGCTATTGTGAAGGTCAAGTGAGATCATGTGTGCAAAGCATCTTGCCAATTTTAAAGTGCTATGTAAATATCAGTTATTATTATGACGAAGTAGTAGCAGTAGTAGTGGCAGCCAGGTGGTACAGTGGATAGAGCACTAGACTTGGAGTTAGGAAGACCTGAGATAAAATCCTACCTCAGACACTTACTGTGACCCTGGGCAAGTCACTTACCTCTATCTGCCTCAGTTTCTTTATCTATAAAATAGAACTATCAAAAAGTACCCACCTCACAAGGTTGCTGAGAGGATAAAATGGGATGATATTTGAAAAGTGCTTTGCATACTGAAAGCCCTCTATAAAATGCTAGCTAATATTATTATATTTTTCTTCGCTTTTGATCCCTTACTCAGTGCTCTAATTCTGCAGTTCCACAATGTTCCCACTGGTTAGAATCCTTTTCCTAAATCTCCAATTCTATGGTTAGATCACTACAACCTGCCTGTCTAGACCTCTATTTGCCATCTGCTACTAGATTTCCTTGAAGCCAACTAGGCCTGTCTGAAACTAACCATCTATCAGCCTGTGTTCCATGCTGTTCAAAGGTTCACCAGCTTACAAATAACTGTTCTTGGTAAAGGCCCCCTTTAACACCAAGAAGCCAAGAAAAACCGAAAACACCAAGAAACGTCTGAGGGAGACTGAGGCCAGAATCAGAAACTGAACTTAGCCATGAAGTCTGGGTGAAAATGAAGCCTATGTGACTTATAAGGGCACAAAAATGTGACATCATCACAACATCTGTGCTTTCATTAGTAGCCCTTCTGCACCTCAGTCATCTCCTAGCAGCCAGTCATTTAACAATGAAACTCTAGGCACTCAGCCCAGCAGCCATGGAGTCCATCTGCAATCCATGCCCATGGCTTTCAGGCTTAGTAGAAATTGTCAGAGTACATGTTCCACTGGATAGCCTTTGAGATCCATAGTCACTTCCATGCCAGAAGGAAGGGGTTATTATTGTTGTTGTTGCTAATAATAATAATAATAATAATAATAATAATAATAATAACCTAGTCTTTGTAGGACTTTATAGGACTTAATGCAAAATTTTAAAAATACAGAAAGGGCTATGGACTTGGAGTCTGAAGACCTAGGTTTAAACCCTGGCTCCATCACTTTCTAGCCATTTCCTTTCTTGGGGTTTCAGCTTCCTTCTCTGTAAATTGGGGATAATAGTGCTTGCATTACTTGTCTCGTGAGGCTGTGGTGAGAAAAGTGCCTCATAAACTGTAAAGGGCTATAAAAGTGTGAATTGCTATTGTAACAATTTTAAAGCTCTTTAACTTTTATAGCAAGCTTTCCTTACCCTCACTTTGTGAAGTAAGCAGTACCACTATTACTTTTCCCATTTAAAAGATGAATAAACTAAAGCTCTGCACTGAAGGAGGAAAATGACTTCAGACAGCAGCAGCAGCTAAGAAATGTCGGAGCTCAAATAGTAAGATTCGAACCCAAATCCTCTGGCTCCAGGTTCCATGCCTTTTTACCAGGCTGCGTTATACCCTTCGACTTCCTGCTCCTCATCACTGCCCGTGTTCATCACAACAGCAACTTCTTTTGCTAAGCTTTAGAGTAGACGGTACATTGGAAATAATTTCCTCAATGTGCCACCTTGTGGGTAAGACTCAAAACTACACTATTTTGTTCATCAGATAAATGCAACAATTTAGTGGAACACATACTAGGAGGCCAGACCTGTGAGAGCGTCTGTTTTACAACGGTGTCAAACTCAACTAGAAATGATCCCTGTGGGCCTTATATTGACAAATTAGCATTATCAACATTATATTATATTTTGTTTATTTTCTTAAATATTTTCCAAGAACATTTTAATCTGTTTCCCCAGCACTTAAGAGTTTAGGGGGCCATGAGTTAGACATATCTACATAGAATATGGGAGGTAGAGACATGCTTATTGCTCTCAGGACTCTCACTGTATAGGTCGGCAAAGTGGGGAGGAGAGAGGAAGAATCAAGATACAGGAAACAAACCAATAAAAAAAAATAAGGCATGAAATAAATAATGGGATGCAGCACTGTGTGGTAGGGAAAGCACTAAGAGTCAGAAGCCTTAGTCTGAGGTGGCAGCAACACTTAACTAGCTTTGTGGACTTTAGCAAGTCACATAAAGAGCTCCTGTGCCTCAGTTTCCCTACCTGTCAAATGGAGGAGAGGCAGCATGGTATAGTAGATAGAGACCACATATTGGCTATATGGCCCTAGAGGTATGTCAATTAACTTCTCAGGGCCACAAACAGTTCTCTAAGTTACAGAGAAGGTGGCTATCTGCATTGGTAAAAGAAGTTCCTCACCAAGGAATTCTCTGTACCAATAAAACCAAAGTTTATTTTTTTTTAAATGGGGATGATAATCTTTGCACTACCTACTTTACAATCTCTTTGGGAAAAAAGGATGTGTGAGTTGTCGCTATTGTTAAGAGCCTAAATGAAAGCCCACAGATCATACCTACTATGGGAAACCAGAAGTAGGAAGGATCTCTGTAGTCCTGAGTGGTTAAAAATGACTTTCTGGAGGAAGAGGGCCTTGAGTTGGATCCTGAATGATGGGTAGGGTCTGAATAGCCAGAGTAGGGTGCATTGCACATCTCTACCCAGGAGAACTGCCTAACTGATTCATCTTTAGACAAATAGGCCTGGGAGAAGCCTTAAGGATCATGCAGTCCAACCTGCTTGTTTTCACAGACAAGGAAAGTGAGACACCTCAAAAAAAAAGGGACTTGCCTCTACCACTTAGGGAGAATGTGTCAAATAGTAGTGTTCTCATTTCTAAAGGATGTGTGTAGAGAATTATTAAATCTGAGGCAATGAGGCAGAGTAGAAAGAACACTAGATTTGGAGTCAGAAGATCAGGAGTCCAAACTTTGACTCTGTCATTTATTACCTGTGTCATTCTGTGGAAAAATCACTTTGCTTTCCTGGATCTCTGCCTCTTCATCTGTAAAATGAAATGGTTAGACTCCCAAGGGCCCTTCTACCTCTAAAACTATGTTTTAAAGATCTGTTGCCTTAAAAGTACCTTCCAACTCTAAAATCATATGATTTGGGTATTAAAAAGAGCTTCCAGAAGTCATCTAGTCTACGCTCTTGTCTCTAGGCAGTACTTCAGGTAGATCTATTATCATCATTGTCATCATTATCATCAACACCACCACCACCACCACCACCACCATCACTACCACCACCACCATCATCACTACCACTACTACCACCACCACCACCTCAATCATCATCAACAATGAAAAATAACACCCTTTTTGGTTGAGCTTTAGAATAGTTTTACAAGTATCATCATTTTATTGATTTTTAGTACATAGACTGAAAGCAGAGACTATGAGTAAACAGAAAAAGGGAAAGGGAAGATTGGATATAAAATAACAATCATTTCTAACTAACAATAATAACCATCATTGGATTATAATGGCATTCAATTCCATGGTGCTTTAAGGATGAATTTTTCTCAAAATAACCTGGTGCAGGGGAGTAGGTAGTTCAAGTATTATCCCTCATTTTATAGATGAGGAAACTAAGTCTCAACAGAATGAAATCATAACCAGTGTTAGATGTGGTGTTAGAGCCAATACTGGAATAAAAGTCTTTTGAGTCCACAGGGTCCTTTGACTACCTTTTCCTATTACATATCAGGCAGTGAAATGCAGTGGAAGGAGGTAGCTATGTTGTGGTAAAAAGAGCACTGAATTTGCAATCACAATTGGCTTCAAGACCAGGCTCTGTCAGTGACCCCTTGTGTGACCTCGGGTAAGTACTTCCCCTTTCCAGGCTCAAAGTTGCTTCTCTGTAAAAGGAGGGCTACATACAGTACTAGTAGTACAGTACTGCTTCCTCATGGTAGTGTTGAGAGGCTCTAAGGAGAAAACAGCTGGGAAAGTACTTTGTAACTGTCAAGTAAAGGATTGAGGTAATTGGTTACCAAGGGTTAAAAAAGCAAGGTCTTGGTTATTGCATTGGAAATGTGGCATAGCTCTGGGCCAGGCTGGGGAAGGTTTGGGTTTGGGTGGAAATTTGTTTATAAGGCTTGTCCAAAGGACTTGGCTATTGGGGCAAACTCATATCTTTCCCCTCAGTGCTAAAGAACACTCTGGAATCCATTAGTTAATTCAGACTGAGTAAACTCTCCACTCTACTCCAAGCCAAAGACCATAAAAAGGAATATTGAATTGTTCCTCAGAGAGGCCCTGGCTTCCTCAAACTGGCTATTCAAGGTTTCTCCCAGATACTAGCTCAATTCCCAATCAAGAGGTGGGGCCTCTGCCTTAACAACAGGGTTGAGGGAGAAGAGGAGTTAGAGAGGGAGGGGAAGGAGCAAGTAAGAGGAGGAAAGAGAGAGAAGAGAGAAAAGGAAAGGAAGGCTGGGGAAACAAATGTGTTTGTGATTTGAGGGGCCAGTGAACCAGAGAATCAGTATTTGTAAATGTCATCCGCCTGGCTTTGGCTCCAAATCAAAAGGGTAAATTTCAGATGGAGAGTGGTGAGAGGGAAGACAGGGTAGGGTGGACTTAGAGTTAGTGAAGGAGTAAGGAATAGGGAAGATTAAATGTAAAACATACATATGCAGCTGAGGTACAAAAATCAGGCTATGGTTCTTTGTGAGCCAGGTGATGAGACAAGAAAAGAGGAAATGTGGTCAATGGAAAGAACAATGGCCAAAGTAGGAGACCTTTGATCTGCCATTTATTCATTGTTTGACCTTGGACTAGAACCATCAATAGCTCCCTATAGCCTATAAAATATGAACCCTTCATTTTGGCATTGAAAGCACTTCATAATCTAGACCCATCCTATCTTTCCAGGCTTATTGCACGTACTCCCCTTTGGGCATCCTGCATTCAAATCAAACTAACCTACTTATTCTTCCCTAAACTTGGCATTATTTCTTCATTCTCCATGCCTTTGTGCACTCCCCATGTCCCTCCTCACCTCTAGTTCTGAGAATCTCTAGCTACATTCAAGGCTCAGCCCATGTACCATCTCCTCCAAGAAGTCTTTCCTTAACTCTCTAGTTAGCATTTTCTTCCTCCTTAAATGATCTTGTGCATACTTGTCCGTATCCCCCAAATAGAATATAAGCTCTATGAGTGAAAGGACTTTTTCATCTTGCTTTGTATCCCCCAGTGCCTCACTTAGGGCTCTGCATGCAGTATGTGATTAATAAATTCTTATTGGATTGTTCTGGAAAGCTTTTTCCCCTCTCTAGACCTGTTGGCTCACTTATAATATGAGAGAGTGGCAGTCAGTGACGTCTAAGGTCCCTTCCGTCTTCAAATAGAGACTCAAAATTTTAAAAAGATACATTCTGCCCTCAAAGAGCTCATATTAAGCTGGGTAATGAGGGCAGGAGGGAAAAGATAGGGCAGGTGTTGAGCTAAATATAACACTAAGTTGAGTATAATGGGGCAAAGGAGAGACATAGACAAAGTGTTTTAGGAAAATTTGAGGAGTGAGAGGGCATTTTCAGCTGGGATGCTGAAGGGAGATGGCCGAGAGCTGAGCCCCAAAGGAAGAGAATCTGAAAAGCAAAGATGAAGAGCAACTGAATTCTAGACTTGGCCATCAGCCTGCATGGATGTGTGGAGGCAGGAGAAAGTAGGTCAAGCTCAGAGGACAATTATCAGTATCTATTTTGGTGAGATCATAGAGTACATGAGAGGGACTATTTTCTTCTGTGGGTGATAGGGAGCCACTGATGTTTTTCTTTGGTGAGGGATAAGGGTGTAAGGAAGGCAATGACAATGTCAGACTTGGGACTTAGGAATATTATTTTGTCATTGTTTGGGGGAAGGATTAGAGGCTAGGGGGTCCAGTTTGGAGTTACTACAATACAGTGATAAAGGCAAGAGGTAATAAGTACCTGAATTAAGATGGTGCTTTTTGTGAGTGAAAAGAAAGGACTAGATTCCCCGATTTTCTCTCTCCCTCTACCCCATTTTCAATTTCTTGCTCTGGGAGCAATTATCAAATCAACGTTATCATTCCTGGACAGCATGTATCAATCAATGGTTCTATAACTCTATTCATCATTCCTAACTTTCCAGAACAAAAGTCACCTACCTCCCTGGCAAGTATTTCTCTCTATGTATTATCTTCCCCTATTAGAATGTAATCCCTTTGTACTACCTCTCACCTATCAGATTGGTTAACATGACAGAAAAGAAAAATGACAAATGCTGTAAGGGGTATGGAAAAAAAATAGGTACACTAATGGACAGTTGGAGGAATTGGAGGAACTATAAACTGGTCCAACTATTATGGAGAATAATTTGGAACTATGGTCAAAGGACTATAAAACTGCATGCCTTTTGACCCAGCAATACCATTACTAGGTCTATACCCCAAAGAGATAAAAGGAAAAGGACTCACATGTACAAAAAATTTATATCAGCTCTTTTTTGTGATGGCAAAGAATTGGAAACTAAGGAGATGCCCCTCAATTAAGTGATAACTGAACAAATTATGGTATATATTTGTGATGGCATATTATTGTTATAAGAAATAGAGAATAGGATGGCTAAAAATAACCTGGGAAGACCCATATAAGCTGAAACAAAGTAAAATGAGATGAACAAGAAGAACAATGTAGACAGCAACAGCAATATTGTAATGATAATCAATTATGAAATACTTAGCTACTCTAATCAATATAATGATCCACAATTCCAAAGGACTCATGATGAAAAATGCTATCCACCCCCAAAGAGAGAACTGATTAACTCTGAGTGTAGATTGAAGCATATTTTTTTCAATTTATTTTTCTTGCTTGTTTTTGTAACATGGCTAATGTGGAAATATGTTTTGCATGACTTCTTATGTATAGTGAATATCGTATTTCTTGCCTTCTTGATGGATAGGGGAAGGGTGGAGAGAGGGATAGAATTTGGAACTGAAAATTTAAAAAAATTTAAAGAATGTAACCTTTTTAATGTAAAGACTGTTTTAATTTTGTGTTTGTGTTCTAAACCGTGCACCATGTCTTGTGCATAGTAAGCACTTAATAAATGCCTTTTCTTTCATCCATCTATCTATCCACCCATTCATTCATTCATTCATTCAAGAAGTCAGACTTGAGGAATAAGGGAGCAGGAAGAATCAACTAGGAGGTTTATGGTCCATGTTTTAAGTGTCCTTTCAGTTCAACATTCCAGGTTCTGATTTGTAGTAATCTATCTGTAATCTGAGTTATCTTGTACTTCTAACATTTTATTCTACTCAAATTATACAGAATTGGAGGGCCACTAAACACAGTGTCTGAAACACAAAACAACAATATATCAACATAATAAGTGGTCACGCAACATGTGATGAATGACTATATAATAAACTTGCTAAATACCAATTGCTAAATACAATACATTTGATAAAACAGAAAGCAACAAGAGTAGTAAATTACAATATAAACAGATGAAAGTTTCTAAATGTAACAAATAACAAAGGACTGACCTTGAATTAGGGTAAATGTGATAAATAATGGGAGATGTCTTGGTATAGATAATAGCCTGGGAGTCAGAAGACAGGTTCCAGCTCTCTCTTACTGTTACCTTTCTTTGTGATATTGAACAAAACGCACTTTCTCTTTTGGAACCTTAGTTCTTTCATGTGTGAAATAGAGAACATTTAATCTAAGTTCCCTTCCAGCTCAAAAACTATATAGAATATAATTTTAATGATTTAAGTTACTCTATTAGGAATACTTGTATTTTAATGGAAGATTATTGAAGACTGAAAACCTATCCCTTCTCTCTACTTCCACTGCCCCAATCCTCCTTTGAGCCCTCATTATCCTTCATCTGGACTATCTTAATGTTCTCTTAACTTCCTTCCCTGTCTCTAGCATTTCCCCTCTCCATTCTGTCCTTCACGTGGCTGCTAAAGTAGTCTTCCTAAGACACAGCCTTCATCACATGACTCTTCTGCCCAAAGACATTCACCGCTCTTCTTTGCTTACAGGATAAAATACAAAAACTGTGCTCTGATTGGTGACCATCCTTAATTAGCTTAAAACTACCTGCTTCACCTAGTCTATCGCAATCAATCAACAAATTTATTAGGCACTAGCTATGTGCTAGGCACTGTGTGAAGTGCTGGGTATACAAACAAAGACAAACAGTTCCTGCCCTCAAGGGGTATATATTCCAATGGAGGAGACAGTATGAAAATAGTTAGATTTGTCAAGATGGATGTAGACTAGATGGAAAGTCATCTCAGAGGAGAAGGAGAATGTGAAGGACCCAGGAAAAGGCCTCCTGCAGAAAGTGGGATTGGGGGTGGGGTAGAACCAAGATGACCAAGTAAAAGCAATGACTTGCTTGAGCTGTCCCCCAAACCCCTCCAAATACCTATTAAAAATTACTCTAAACAAATTCTAGAGCAGCAGAACCCACAAAAAGACAGTGAAACAAATTTCCAGCCCAACACAACCTGGATGGTTGATGGGAAAGGTCTGTTGCACCAGACTGGGAGAGAACTCCTGCAAAGACAGGGCCCCAGCAAACCCAGAGCAGGCCTCAGGGGACTGAATCATGGGCAGCTAGGGCAGTTTCCAGACTTCTCAACCCACTAATGCCAAAGACAATTTAGAAGGTCAGTAGGAAAGGCCTCTTGGACCTGGGTCAGAGAGGAGTGGGGTCCAGTCCCAGACCTAGCACAGCTCCCAGGTAGCAGTGGAGGCTGTTTCTGGAGCTCTTGGCCCATAGATGGTGGCTGACCAGAGAGGGATATCAGAGATCTCTTTGCTGGTGCTGAGGCAGGATTCTCTTGCTTTGCCCCTGCTTGGATCTGGGTTACAGTCCTGGGTGGTGGTACTGGGGTGAGGAGGAGCACTGGCATGGTGGAGAGGGAATCTTCCTCACAGTTCCAAGGCAGAAAGAAGTGCTTGTGGGCACTCATAGACCAGAACACAGGCCAGGAAATGAGTAAACAGCTCACCCTTGATCATACCACCTTGGAAGAACTGAAAATTTACAGGTCCCTAGAAGTTTATCTAAAAACAGCTGCACAAAACTCCTGAAGCATGTGTCAGTACACTCTCCATACTGGAGGCAGACTCCTATCTTTAATGCCAAGTAATTGGCTGAAAACATGAGCAAAAAGCAGAAAAAACTCAAGACTATAAAATCTTAATTTGGTGACAGAGAAGATCAAACATACAACCAGAAGAAGACAACAAAATCAAAGCTCCTACAAAGCTTCCAAGAAAAATATCAATTAGTCTTAAGCCATAGAAGAGCTCAAAAAGGATTTTGAAAAGCAAATAAGAGACATAGAGGAAAAATTGGGAAAAGAAGTGAGAGTGATACAAGAGAATCATGAAAAACTAGTCAATAGCTTGCTAAAGGAGACTCAAAAAAATACTGAAGAAAATAACACCTCAAAAAAATAGACTTACCCAAATGTCAAAAAAGGTCAAAAAAGTCAATGAGAAGAATGCTTTAAAAAGCAGAATTGTCCAAATGGAAATAAGGTCCAAAAGTTCAATGAAGAAAATAATTCCCTAAAAATTAGAATGAAGCAAATAGAAGCTAATGACTCTATGAAAAATCAAGAAATTATAAAACAAAACCAAAAGAATGAAAAAAAATAGAAGACAGTGTGAAATATCTGATTGGAAAAACAAATGACCTGGAAAATAGATCCAGGAGAGATAATTTAAAAATTATTGGACTACCTGAAATCCATGACAAAAAAAAATGAGCCTAGACATCATCTTTCAAGAAATTAGCAAGGAAAACTGCCCTGATATTCTTAAACTAGAGGGTAAAATAGAAGTTGAAGGAATCCACCAATCACCTCCTGAAAGAGATGCCAAAAGGAAAACTCTTAGGAATATTATAGCCAAATTCTAGGGTTCCCAGGTCAAGGAGAAAATATTGCAAGCAGCCAGAAAGAAACAATTCAAGTATTATGGAAACACAATCAGGATAACATAAGATTTAGAAGCTTCTACATTAAAGGACCAGAGGGCTTGGAATATGATATTCTGGAGGTCAAAGGAGCTAGAATTACAACCAAAAATCACCTATCCAACAAAACTGAGTATAATCCTTCGGGAGAAAAATAGACATTCAATGAAATAGAGGACTTTCAAGCATTTTGATAAAAAGATAAGAGCTGAATAGAAAATTTGACTTTCAAATCTGAAACTCAAGAGCATGAAAAGGTAAACAGAAAAGAGAAATCATAAGGGACTTATTTAAGTTGAACTATTTACATTCCTACATGGAAAGATGATATTTGTAACTCATGAGATCTTTCTCAGTATGCAAGAAAGAGCTTTTATAGTGGAGGACAAGAGGGGGGAGGTGAGAGGGAATGAGTGAATCTTACTCTCATTGGATTTGGCTTAAGGAAGGAATAGCATACACACTCTATTGGGTTTGGAAAACTATCTTACCCTACAGAAAAAAAAGGGGGAAAGGGGATAAGGGGGAGATAATAGAGGGGAGGACAGACTGGGAGAGGGGGTAATCAGAAGCAAACAATTTTGAAGAGGGACAGGGTCAAAGGAGAGAATAAATGGGGGCTGGAACAGGATGGAGGGAAATATAGTTAATGGTTCAAAACATGACTATCATGGAAGTGTTTTGCATGACTGCACATGTATAACCTATATCAAATTGTTTGTCTTCTCAATGAGAGTGGGTGGGGAGGGAGGGAGGGAGAGAATTTGGAACTCAAAGTTTTAAAAACGAATGTTAAAAATTGTTTTTACATGCAACTGGGAAATAAGACATACAGGCGATGGGGGATAGAAATCTATCCTGCCCTACAGGAAAATAGAAGGGGAAGGGGATAAGAGAAGAGGGGGAGATAGATAAGAGGGTAGATTAGGGGAAGGGGTAATCAGGATGCACACCATCTTGGGGTGAAGGGAGAGATAAGATGGGGAGAAAATTTGGAACTCAAAATCTTGTGGAAGTGAATGTTGAAAACTAAAAATAAATTAAAAAAGAGAATGGGATTTGAATTGAGTCTTGAAGAAAGCCAGAGAAACTGAGAAGTAGAGGTGAATGGATGAAAGCATTCTAGGCATGGGAAACAAACAGCAAGCATGTCAGTGAACCTGTATCATAGAATTTGAGGAGGGAAATAAAGGGCAAGGAGACTGGAATGGTAGAAAGGGGCCTGGTTATGAAGCACTTTGAACACCAGAGGAGATTATATCTGATCCTGAAAGTGGTTATTAGAGAGCCATGGGAGCTCATTAAGGCGGGGAAGCATGCTTTTGGTATGATTATACCTGCACTTTAAAAAACAAAATCACCTTTGATTCCACTACTAGGTATATACCCAAAAGAAGTCATTGATAGAAAAGAAAGGCCTCAAATAAATATTAAACTCTTTATTGTACTGTGTGTGTGTGTGTGTGTGTGTGTATGTGTGGTAGTAAAGAACTAGAAACAGAGTAGATGCCCATCCATTGTAGAATAGCTAAAAAAAAATTAGTATGTAAATATAATGGAATGTTGTTAATGGAATATTATGTTGTGAGAAATTATAAACATGATGAATACATAAAACATTGAACAACTTAAATGAAGTGATACAAATTGTAGTAAGCAGAGCCAAGAAACACAATATATACAATGACTAAACAATGTAAATGGATAGAAAACAACCACAAAATAACCTAAAATAATGTTGCAAAATTACAAAGACTCAGTATGGTCCCAAAGAAGAGATATGAGAAGATACAACACCCCATTTCTTTACAGAGGTGGGACCTTCCACGCATGTAGAACAATGAATGTGTTGTCGGATTTTTTTTAAATGTACTGATCAGTTTGCTGATTTTTCTGGTCTTTCTTTTTAAAAAGTAATTTTTATAGGATATATAAGATGGCTCTGGGGAGGAAAAAAGGGAAAGCATACAAGGGGGAAATATGTGTTGTAAAAGTGAAAAACAGCAAGAAAATTTATTTTTTAAAAAGAAAAATGACTCTGACAGCAGAGAACAGGGTGGGGAAGAGACAGGAAGACCTTAACTGGTCTATAGCAGTGGTCCTTCGGTACTCATCGCCCCATGATTTAATCTTGTCTTCTCCTGCCTCTGTGAATTTCCAGGCTGTCACTCATGCCTACATAATGGAGGCTCAGATAGTGGGGCTGTATACTCAGAGCACATGTAGCATTCTCTGTGTGTTGTCAGATCATGTGGAAGAGGCTGGTGAATCTCCTTCTAGATAGGTATAATGATGTGCAAAATGGAAGGGCTTTCTCCTATCCCTGAATGTCTCCCTCCCCCTCAATTTGAACCATACACAAACACTCCATTATTGAGTTAACTAGGTGGCATAGTGATAGGACATGAGACTTGGAATCAGGAAAAACTAAGTTTGAATCCTGCTTCCAACATCAACTAGCTGTGTGACCCTGAGCAATATGTATGACCCATATGTCAGTTCCCTAATCTGTAAAACCAGGATAATAATGGCACCTATCTCTCAGGGTTCTTGGGAGGATCAAATGAGTTACTATGTGAGAAGCTCTTTGCCAACTTTAAAGTATTATATAAATGCTAGTTGTAGCTGCTGCTGTTGCTACTGCTGTTGTTATTATTAAGTGGTTCTGGTCTTCTAGCCATGAAGTGAAGTGATGAATTGTCTGCTGAGCTAGAACTGGGGTGCATTCAAAAGCCTCTAACTGGTCAAAGCAAAATAGAGAAGACAGGTTTTCCTTATTCTCCTTGGCCCTGGGGTGTGGCTTTTCGACTGAGTCCAAGTTTTACAGAACAAATCCTTTTATTAAGGGGATTTGTTCTGTGAAGTTTGGATTTAGTCAAAGGGCCACACTTAAGGACCTAGAAGGCCACTTGTGGCCTTGGGCCACAAGTTCCCCACCCCTGCCTTGGACCTTCCCATCAGGGGTCACCATGTAGCTCACAAAGATAATTTTCTGCTCCTTGCATCTTTGCATTTGTTTTTTTTTTTTCCCTATTCTTCAGCAGAGTACTAGAGACAGTAACAACTTCGTGAGCTTTGAAAGGTCAGAATCATGAACCACCAAAGCTCTGGGAGCTAGAATCCATACTAAGATTTGGCAGAAGCCAGATGGTGATGAGCAAAATCTCAAATGACCAGCTTGACTCAGCCCAGTGGTAACAGAGGGGAAGAGAACTCAGCATTTGAAATTTAATGTGGGGTAAAGGCTTTGCAAAAACTGCATTTAGTGTGAACTCACCTTCCCCAAGAACTGAGGTGGAATAGGAGACAATCTTGCTTCTGGTTAATACTGACATGAACTGCAGCTCTTAGACCTCCAGTGATTCAACATACTCACTTCTTGAAGGGTTGTGACTATCTCCAGTATGCCTCCACATAAAATTAGGAAAGAACACACACCAAAAGACAAAGAATAGAGACCTGTATTTATGGACCACATATTGGATCTAGATGAGAGACCCCAAGGCCTTACCCCCTTAGCATTGTCTTGCTCATCTGAGTAACAGCCAGGCAGGAATGAGGAAGAACAGTCCTCTAATTAGTTCTTCCTTTCACTTTGGCTAGTTAATTCCTTTTGAATGCACCCTACTTCTTGTTCAGCAGCCAATCAATAGTCCATCTCTTCATCATGGGTTTAGAATACTGGAACAAGTTACAGAATGTCACTGCTTGCTCTAAATCATGGAATGAGGCTCTTCTGTTATAGGTCACCAGGACTTTCCAGAAGCAGGCTCTCCAATCTCTTTTTCTTCTTTAATATTTTAATTTATTCTGAACAGAACAAACAGCAAATGAAATGGGTGTTTTCATGTAGATAGATAGTTAGATAGATATAGATATAGAATAGATATATGTTGTATGCATATATAAAATACAAAAAGAGGATCATATATGAAACTTCTGATCTCTGTCATAAACAGCTTGCTTTTCTTTTTAAGTAGATGATAACTTTAACCTGTAGCTTTCAAGGTTGTTCTACTTGTCTGTGCTTCTTTCTATCTTCATTCTGTTCTCACATCTATAAGAAAATGTCTTAATGGCTCTTTTTCTTTTCTATTTCTTTTTTTTTTCTATCCTATACCTATTATTCCCCATCCTCCCCAACACCACCTCATCCCCCAACCTCAAGGAAAAGAAAAAGAAAAAGAAAGCCATTTTAACAAATATGTACATAGTCAATTAAAACAAATTCCTACATTGGCTATGGCCAAGAAAACATATGTCTTCTTCTGCATTTTAAGCCTATCACCTCTCTCTCATGAGGTGGGCAGCATATTTCATCATCATCAGTCCTCTAGAATTGTAGTTGGTCATTGAATTGACTAAAGAGCTCAAGCTTTTCAAAGTTGTTTTTCTTTATAATGTTGTTGTAGAAACAGTCCTCTTGGTTCTGCATACTTCACCCTGTATTAGTTTACACAGGACTTCCCAGGTTTCTCTGAAATTGTCCATTTGATGTAATGTATTCCATTACATCCATATACCATAATTTGTTTAACCATTCCCCTACTAGATGGACACAGTTTAGTGTTCAGTTCTTTGCTACTACAAAAAGAGCTGCCATAAATAATTTTGTACGAATGGGTCTTTTTCCTCTTTCTTTGATCTCTTTGGGCCTAGTGTTGGTATTGTTTGGTCTAATGGTATGCGGAGTCAAGTACTTTTGGGAGTATAGTTCTAAACTGCTTTCTAAAATGACTGGACCAATTTACAATTCTAGCAGCAGTGCATTTGTGTGTTTTAGCATTTTTCATACGGAATGAATAGTAGAAGATACTGTTCCTACTCTGAGCATGGAGCTCCAATTCCAGGCCTCCATTACACATGGAAGGAATTCCACTATAGATTTAGAATGAAAGGATTTGGGTTTGAGTAGTAAACTGTGTTGCTTCCTCTGTTACCTTGGGCTCATCTCTCAGTCTCAGTTTCTTTAATTGTAAAATGAAGGATTTAGACTAAACAATTTCTGAAGTCCATTTGGTCAACAGGGTCTTCCCAGCAATAACCCAGTAATTCCTGCCTTTTCTGAACCTCAGCCCCTAAGCCCTTGATCAAATGTACCCACACACAGGTTTCCATTGACTCACAACATTGTCCTCCTTATTCAAGGGTATCACATGGAACAACAGTATGCTTAGGAAGACCCCGTGATCCTGTCCAAGTGGGGCAGAAAGGGGACACTTCTATGCACCAGATTGCTCCCTGGAGAATTGATGGATGACCCTTACTGTGCTAATTCCAAGTGGTTAAGTACCAGGAGAAGATCTTAGAGGACTATTTGGGGAATAGCATTTCAGGTGGTATAGGGGGAAGAGCACTAGTTCTCAGTCAATGGGCCTGGGTGTGACTCTAGGTTCTTTTCCTTACTAGTTATGTGACCTTGCTCAAGTCACTTTTCCTTTCTTCGCCGGAGTTTCTTCATCTATAAAATGAGAGCCGTGCTCAATGAGCTCTCAGGTCCCTAGCTCTAAAATTTTATATGCTAAGGTTGTTGCAGCTGGAAATTCTTCAAGTTCATGATTTCCTACTGCACGGGGCACGTCTAGCTTCTTACCCTTACCTACTGCCCTTAGGCCCTTCAGCTTTAAAAGACTTGCTCAGAATATAAGGTAGGAGAACAAGTTTCCTGGTGTTAAAAACAAATGGCTAATATTCCCGAAAAGTCGAGTGCTTTGTCTGGAGCCTGCCAGGAAGGCTTCAGCAGCTGACCCAGCCTATTCTTTTGGAAAGAAAGGCAGGAAGTTTCCATAGGAGCCACTATAACAACATTTCTCTCCCCTTAGAAATTGCTGTGCTGCATTTCAAATCTCTACAGCAGCCCTGCCCCCAGCCATGGCAAATGTGTATCCTCACTGCATGTGCTCATTTGTGTTCGTTTACATGTATTTGTGAAGATGCATTGTATACTATTTCTACTGTGTCGTCTGCATGTGTACATGGGTGGGTGTGTTATATATAGTGTGAGCTTGCACACAGATGTGTCCGTGTTTACACATGCACAAACAAGGGCCATCATGTGGTAGAAAGATTAGCCTTGTTCTGCTTGTTCCCAGAAGGCAGAAAATAACCATCAGGAAGAAGTTGTAAGGAGGCAGCGTACGACTCCATGTAAGAAAACTTCCTAATAATTAGAACAAAGGAAAACTTTGTAATAATTATAACTAGTGAAAATTAGAATGAGTTATCTAGGGAAATGATAGGCTCCCCACTACCAAAGGTCTTCAAGAGGATCCTGAAGGACAACATCTCTTGTCAGGGATATTGTAAAAGTATGTGTTGGACTGGCTGATCTCTGAGGTCCCTTTGTTCTCTGAGATTCTGTGAAATGTCTGACTGTGTGATATTGCATTTTTGCCTCTTTTTCTGTATCTGAGCACTTCTCTGAAGCAATGTGAAGAACATGGGTCAGGACATGCCCTTCAAAGTTTAATTTAAGTGACACCTTCTCCGGGAAACCTTTCCTGAGCTCTCCCAAATGGAAATGATCTTTGCTTTCTTGACTCACATTTCCTATATTGGGGGATTTCCTTACACCCTTATCATTGTTCTATTTTGTATTTAAAAAAAAATCTGAGACATTTGAACTTGACCTTGAGAGACAGGAAAGATATTAACAAGTGGGCATGAGATGAGGGGGCATTTCAGGTGTGGAGAATGGTGTGAGTAAAGGCAGAGTCAGGGAACTCACTATCTCCAGAGGCAGCCCTCTTTATTTTTATATAGCCCTAATTATTAGGAAAATTTTCCTCATATAAAATAAATTTCATCTTTCTTCAACTTCTACTCATTTCTTCTAATTATATTCTCTGGGTCCAAGCAAAACAAATGTAATTCTCTTCTCTGTAACAGCTCTTAAAACACTTGAAGACAGCTATCATGCCCCTAAGTCTAAATTTCACCATGCTAAGGAGCCAGTTCCTTCAAAACACTGTCATATAATACATCACGAGGCCATTCAACAATCTGAGCGGCTTCTTCTGCCCACTGTTTTCCAGTTCATCAATGTTCTTCTTAAAATAAGGGGTCCACAACTGGAGACAGTACTCCAAATGTGAGTTGACTCAATTCCCTAGTAAATTAATCACTTAATCAACAAATATTTCTTAAACACCTCTTAAGCTAGCTGCTGGGGATACAAAGACAAAAATTAAATATACACTGTACAACCTCAATTTATTCAACATTATTTATTTAATAAAATTATTATTGTTGATAATATAGTTTAAATTTAATATCATATTAAGTATCAAATCAAATAATATAATTAATAAATAATAGTTATTAAATTTACTTTAAATGTTATAAATAATTCGATTGTATTATGTAATTAGAATTAATGTTATACTAGATATAAAAATAAATATTTTTATTTAATAATATACGTGGGGCTCATAGCTAATTTATTAATTAATATGAGTGAGATGTTGCAATTCTATGATTAATGGGAAAGTATCAGAGTATATCCATTGATTACTTTAGAACCTGGGATGAGTATGGATGAAGAAAATGAGCTGGAGCAGATTATTAAGGCAGTAATCTTGTCAAAATAGGGAATTAGCCTTGTCTTGCATGGAAATCTAAGCAAAAACCGGTGAGTCATTTTTCTAACCTGGGTTGGCACAGGAAGATAGACCAAGAGGTTCATGGACACTGGGAAGAGGAAGCTAGGAATGGCATGTGGAACATTCTACATGGAGACAGGACACGTACCATGTGTAAGAAAGTGTCACAGACCCAGAAAAAAGGCCATCATCTTATGAAAGGTACAGGAAAAGGTGCCAACTGTCAGGTCTGTCATTCACTATATTTAGTTCTTGGTCACAGATCTAGGGTGGATTGAAGAAGGGACTATGTCTAAGGGGCAAATTTTGAGGTAAAGATTGGTTGTGAGCCCAAGGCTGTGCACCAAGAAAAGAGCAAGTTCAGAAACAAGCAGAAGCTGTGCTGATCCCAAGAATGGAACAGTTCTAGTTTCCAGTCCAGTGTGAAGCTCTCAGTAGAGTAAAGAGGTCAGGAATCCCATGCCAAAGGGGAGCCTGAAGTTCAGTTACTCTGAACTAGTCTAGCTTTTCAGCTGGCTAATTGTGACTGAGTCCAGTAGCAGTCTGCTTGAATTTCAAATAAGGAAAGTGTACAGGCATTTTGCTCAAACCCAAACCCAGGTCAGAAATTTGGAGGACTCAGACCAAGGGAGCAGACATCACCCTTTGTCCTAAATCAGACAACTTTGGAAGCACTGAAAGCTTGCAGGTCCCTAGCTTGAGCTATCCCTGAGATCCTGGAATGACACAATGCTCAATACCCCCAAGAAAGTGGCAACAGGACCAGTCCAAACCTTCCCTTCAGAAGTGCACAGGATGGGTTCTATCATCAAGTCCAGAGTCAAGAGATAGTCTGGAAGAATGAGATAATAATAATACTACCATAAAAAGTTATTATGGTGACAGACATATTCAAGACACAAGCCCAGAAGAGAGTGATTCCAAAACGTTTACAAGCAAAGTTTCAAAGTAAAATACAGCTTAGGCATAGATTCAACTGGAAATCCTGGAAGAGTTGAAACAAATTTTAAAAAACAGTTTTTAAAATATTTTTTCTATAAAATGAGAGCACTAGATGAAAATATTGGAAAAGAAATGAGAGCTATGAAAGAAAGAATTGAAAGGGGAATTAGCCAATTGGCCCAAGAGGTACATAATTTTGCCTAATCAACAACTCCCTGAAAATTAGAATAGACCAAATAGAAGCCAATGGCTCAATGAGCAATGAAAAAAATTAAAAAAAAAAAGTCATGGAGAGCAAAAACAGAGAAAAAAAAAACATAGACCAATTTCCTTAATGAATAGCAATGTAAATTTTTTAAATAAAATATTACCAAGGAGATTACAGTGATATATCACATATATACATGACCAGGTAGGATTTACACCAGGAATTCAGAGCAGGTTCAATATTAAAAAAAAAAGAACTATCAGTACAATTGATCATGTCAATAACAATAACAACAAAAATCATATGATTATGTCAATAGAAACAACAACAAAAAAAGCCTTTGACAAAATACAACACCCTCTCCTATTAAAAACACTAGAAAGCGTAGGAATCAACGGACCCTTTTGCAAAATGATGAGCATCTATCTAAAACCAAGAACAAGCATTACCTATAACAGAGATAAACCTGAAGCCTTTCCAATAAGATCAGGAGTGAAGCAAGGATGTCCATTATCACCACTATTACTCAATATTGTATTAGAAATTCTAGCTATAGTAATAAGACAAGAAAAAGAAATTGAAGGAATAAAAATAGGCAATGAGGAAACAAAACTATTACTCTTTACAGATGATATGATGGTATACTTAAAGAACCCTAGAGAATCAACTAAAACACTAATTGAAACAACTTCAGCAAAGTTGCAAGATATAAAATAAATCCACATAAATCATCAACATTTCTATATATTACCAATAAAGTCCAGCAGGAAGAGATAGAAAGAGAAATTCCATTTAAAATAACTGCAGATAACATAAAATACTTAGGAGTCTACTTGCTAAGATAGACCCAGGGATTATAGGAACACAGTTACAAAACACTTTTCACACAAATAAAGACAGACCTAAACAATTAGAAAATATTAGTTATTCCTGGGAAGGGCAAACCAATATAATAAAATTTACAATTCTGCCTAAATTAACTTACTTATTTAGTGACATACTAATCAAACTACCAAAGAATAATTTTATAGAGCTAGAAAAAAATAGGAACAAAATTCATCTGGAAGAGGAAAAGGTTAAGAATATCAAGGTAATCAATGATAAAACAATGTTAAGGCAACAGGCAGGTCCAGATTTCAAACTATACTACAAAGTGGTAATCATCAAAACAATCTGGTACTGGCTAGGAAAATAGTGGTTGATCAGTAGAATAGATTAGGTATATAATACACAGTAGTAAATAACCATAGTAATCTAATACTTGATAAACTCAAAGATCTAAGCTTTGGGGGTTAAGAATTCAACATCTGACAAAAAAAATTCTTGGGAAAACTGGAAATTAGTTTTGCAGAAACTAGGCATAGATCAACATTTCATACAATATATCAAGACAAGGGCAAAATGGATAAATGATTCAGACATAAAGGGTTACATCATAAGTAAATTAGGGGTGCATGGGAAAATGCACCTATCAGATCTATGGATAAGGGAAGAATGTTTGACCAAATAAGAGATAGAGGAGATTACAAGAAGCAAAATAGATCATTTTGATTACATGAAACTGAAAAGCTTTTGTGCAAAGCTAATGCTGCGAAAATTAGAAGAAAAACAGGAAAATGGGAAAAATTTGCAACAAGTTTTTCTGATAAAGTCCTTATTTCTCAAATATATAGGGAATTTATAAGATTTTAATTTATAAAAATTTATGAAAATATGAGTCATTCCCTAGTTGACAAATGCTCAAAGGACACTAACAGGCAATTTTCAGAAGAAGAAACCAAAGCTACCAGTAGTCACATTAAAAAGTGCTCTAAATCACTACTGATTAGAAGAATGAAAATTAAAACAACTCTGAGGTACCACCTCACACCTATCAGATTGGCTAACATGACAGAAAGGGAAAATGACAAATGCTGGAGGGGATGTGGAAAAATTGGAACGCTAATGCACTTAAGGTTAGGGTTAGGGTTAGGATTAGGGTTAAAGTCTGAGTTGTGAATTAGTCCAACCATTCTGGAGAACAATTTGGAACCACACCCAAAGGGTTATAAAACTGTGCATACCCTTTGACCCAGCAATACCACTACTAGGTTTGTATCCCAGAATAATCAAAGAAAAGGGAAAAGGACCTGTTTATACAAACATATTTATGGCAGCTCTTTTTGGTCTGGCAAAGCATTGGAAATTGAGGGGATGCCCTTCAATTGGGGAATGGTAGAACAAGTTGTGGCATATGATTGTGATGGAATACTGTTGTGCTATAAGAAAAGACGAGTGGAATGTTTTCAGAAAGCCCTGTAAAGACTTATATGAGCTCATGCAAAGTTAAGTGAGCAGAACCAGGAAAACATCGTATGCAGTAACAGCAATATTGTAACAACGATCAACTGTGAAAGACTTAGCTATTCTGATCAAGACAATGATTCAAAACAATTCCAAAGGACTTGTGATGAAAAATTCTATCTGCCTCCAGACAGAGAACTGATGAACTCTGAATGCAGATTAAAGTACATTTTTAAAACTTTATTTTTATTACTTTAATTTGGAGAGGGGAGGTTCGTAACATGGCTAATATGGAAATATATTTTGCATGATCTCTCATGTATAATCAAAATCAAATGCCTGCCTTCTCAAGGAAGGGGAAGGAGAGGGAGGGAGAGAGAGAATTTGGAACTCAAAAGTTTAAAAAATGATTTTTAAATTTTTTTACATGTAATTGGGAAATACTGAAATAATTTTTTATAAGTCAAAAGATTGAAAAAATAAAAGAAAATATTAAGGTATGTTAAAGTAAATACAACTGACTTAGAAAATGAACTGAGAAGAAAAAATTTAAGAATCACTGAATTACCTGAAAGCTACTACCAAAAAAAGTTTATGCATCATTTTTAAAGAAATCACTAAAGAAAACTTTCCAGATCTCTTAGAACCAGAGGGTAAATTGGAAATAGAAAGAATCCATCAGTCACCTCCTAAAAGAAACCTGAAAATTAAAACTCCCAGGAATTTTATAGCCAAAATCTACAGACTTCTGCTCAAAGAAAATAATGCTGCAAGCAGCCAGAAAGAAGGAATTCAAGGAAATGTAATCAAAATCACACATGATATAGCAGTCATCACTGAAAAGAATAGTTTGAAATGCGATATTCCAGAAGGCAAAAGATATAGCCTTATAGCCAAGAATAACTTGCCCAGCAAAAGTGAGTGTTTTCTTACAGGGGGAAAATATACCTTTGATGAAGTAGAGGAGTTCCCAGCATTTCTAGCGCAAAGACCAGTGCTAGTTTTTTGTTTTTGTTTTTGTTTTTTTAAACTAAAACCTTTAGAGTGCAAACACAGCAGGAAAGAGAAACATAAAAAGGCAAACATAAGTGAATAATCGTAACAGACTAAATAAGGACAACCTGCTCACATTCTAATTTAGGGACATAATTTGCATCCCCTTAGAACCCTTTCATCAGGGGTCACAGAAGAAGTCTAGTTAGACTGGGGCCCTCCTATGCCTTAATGATCTAAAAAGAAGACTAGAAAGAAATAGGAAGGGAGATACAATGGGGGGGGAGAAAAGAGAGGATGGGTAGGGGAAATTATCTCATATAGTTGGGGTATACAAGTAGAAGTCTATCCAAACAGAGAGGAAGAGGTAGAGGGAGTGGGTGATATTTGAACCTCTTTCTCATGTGAACTAGCCAAAGAAGGGAAAAATATACACACACAAAGAGGTGGGTACAGAAACATATTTCATTTAAAAAGTAAATAGGAAGTAAAGGTGAGAAGAGGGGAAATAAGAGGAAGAGTAGATTAAAGGAGGAATTAGTTCTAAGCAAAATAAACTAATTCAGGATGTACAAACATATTTATATCAGTTCTTTTTGTGGTAAAGAATTAGACAATGAAGGGGTACCTATCCATTGGGAAATGGTTGAACAAATTATGTTATATAAGTGTGATGGACTATTAATGTACCATTTAAAATGATAAAGAAGATTATTTTAAAGAAACCTGGGAAGATTCATAGGAACTAATGAAGAACGAGAACAATTTACACAAAGACAACAATGTTGTAAAAACAAACAACTTTAATTTTTTTTTCTAAATTTTTATTGTTTTTTCAGATCCAAATTCTCCCCCTCCCACTTACCTCCCCTCCACTGGGAAAGAAAGAAAAACAAAACTCCTGATACAACATATAGTCAAGCAAAACAAATTCCTACATTGTCATGAAAGACAAAGAATTATGAAAGACTAAGAAACTGTAATCAATGAACCAATGACCAATTCTGATTCCAGAGGACTTGTGATAAAACATGCTACCCACCTCCTGACAGAGAAATGAGACTCAGGGCAGATTGAGACTTTTTTAGGAGGACATGGTTAATTCAGGAATTCATTTTGCCTGCATATACATGTTTGTAACAGGGGGTTTGTTTTTCTTTCTTTCTCAGCAGCAGAGGAGGGGAAAGTCGGGAGGGAGAAAAAGCAGATTTTTGCTGATTGAAAAAATAAAATGTAATTTAAATAAAAAACAATCAACTTCAAAAGTTCAGACTAAGAAGCTGTGGCTAGATGGTAATTTGTTTGAAAAGAATCTGGGATTTTGAAGGACCACATGCACAATATTAGAAAGTAGTGTGGAGAGGCATCCAGAGAAACAAATGCAATCTGAGGTTGCACAAGGAGACACAATGTATCCAGAACTAGAAAGACAAGGGTCCCACTGTGCCCTGCCCTGGTCAGAGCACCCCTGAAATATGGTATTTAGTTTTGGGAAGGATATGGATAAGCTGGAAAGTGGTGTCCAGAGAAAGGTTGCCGGAATAGTGAAGGGCCATGACAGCATGCCACATGAAGGCTGATTGAAAGAACTGAGAATATTGAGACTGGCAAAGTGACGACTTGATGGGATATCATAATCTTCTTCAAATATCCAAAGCACTAGTGTATGGAAGCAGCATCAGACCCGTTCTATTTGTCCCCAAAAGGAAGAACCAAGAGTAACCAATGGAAGTTGCAGAGAAGCAAATTTCCATTCAATGGAGGGAATAACTTCCTAAGAATTGGAACTATCCAAAAGGAATGGGATGTCTTGGGAAGCAGTGTGTTCTTCCTTGCCAGAGTTCTTGAATCAAAGTTTGGGTAACAACTTGGTGAGTATGTTTTAAAGGGGATTATTATTTAGGTGTGGATGGTGGTGTGCTAGTAAGTGTTTAACAACTGACTGGGAGGAAGATGTCCTCAGGAATCACTTTTAAGTTTAATATGCATTATTAAGATTTTCTCTATCATTTTAAATCTAGGCAATTACAAAACAGTAAATCAAGCCCTAGGTGTAAATGCTTATATTGAAAATTTAGTAATAGAATCTGTCACGCCCTTTGGAGCTGGCTCTAACATATTCCTGGGTATTGGTTAGACTAGGCAGCCTCCAAGGACCCTTCCAACTCTGAGATTCATTGTCTAATGCACCTTGAGCAGCAGGCCAATTCTGCTTTTGAATCTCCTCTTTTCCCAATATAGTTTTCTTTCTTTTTCTTCCTTTATTTCTTCCTTCTTTCCTTTTTTCTCTTCCTTCCTTCCTTCTTTCCTTCCTTCCTTTTTACTTTTTTCTTCTTCTTCCTTAGATCCTTGTATTGCTGAGAAGAGTTAAGTCTATCAAAGTTGCTGTTACTATGTACAATGTTCTAGTTCTGCTCTCTTCACTCAGCATCAGTTCATACAAGTCTTTCCAGGTTTTTCCACCTACTCATCTTTTCTTATAGCACAATAGTATTCCATTACATTAATATACCACAACTTGTTCAGCCACTCACCCAGTTTCCAATTCTTTGCCACCACCAAAAGGGTTGCTATAAATATTTTTGTACGTGTGGTTCCTTTTCCCATTTTTATGATCTCTTTGGGATACAGACCAAGAAGTGGCATTGCTGGGTCAAAGGGTATGCACAGTTTAAGAATCTCATTCTTAAGAGCTTCCTATTGCATCACTGACCTCTCTTATGGAATTTTAGATCATGAAATCCAACTATCATTTTTCTGAATCCTTTGAAATCTGATGTCCCAAAATTTAGGCTCTATGGCCAACTATGCCTGGTTTTGCTCTCCTCTATCATGAATTCTAAGATGAAGTGGTTACTTTCCCCTAACAGTTCCCATTATTTCTACTTTGGCAACAAGTTCCTCTTTGTTGACCAGAAGAGATCAAATGGCAGTCAACAAACATTTATTAAGCACCTACTATATGCCAGGTACTGTGCTAAGCACTGGGAATGTAAAAAAAAAAGGCAAAAAATCATTAAGGTAAATCAAGAACTTATCAGCTGCTCTGCCTTTGGCAAAAAAAAGAACTTTAGCCAATGTCTGAATGTTTGAAGTGCTCAGGCACGGCTCTATCAGGCTTCTTTGCCAGACTTGTCACTGTTTCCTGAATTCCTTTACCTTTTCGTTCTTTTATCTAACTATGTAGCATTGTCATCAGAGTACATCATCCCTATTTCTCCCTTAGTTGATCTTCACAGGCCTTATTCCATATACTCAGTACTCCAGCCACTGGCCTATTAGCTGCCCCTAGTACACAGCATTCCTTCTCTTTTTCATGCCTTTGCACAGGCTGTCCCTCACACCAGAAATGTTCTCACTCCTAGCCTCTTCCTCTTAATAATAGCAAATATTTACATAGCACTGTAAGATTTGCAAAGCACTTTACAAATATTATTTCATTTTATCCTCACAATAACCTTGGGAAGCTTTATACATGAAGAAACTGGCTGAAAGGTTAAGTGACTTGCTCAGGATCATACAGCTAGTCAGTGTCTGATTTAGGATTGGGACTCAGGTCTTTCTGATCCCAAGTTCAGCGGCTTAGTCACTGTATTACCTGAACCTTCAGGACTGTTCAGGGTATAGCTAATACGCCACCTCACTCAAGAGGCCTCTCCCAGTATCCTTAGTTGTTAGGCCTTTCCTGCAAATCACTTTATTTTCTACATATTTGTAGATATTTACTTGTGACTATATCGTATCCCCCCGCCCCGTTGAATGTAAGCTTTTATATTTGTTTTACATTTTATATTATAATTATATTTATTTTATATATTATATAGATATAACATGCCTTTTATATTCATATTCCCAGAACTTAGCACAGTGCTTGCACATAGTAGGCACCTATAAATGCTTTAATTGATTGATCTGAATCTTCTCCCCACTCTGATTCCCAGATTCCCTCACATGAGTATATCTTCTCAATATGTAATATTATTCTGTTCTCCCTTCTCCCCTATAAAAATAATCTATCCTGTTCCTTTTGAATAATGTGCCCCCTTTGGTGGGAGCCACATTATAAGTCATGGGCTTCATTCTTCCAAGACTTAGTGATATTATGAAGGAAAAGAAAAAATTTGAGAGGGAGAGATGAGGATTGGCTACATTACAAGCTGTAGCAGTGGCACCTGCCACTTCTTTCTTCAAACACCATGACTGCCTCAGGAAGATTGGGTCACTGATTTGGGTCAGCAACTACACAGTATGACTAGTTACCCCAGGGGCCTGACTGATCTCATCCTTAGTACCAGTTCCATTGTCTTATCTTAAAATAGGAATGAAGGATACAGAACACACTCCAAAAATACCTGGCATGTGCATTTGGCTCCCTGTTGGGCCAGGTATCTGATACTTGGTCCTGGAAGGGGCTCAATTGTCAAAAAGCCTGGTATCTGGGTAATTGGTGGTTAGAGAGAACTAGATACATGCTGCAAGTAGAGTAGAGTGTACTTCTACAAATCACAATAGATTTTAGGGTAAAGAGGCTTCCAAGCCTAGTTCTTGAAAGGATCTGGGGCTAGGATCTCCTACCTCCACTGGTCAAATGATGGCAGCTCAACTACTCCAGCAGAGTGGATAGATTGTTGGGCCCTGCATCAGAAAGACCTGAGTTCAAATTCAGCCTCAGTCACTTCTTTGTCATGGGATCCTGGACAAGTCATTTGACCTCTGTTTGCCTCAGTTTCCTCAACTGTAAAATGGGGATAATAATAGCACCTTCCCCCCCAGGTTAATGAAAGAATCAAATGAGATAACATTTATAAAGTGCTTAGCACAGTGCCAGGCATATAGTAGGTGTTAATAAATACCTGTTTCCTTCCTACTTACCCAAACCAATTGTCTAAGACCATGGAACTGGTTTCCTAAAAGTGGCCATTCTTGTCCCACAATTCCCTGCAACATTTGGAAAATAAACATACAGCCTGTCACCAGTTCCATACTCAAGCTTTTCAAGTTTAGAAAGACCTATCCCTGTCTAACTCTGCCTCTTCCCTCACTAAATTCCACTGATCCTTAGTCTTGTGATCTCATCATAAGAAAATTACTGTTCCTATAGAAACAGAAAAATGTGCTTAGCTATTGCATATAAGGTCTTACTCTTTTCACAGAATCAATATAGGTAATAGAACAATGAATAATAAATAATCCAATATGGATCTGCCTGCTCAGTGCTTCTCTTAGATCTAAGCAGTTTCTGGATTGTACATACTGTTTACTACTCCAAATCTAAGAGTTCTAGAAAATGCACAGTCCACCCCACCTCCCCCCCAACTAGCCTTCTTATAATTGAGCAAAAAAGTTTGCAATTAATATTTGACTCACATATCCGATACAGCCAGGCTTTAGAAGACTCATATTTGGAAAGAGGGACCACTTACAGAACAAAAGACGGACTCAGGATACAGTGGGAATTTGTATTTCTGAAGGCCGGGTAATTTTGTCAGAGAACTCTGCTTCCCACCACGGCTAGCTTATCTGATATGGACTCAGAGGTGGGTAGGCAAGAACAAAGCAGACACAGAAACAAACTCTTTCTTCTCTGATTGCTATCTTACCTCCTCTGCCTCCCTCTCTCTGAACGTTCTAGTCCTTGGTACCTCTCTTCTTCTGCTGAATAATGCCACTTATACTTACCTGCTTTTTTGTTGTTGTTAAGTCATTTTCTGTCATGCTCGACTCTTTGTGGCCCCATTTGGACTTTCCTTGGCAAAGACACTGGAGTGGTTTGCCATTTCCTTCTCCATTTCATTTTACTGATGAGGAAACTGAGGCACACAAGGTTAAGTGACATGCCCAGGGTCACCCAGCTGGTAAGTATCTGAAGCCAGATTTGAACTCATGATGATGAGTCTCTCTGAGGTCAGGCCAGGCACTCTATCCACTGTGCAACCTTGTTGCCCTTACTTACATGCACATTTTCTTTATTCCACTTTTCCCTCCTAGTAACCAAAGCAAGGGAGGGAAAAGGTAGGAGTCAGATTGAGGGAGATGGGGTTACATAGTAAATAGTCCCCATTTCGCAGATGATTAAATTGAGGCACAGATGGGGAAACCGAGGCCAAAAGAGGGGAAAGTGATTTGGACAAGGTCACACATGAAGCAAGTTTCAGAGCCCTGATGGAACTAAGGACTTCTGATCCCTTGGATGGGTAGAGGGGTAGAAGAAGGTTTTCCCCACTCTACTCTGATGTGACATGACTGTCTTGGTTTAAGCTTGGCCTTCAGGGCCTGTGCATCCTCTACTGGCCTCCTCCCATGGGTCTTCAAGCTTGGATGGATGTGAATGATTACAAGGGCTTTGGGGCTGCTGCGGCTCTTTCTAGTTCGGTCTCGTCTTACAAAGCTCTAATACTCCCTCTTGTGGGCAATGAAGGGAAAGGAGGAAGGGAGGGGAGGAGAAAAAGATTGAAGAGAGGAAGGGAAAAGGAGAAAAGGGAAGGGGAGATATGAAAAGGGAAAAGGGCAATGGAGGAAAGGAGTCAGGAGGGGAGAGGAAGGCAGAAGAAAAGGACCCCTGAGCACAGTTGGGCATTCAGTGCTGACAGAGATCGCTACTCCCTCTCAAGCACTGCCCAAGGAAAGACCTCTAAAAGGAAAACTTAGGAAATGCCTGCGGTGCCCTGCTCATGGAATTCTAGGATGGTAGGGCTAGATAAGATAACTTAGAACACAGAACATAAGAATGTAGAACATAGAATGTTGTCACTGAAATGGACCTCAGAAGCAATCTAGTCAAACCTCACTCAACTTTCACAAATGAGGGAAAGGCTTAAGAGTTCACATAATGAAGTTATTTGTGAGGATGTTGATTGTGTCCTCCACACAGCCTCTAGTCTCTGGGAGCCCCAAAGAGAAAATTGTCATATATATGGAATCATTGGATCACATACATATATGTGTCATATACATAGAATCATAATTGAAGGGACCTTGGAGATCATCTGGTCCAATCCTTTCATTTTATACATGAGGAAACCATGGCCTCTACCTAGTGATAACATGACACCGAAGGACACAGGGAATAATATGCAGATCCAAGAACTGAATCCAGGTCCTCAGGCTCAGAGCCAGTATTCTTTTTGCTGTCCCATGATGCCTCTTACTTTACCACATCCGGACTCTGTAGACAATGGGAACCATACAATCATAGAATGATGGCAGCGGAGGTGGTGTGGAACCTAAGGACCCAGAATTTTACACCACAGAATCTCAGAAACTTGGAGGTCACCTACCATCTGATCCTTCCCCAGCTCGTTATTACAGCTAAGGAAACAAACCTGAGAAGGAATTTGCAGAGGATTATGCAGTGAGTTAATACAGCTGGGATGAAAGTATGGTTCTCCTTGCTTTTCTCACTTTTAGGTCCTAAAGCCAACTGGAGCTAGAAGCCCTGACCATTTTATACTTGGCTTAAGCTGCAAAGGGCTCCTAAATCATCTCAAAGTTGGTGAGTTCCTATAGGCAGCCAAAGCAGTTTCACAGAACCAACGAAATATAAACCATCTTCTTCCTAAGGCTCCATGGAAACAAACCCTTCAATAGACTTTGTTTGTTATCCAGATTGGTTCTCTTCCTGAAGATAACTCCAGTCCACCCAAATCAATGCCTGTCACACTGCCAGCTCAGTCCCTGAGAGCTCCATCTATTTCTATGGGAAGTTATTTTTGCTACCTGGATGACTCCACCCCAGCCTTAGCTCAGCTCAGCCCCACCCTGCCCTAACCCATATGGGCTGTCACAGGGGGAAAAAAAGACCTATAAGATGTTGATGCTATCTCCTGAGGGAAATAATAATGAATCTGAATGTTTTCTAAAGTTTTAAACAGGGGGTTGTAAATGGTCTCTATGTACCAGAAGTCTATACTTGACCCCTCCCTGACAAAAAAAGCCCGGAATGGCTTATTATTGGCCTTATTAATATCATCATAGCATCATTAACATCCACATCATTATTATCACCATCATTTTATCACTAGGTCACCCTCATACTCTGGTTCTGAAACCCTGTACAGGTTCAATCAGTGGTATTTGAGATATTTGATCATACAGATCTAGACCTAAGCAACCAGTGTAATATTCTTTATTCCCAGACCAGACAACCAGAAATGTTGCTCAGTCACTTCAGGCATGTCAGATTCTTTGTGACCCCATTTGGAGTTTTCTTGGCAAAGACACCACAGTGGCTTACCATTTCCTTCTCCAGCTCATTTTACAGGTGAGGAAATGGAGGCAAACAGGGTTTAAGTGATTTGCTCAAGGTCACACGGCTAATAAGTATCAGAGGCCATATTTGAACTCAAGAAAATGAATTTTCATGACTCCAGACCCAACACTCTATCCACTGTGCCACTTATCTGTCCCAAGACCAGAAATATAATAGTTAATTAAGCCATAATATGAATTTAACTAAAAGGGAAAAAATTAATGAATAGAGAAATTTTCAATCTCCTACACTGTCAACTGGACTGAACCTGCCTCTAACCTGTGGATGGTCAGAGCTGAACAGAGCGAGCTAGAGACAGTCAGGAACCAAACAGAAGTTTAATTTCAAAATGAGGGAAATAACTTGCATGGAGTCATGTGCTGGAGCCCCGCCACTAGTGGGGAGACCCGCTGTAGTGTGACTGAACCTTTATTTATATACTTGTGGCCAGACAAAGAGTCCAACAGTATAATGTAGCAACAGTAGTGAGGCACAACAGCAACAGTGAGGCAAGGTTGTCTAGTGACAAAAAGTCCATTCATAGCAGGGCTTCATGTCTGGGCCTGATAGTGCTTATTCAAGCCCAGGGACCATCAGTTCCAGAAGGTAAGCGCAAAGGATTGTTGTTATGTATAAAGCTGTGCCTTAGCTCTGGAAAACAGGGTATATTCTAATATCTTGACAACACAGAAATGGAAACAACCCCTTATAATCTCCAAGGGGATTATAATTTAATTGTCCCCTTAATTATTACAAATCCTGCAAGCGTATTTGTGAAAGGGAACTAGAAATCTCTAAAGTTTAGCCAGGGGCTAAAAAAAGATTTAAACTTACTATCTTCTACCTCATGAAGGTCTTCAGAAGCCTTTGGGAGGCAAGCTGCAGGTCTTCTTAAGCTTCTTTGGGGGCAGACTAGAGATCTGTGGAAAGAGGTTCAGTGGAAAGAGGCAAATTTGGAATCACAGGACTTGAACTTGAATCCTGATTCTGCCTCTTACTGACTTTGTGACCTTGAGCATGTCACTTAAACTCTCTTAGCCTCAGTTTTTTAACTGTAAAGTGTGTGTGTGTGTGTGTGTGTGTGTGTGTGTGTGTGTGTGTGTGTGTCTGGGGAAAGAGGGTAGACTATTTCATCTCTAAGGGGCCTTTCAGCTCTAGAACTATGAATCTATAATTTCATGTCTTGGCTTCATGGCCATCTGGATTATGCCTGGAATTTTGGACTAGATTTGGGAACATCATGACAATATTATTCCATGTACTCTTGTTTTGTATCCATGTTCTGAGCACAGTCATGACTTGCTTCTCCATCTTTGTTCACAATTTTTTTTTCAGCAGCCCATGTTTTTATATCTCTTGACACTTAGAAGACTCACCATCCATAAGAGCCCTTGCTGGGCAATACCACTGTTCTGTACACAAGACATACAGCCTTCTGGGAAACATAATTCAAGGAATTTCTTCTAACGAGGTGTTCTCTAGGATCCAACTCTCATAGAAAATGACGTACCGGAATTTTTTTACTTGGCTTCAACCACTATTATTACAACTTGCCACTACAATATGGTCTAAAGTTTATAAAGTGCTTTCAGGCAGAAGAAACTTATTTCAGTAGCCCAAAAATACATGGGACAGAGTTACAAAGGCAGAAGGAAGGAAGAGGAGGCAGCCTGGTTTAGTGAAAAGAACAGTGAACTTGGAATCAATATCTGGGTTCTAATCCTCAGTTTCTTGGTCTTTAAGAAGAGGGGCTAGACTTTTATCAGTGGTGGCAAACACAGATAGAAGTGGGGCCACTAAACTATGCATAAGGAATCCCTAAGGGCTGCACATTAACTTAGAAAACCACATATTAATATTATCTATATTTTATTGTATTTTTATTTCTTTTGTTAAATATTTCCCAATTACATCTTAATCTGGTTCAAGTAATACTTGAGAGGATTGGGGCTGCATGTAACTTACTGGGTTATAATGTCCAAGGTCCCCTGTAGTCTAACATTCTAAGTTGCTCTAAGTTGCTTTTCAACTTCATCATTCTATTTTCTATCATTCTATATTCTAAGATTTCCTTCCAATGCTAGCAATCTGTGATTTTATGTTTCATCTCAAGTGTTTTTTAATACCAAACCATTGCTATTTCATTCCAATTTAATATACTGAACTACATTAAGCTCTGGCCTTCACTGAAACTCAGTTTTTTCTTAGAAATCATAAAACATCCAAGACTATGAAACAACTGAACTCACAGAAAATAGTGGCTAATAATGAAAAGCAGGGCCAGGCTTTTGCACAGTGCGAGGCTGAGAAGTTTGTCTTTGTTACACCTCCCACTCTCTTCCCATGAAAGATACCTAATCCAACAGTATGTAAAAACCCTCCCCACAACAACCCTGTCAGGTTGGCATCCAGCTCTATTTAAAGGTGTTCACTGACTGGGAGCTCCTTCTTAGGCAGCCTTTCTTAGTAAGGCAGCCAGTCCCATTGCTGGACAGCTCTAACTATTAGTCAGTCAGTCAGGCAGTCAATGAGTACTTAAAAGCACTTACTATTTGCAAGACACCGTTCAGGCATTGGAGATACCAAAAAAAAAATCTAAAAAACAGTTTCTACTCTCACGGAATGTACATTTTAATGGAGGAGATGACATGAAGATAGCAAGGTATATACAAGATAAATACACACTAGATAAAAAGTATCTGAAAGGGAACAGAAATGATATCTGGGGGAACTGGGAAAGATCTCCTATGCAAGGTGGGATTTGAGCTAAGTCTTGAAAGAAGCAAGAAAAACTAGGGCAGAAGTGAAGGGGCATGAGGCCAGAGAAATAGCCAATGCAAAAGCACTGAACCAAGAGATTAATTGACTTATTTAAGGAACTGAAAGTAGATAGGGGTAGCTGGATTGTAGAGTGTGTGGAGAAGGCTAAAGTTTAAGAAAGATGGAAAGATAGGAAGGGGGCAGGTTATAAAGAGCTATAAATGCCAAACAGAGGACTTTATATTTGATTCTGAGGATTATATGGAATCATTATATCTCATTGAGAAGAGGAGTGACATGGTCTGAACTACACTTCAGAAAAATCACATTGGCAGCTGAATGGAGGATGGACTGAAGAGGAAAGAGGCATGAGGCAAGGAGATCATTTAGATTCTAAATCTTAGAAGGCTATTGCAGTAGAGATGCATAGGAGAGATGTAGTAAAGATGTAGTGGAGAAAAATAGAAATGACAAGATTGGGCAATGGATTGGATATGTGGGGTGTGTAAGAGAGGAATTGAAGATAACATTGGAATTGTAAGCCTGGATGACTAGGAAGATGGTGATGCTCTCAACAGTAAAAGAGAATTTCAGAAAAGAGGAGAGTTGGTCTTTGCAGTGAGTTTGCTGCCAGAACACAGATGTTGTGAAAACTATTGCTAAACCTTAACAAAAAAAAGCAAAGAAAAGACTCACATTAGCATTGCTGTTACTGGATACATAGACTTTGGAAGTTCGTCACAATTGGCTACCTCATTTACAAATGTGATGGAATTGATAAGAGAACCATTGAGAAGTTTGGAAAGGAGGTGACTGAGATGGGAAAAGGTTCCTTCAAATATGTCTAGGTCTTAAGTAAGCTGAAGGCAGAACATGAATGTAGTGTCATTATTCATATCTCCCTGTGGAAATTTGAGCTCAGCCAGTATTATGTGACCATTATTGATGCTCCAGGATACAAAGATTTTATCGAGAACATGATTATAAGCACATCTCAGGCTATGCTGTCCTGATTACTGCTGCTGGTGTTGGTGAATTTGAAGCTTGTATCTCAAAGAATGAGCAGACCCATGAGCATGCCCTTCTGATCACTACACTGGGTGTGAAACAACTAATTGTTGGTGCCAACAAAATGAATTCCACCAAGTTCCCTCTACAGCCAGAAGAGGTATGAGGAAATTGGCAAGGAAATCAGTACTCATATTAAGAAAATTGGCTACAGCCCTGACAGAGTAGCTTTTGTACCAGTTCCAGGTTGGAATGGCAACAACATGTTAGAATCAAGCTTCTTGAATTGGAAAGTCACTTGAATTGGAAAGTTCCATGCTAATGGAACTACACTGTTTGAAGCTTTGGATTGCATCTTGCCACCAACTTATCCAACTGACAAGCCACTCCAAATGTTTACAAGATTGGTGGTATTGGTACTGTACCTGTTGGCTATATGGAAAGCAGGCATATTGGTGACCTTTTCTGCAGTCAATGTTACAACTGAAGTAAAGTCTGTCACAATGCACCATAAAGCTTTGAGTGAAGCTCTGACTGAGAAGCTCTGTTGATTTCAATGTCAAGAACATGTCTGTCAAAGATGTCTGCTGTGTAATATGGCTGGTGATAGCAAGAATGATCCATCCTTGGAAACAACTGGCTTTACTGCACAGGTCACTATCCTGAACCATCCAGACCAAATCAGTGTGGGCTAGGTGCTTGTTCTGGATTGTCACACTGCTCACGTTGCTTGCAAATTTGCTGAACTAAAGAAGATTGATCATCATTCTGGTAAGAATCTGGAAGATGGCCCTAAATTTCTGGAATATGGTGATACTGCCATCATTGAAATGGATCCAGGTAAGCCTATGCATGTGGAAAGTTTTTCTGATTATCCTCCTCTGGGTTGTGTTGCTGTTTGTGATATGAGGCAGTTGACAGGAAGGCAAGGTCACAAACTCTCTTCAAAATGTCCAGAAACAACGCTTGCCACTCCAGCTTTAATCAGTGATGGAAGAACAGTCTCAGAATGGTTTGTCTCATTTGACCCTTAAATTTAATAGTAAAAGACTAGTTAATGATTACAATGCATCATAAAAGTTTCAGCAAGAAAGGAATGTTTTTGTAGACCATTTGTTTCGTGGCAGTTTTAAGTTACTAGTTTTTAAAGTCAGTAATTTTTAATGGGAACAACTTGATCAAAAATTTGTCACAGAATTTTAAGATCATTAAGATAGATTAATGTGGGAAAAAAGAAAGAAAAGAGGAGTTTGGGAGAGGAGGGATAATGAGTTGTGCTTTGGACATGCTGAGTATGAGAGACCTATAGGACATCCAATTCGAGATGTCCAAGAGGCAGTTATAACTATAGCTCAGGAGAAAAAGTAGACATAGGTAGGTAAGTAGATGGATAGATAGATAGAGCATTTATTAAGTACTTACTATGCACCAGGGATTATAGCTTTAGGAATTATCTGCATAGAAATGATAATTGAGCCTTTAAGAGCTGATGAGATCACCAGATAAGACGATATAAAGGAGAAAAAAAAAGGTCCAAAAAATTCTTCCTTGTCTTGAGTCAAAATCTGTTCCCTTGCAAGTTCTACTTATTTATCTTAAGTTTTGCCATCTGGGGTCAAAGAAAAAAAGTTTAATTCCTCTGCTTTTCATATGATGACCTTTCAGATATGTAGTATCCGGTTCTCTGACATACCCCCTGGTAGCAACTTTCAGATCTATAGAACATAGGGAAATCATTCGTCTCAATCAGTAACCTCATCAATCCGCATTTCCACTGAAATCTTTCAGTCCAGAATAAATCACTTGAAATCATAGTAAAGCTAAGATTATTAAGTTAAAAGAGTGAAAAGTAAACAAGGAGTTAAATCATTCAGTAAGAACTTTAACCACGAATTTCTTCTAGCTACCTGTCCCAATTCTCCAGAGACTGTAGGCTGGGAACCCAGCCCCCTTCCTGTATCTCTAACATAACAGGAGAGGGAAATAGGCTACTTTTTTCATGCTTGGTTCTGCTGAAGAGTTTAGTGTATGCCAGCAGCTCCACTGGATCATGCCCTCTCTCTCTTATCTTCATTTATTCCCTAGCCTGGGTTCTCAGCATGGCACTGCAGGCTAGCAGATGGAAAAGGGACTAGAGACTTGCCAACTGGACAAATACTGAATCCTCAGTATCTGCAAGGCATGGCTTATCATAATGGAAACTGCAAAGCATTGTAGAAAGCTTTGTTGTTTTCTCTCAAGAATTTGAGGGAAAAACCTCCTATTTTTCTTCTAACTGGGAATGCTATCACCTGTGTGATGCCACTCACTCCTGAATCAATTCAAATACACTAAAACTGGCATAGTTCATATATAATTAAGAGGAAATCTTCCTTTTTTTTTCTATTTCCCTTTCTCTCTCTGGCTCTGTCACCTGTGATCTTGTGGACCTGATCTCATTCCACCATGAGATTCCCATTTTCATTTCAAATGGAGCATGCTAAAGTTCCATGTCCAGTCAGAGTGCCTATGAAGGTAATGTCATCACCTGCTGAGCAGACATTTAGGCTTCTTGGGGATGTAGTTCCAAGACAACTTGTGAGGAAAATATGACTTACCCACTCTTACAGATCTATGAAGACAACTCTCATAGTAATTACCTAATTCCTCTTTTCTTCCACTTCTGTGTCCTGATCACAAATAATCTTGCTCAAAGGCAACTGTCTGAGCTATGGATAAAATAGCAATATATTGGACCAGAGTTGTCATTTCATTGGTAGTAGGAATCCTCAGGTGGGAAGAATCCCTTAACCAAAGAATCAAATGAGATGATAAATTGCAAACCTTAACAGCACTATAAAAATGCTAGCTTTGCTATGTTGGCACCCTTTCTGAAACTCACATCGTCCTTGCTTCAAGGCCAGTTCTCTGTTACCTACAACTATACTACCTCTTCAGCCTTCCAGAACTGCGGAAGACTTAAACTCATGTATTAAATAAGAATAGAACAATAGTGTATATATAATAGAAAGAGCATTGGATCTGGAGTCAGAAGAGTTTGAATCCAGGTTTTGCTATTTACTGCCTAAGATCAGAAAAGGAGTATAAGACTATATATTGTCACCTTATTTATTTAACTTACATGCAGAGTGCATCATGTGAAGTGCCAAGCTGGATGAATCAAAAGCCAGAATTAAGGTTTCCAGGAAAAAATATCAACAATTTCAGATAAACAGATAATACCACTCTGATGGCAAAAAGTGAAGAAGAATTAAGAGACTTCTTGATGAGGGTGAAAGAGGAGAGAGAAAAAACTGACTTGAGGCTTAATATCAAAAAAACTAAGATCTTGGCAACTGGTCCCATCACTTTCTGGAAAATACAGGGAGAAGAAATGGAAGCAGCATCAGATTTTATATTCTTGGGCTCAAAGATCAGTGTAGATGGCAACCGCAGCCATGAAATTAACAGACACTTGCTCCTTGGAAGGAAAGTTATGGCAAATCTGGACAGCATACCAAAAAAACAGAGACATCACCTTGCTGACAAAAGTCTTGTATGGTCAAAGCTATGGTTTTTCCAGTGGCAATGTGTGACTATGACAAATGAACTATAAGGGAAGCTGAGCACTGCAGAACTGATACCTTTGAATTGTGGTACTGGAGAAGACTTTTGAGAGTCCCTTGGATAGCAAGGCCATCAAATCAGTTAATACTTAAAGAAATTAATTTGGGCTATTCACTGAAAGGTCAAATACTGAAGCTTAAGCAGAGAATGAGAAAACAGGACTCATTGGAAAAGAACCTGATGTTGGGAAAGAGTGAAGACAAAAAGGAAAGATGATGGCAGAGGATGAGATGGACAGATGGTGCTATGAAAGCAAAACACATGAACTTGAACAGATTTTGGGAGACAGTGAAGGATAGAAGGGCTTGGTGTTCTATGGACTCATGAAGAGTCAGATACAACTGAACGACTGAACAACAACAAGTTATATAACTACGGGTCAATCACAAGCTCTCTAGTCCTCAAATTCTTCCTCTATAAAATGTTTGGGTTGGACTGGATGATTTTAAAGTTCTTTTCCAGTTTTAAATACTATAATCTATTCTGATCTTTGAACTTCTGTCCATGCTGACATTCACAGAGAGTCCCTTCAGAAGCACAAAGAAATAGTTACATTCACTGGGGGAATGGCTAAATAAATTTTGATACATGAATGTGATGGAATATTTTTGTTGTTCAGTTGTGTCCAACTCTTCATGATCCCCATGGATGATAGCACGCCAGGCCCTTCTATCTTTTATTGTCTCCCAAAGTCTGACCAAGTTCACGTTTGTTACTTCCCTGACACTATCTGTCCATCTCATCCTCTGCCATCCCCTTTTCCTTTTGCCTTCAATCTTTCCCAACATCAGGGTCTTTTCCAGTGAGACTTGTGTTCTCATTATATGGCCAAAGTATTTAAGCCTCAGTGTCAATATTGATCCTTTCAATGAAAAATCTAAATTAATTTCTTTAAGTATTGACGTATTTGATGATCTTGCTGTCCAAGGGACTTGCAAGTCTTTTCCAGCACCACAATTCGAAGGTGTCAATTCTGCAGTGCTTAGCTTTCCTTATAGTTCAACTCTCACAGCCACACATTGCTACTGGAAAAACCATAGCTTTGACCATCCAGACTTTTGTCAGCAAGGTGATGGCTCTGTTTTTCAGTATGCTGTCCAGATTTGCCGTAGCTTTCCCTCCAAGGGGCAATGTCTTTTAATTTCATAACTGCAGTCACCATCTGCAGTGACCTTTGAGCCCAAGAACATAAAATCAGACACTGCTTCCATTTCTTCTCCCTGTATTTGCCAGGAAGTGATGGGACCAGTTGCCAAGATTTTAATTTTTTGGATGTTAAGCTTCAAGCCAGCTTCTCCACTCTCCTCCTTCACTCTCATTAAGAAGCCTCTTAATTCTTCTTCTCTTTCTTCTATCAGAGTGGTATTATCTATGTATCTGAGATTATTGATATTTCTCCTGGCAACCTTAATTCTGGGCTTTGATTCATCCAACCTGGCATTTCATATGATGTACAGGTTTTTTTTGGCAAAGATGTTGGAGTGGTTTGCCATTTCCTTCTCCAGACCATTTTGCAGATGAGAAAACTAAAGCAAACAGGGTTAAGTGACTTGCCCAGAGTCACACAGCAAATAAGTATCTGAGGCTGGATTTGAAACTGAAAAAAAATTTTTTTTTCAAAAATTTTTTAAACTCAATTTGAAATTACTGGCTCCAGGCCTAGTATTCTATCCATTGCACCACTTAGCTGTCCCTGATGGGCATATGAAAATGAAGAATTCAGAGAAGCATGGCAAACTTATATGAACTAATGGCATAGTGAAGTGAGCAAATCCAGGAAAACAATATACACAATTACTACAATAATGTAAACAGAAAGAACAACAACAACAACAAAAAATAATACCACATAATTATAAATACCAAGCTTGAACCTGGGGAAGAGTTGAGAAACTTCACCCCCTTCCCTCCTCTGCAAAGGTAAGGGATGATGGCTGTTCAATATTGTAAATACTGTCAGATATGGTTGATGTTTTGGTTGATTTTGCTAAATCTATCTTTATTTTAAGAAATGGGCAATAGAGAGAGAGATTTGGAAATGAAGGTAATGTTAAAGCAAAAATATCAGTAAAAATAAGATCAAAAGAAGGAATAGAGAATTTTCAGCCAGCATTGGGGGCAAAGGAGGGGATAAGGATAGTATGTCTATTTTGGAATGAGGAATTTCCCAGGATTTTCCTATTTCAGTATACTCCTCTTTTCTAGCACATTAAAGATGGTCATCTCTGAACAACAGTGACCTCTGCTGACCAATAGGAACTATAGGTATGCAGAGGAGAAAACTGTCTCCTCAAGGCTCGGGACAGGCAGAAAGAACTTCTTGGAGGATATGGATGACTTAGAACAGGCTTCTTTATCTGAAGTCCGTGAACTTTTAAAAAAAAATTTAAAGAATTATATTTCAGTATAATAACTGAGAGGCGGTTAAGTGGTGCAGTGGATAGAGTACCAGGCCTGGAATAAGGAAGATTAATCTTCCTGAGTTCAAATCTGGCCTCAGACACTTACTTGCTGTGTGACCCTGGGCAAGTCATTTAATCTTGTTTGCTTCAGGGTCTTCATCTGTAAAATAAGCTGAAGAAGAAAATGACAAACCACTCCAGTGTCTTTGCCAAGAAAACCCCAGATGGGGTCATGGAGAATCAGACACAATTGAAAATGACTAAACAAAAACAGTTTCAATATAATTGATTTCTTTTGTATAGGAGAAGGAAGGAAGAGGAGGAGGAGGAGGAGGAAAAGGAAGAGGAGGAGAAGAAAAAGCAGAAGCATTTATATAGCATGCTAAGGTATGCAAAGTACTTTATGAATATTATCTCACTTGATTCTCATAAAAACCCTGTGAGGTATAGTAATAATAATGATAATTATTATTATAATAGCTAACATTTATATAGCACGTGCTATGTGCCAGGCACTGTGCTAAACACTTTACAGTTTTTATATCATATGGTTTTCAGAATAATCTTGGGAGGCAGGTGTTGTGTGTCTCCAGGGCTCCTTGGGAGGCTTCGTGGTCAGACAGCCAAGGAAGTGGGCAGGTGGCAGATACATTCTTCAGTCCTGATGCTGCCTGTTTACCTGCCCTTTCCTATGCTTTCAGACATACCCACCATTCCCTTTCTAGCCTCTCTAGGGCCTTAATTATAATACTTAAATACTTCAAGAACCCATGATTTCATCATGGAGAGAGTTCTTCCAATGAACCAGGGAAAGCAAGGCAGCACAGTGGAAAGAGCATTATGGACTATGGATTCAGAGGAGCTGGATTCAAATTCTGACTCTTCCAGAAATTACCCGTGTGAACTTGGGCAAATCAGAGCCTCGGCTTCTTTCTTTTTATTTTATTTTTAGTTCTGTATTCTTTCCCTCCCACCTCTACCTCCCATTGAAAAACAAGAAAAATGAGACCTATTACAAATATATAGTCAAGCAAAACAAAGCCTTGCATTGGCAAAGTCATATGAATACGTGTTTGTATGTGTGTATGTGCGTGTATGTAAAGGTAAACAACTTTGAAAGACTTAACAATTTTTATTAACTCAATTATCAACCACAATTATATATGTGTAATACATATATGTATACACATATATATATACATATGTTTACATACATGTATGCCTCAGTCTGCACTCTGAGTCCATTACCTCTCTATCTGGAGGTGGGCAGCATGTTTAATCATGAATCCTTTAAATTGAAATTGGTCATCATAGTAATCAAAGTTCTTATGTCTTTCAAAATTGTTTACCTTTACAATATCATTGTTATTGTATAAATTGCTCTCCTGGTTCTGTACACTTCATTTTGTATCAGTTCATAAAAGTCTTCCCAGGTGTCTGAAGCCATCCCCTTCATAATTTCTTACAGCACAATAGTATTCCATCACATTGATATACTACAGTCATTCCCTAATTGATGGGCACTCCCACATTTTATAATTCTTTGCCACCACAAAAAGAACTGCTACAAATACTTTTGTATAAATGCATTTTTTCCTCTTTCTTTTATTTGAAGTATAGACCTAATAGAGGTATCTCTGGGCCAAAGCATTTACAGAGTTTAATAGCTTTCTGGGCATCATTCCAAATTGCTTTCCAGAGTAACTGGACCAGTTCACAGTTCCATCAACAGTGCACTAATGTACCTGTTTTGCCACAACTCCTCCAATATTGGTCATTTTCTGTTTAGGTCCATTTTTAGGTCTTAATTTTTTTGTCTATAACATGAGGGGGTTGGATTAGATGGCCTCTGAAATCCCATTCAATTCTAGACCTATCTTTGCTCCCAAGTCTTCCCTCCCTCAGAATTTTCTTATAACTACCTAGGGCACCATCATCCTCCCAGCCACCAAGACTCACAACATAGGTGTCATCCTCAACTCCTCACTCTCTCTCGCCTTCTATATCCAATCTGTCACCAAGTCTTATTGATTCTGCCTTCTTAGCATCTCTCATATACGCCTCCTTCTCCACTCTCACATCACTACTGCCCTGGTGCAGGCCCTGATCATTCCATGCCTGGACTATTGTAATATTCTGCTGTTTTGTCTCCCTACCTCAAGACTACCCACTACAGTCCATCCTCCATTCAGCTGTCAAATTGATCTTCCCAAAGTGCAGTTCTGACAGGCACTATCCTATTCAATAAACCCCAGTGGCTTCCTGTCATAATTTCCAGAATCTAATAAAATACTGTTTGACATTCAAAGCCCTTTATAACCTGGCTGCCTCTTACCTCTTTCATCTTCTTATACATTATTCACCCTCAAGTACTCTGGGATACAGTGACACTGGCCTCCCTACTGTTCCTTGTACAAGATATTTATCTCCCAGCTTTGGGGCATTTTTACAGGCTCTCTGCCATACTTCAACTTCTTTCCCTCCTCATCTCCCTCTCCTGACCTCCCTGGCTTCCTAAAATCTGACCTTCTACAGGAAATCTTTTGTAATACCTCTTTTAAAATTTATTTTATTTTTAATTTATGGAATAAAACAAGCATTTCCATAACATAGTATAATAAAAAAAGATGATTGCTTATGAAACTGCCAATATATTATGTTTGCTATTCCTTCCTTGTGTTGGTCATTTCCCATTTATCTTGAATATAACTCCTTTGTTCAAGTTGTACATGTATGTTGGCTCCCCTATTAGACTATGAGCTCCTTGAAGGCAAGGATTGTATTTTCCCTTTCTTTGTACCCTCCATATCTTAGCACAGTACCTAGAATATAGTAGGTGCTTAATAAATACTTGTTGACCAACTGAGACATTCTGTGGCAGGGCTTCTTCTCATAATTCCTTAAAAATTTGTTCACTACAACATGTACAGAACTGAACAAGAGTTATTTGTATTTAGGTTATTTGGGGGAATAGAAAGTGCCCTGGTTGGGTTGCCAGGATAGCTGGAGTCAAATTAAGCTTTGACTTTGCCTTTAACTTGTGTTTGTATAGATAATATCTCTGTTCAACAACCTACAAGACATTCTATAGAATAAAATTATAGAACTTCAGGACTAGCAATGAACATAAAACACAAAAAATTAGAGCATAGGATGTTGTACATGGAAGGGGTTTCAGAGATTAAATCTCTCTTTTTATAGATGAGGAGCCCAAGACCCAGAGACGGAAAGCAGCAGAAAGTCAGCAGCAGAGTAGGGCCTAGACTCCAGATCTCCAGGCATCCAGGCCAGTGCTTTTTAAGCCATACTACACTCTGTTAGGTAACTTCTTGGTTTCTGTCAAGGGCACCACCATCTTTTCAGTCACCAGGCTTGCAGACACAGAGTCATTCATGACTCTTCACCTACATCCCTATGTCCAATTAGTTGTTAAGTCTCATTCACTTCCCCAATGCCATTTGCACCTGTCCCCTTTCCTCCACTTATTCAGTTACCACCCAGTTTAGGGCCTCATCTCCTCTTGCCATGACTACCACAATAACCTTATAATGAACCTCTTTGACTCCAGTCCTTCCCTTCTCTAATTTATCCTTTATACAAATGCCAAATTGATATTCCTAAGGTAGAGGTCTGACCATGTCATTCCCCTGCACAAGAAACTCTAGCGATTCTGTATTACCTCTAGGATAAAATACAAACTCTTCAGCTGGCATGTGAAATTCTTTACTGACTCCATTCTGTCTTTCAAGATTCACTGCACAAAACTCCCTTTCTTGTACTCAGTGTTCCAACCCAACTAGCTAATTTGCTGCCTGTCATATATAACATCCTGTTTTCTACCTCCACACTTTTGCCTAGATTTTTGTCTTGCCTGTGATGCACTCCATCATGGCCATGTTCTCAGCTTCCTTCATTACAAATCAAATGCTGCCTCCTATGCAAAGTCTTTTCTGATCCTCCCAGTTTTTAATGCCCTTCCTCCACAAAGAAATTACTTTGTGTGTGTGTGTGTGTGTGTGTGTGTATTTATCTATTTATTTAGTCAGTGTATCTGTTGTTTCCTCCCACAGAATGTAAGCTCCTTGAAGAGGAGCTTCCTTCCTTCCTTCCTTCCTTCCTTCCTTCCTTTCTTTCTTTCTTTCTTTCTTTCTTTCTTTCTTTCTTTCTTTCTTTCTTTCTTT
>NW_020954564.1:10258675-10258761 GCF_900497805.2 Vombatus ursinus | reverse complement strand
TTTCTTTCTTTCTTTCTTTCTTTCTTTCTTTCTTTCTTTCTTTCTTTCTTTCTTTCTTTCTTTCTTTCTTTCTTTCTTTCTTTCTT
>NW_020954564.1:10257016-10258575 GCF_900497805.2 Vombatus ursinus | reverse complement strand
ATTTTATCCTCAGAACAACCTTGGGAGGTAGGTACTATTATTACTCCCCATTTTACAGATGAGGAAACTGAGGCAGACATCTTAAGTGAATTGCCCAGGATTGCATAATTAATAAGTGTCTGAGGCAAGATTTGAACACAGGTTTTCATTACTCCAATTCTAAATTTCTCTCCTCAGTGCCACCTAGCTGCCACAGTACTACTACTGATGATGATGATGATGATGATGGTGAAGAAGAAGAAGAAGAGGAAGAAGAAGAAGAAGAGTTAATAAAGATTTGACTGTATGCCACCAAGTGGGAAACTTTAGAATGAACTGTGTCTCAATAATCCAGTCAATGAACATTTTGCAGGATTGCTCCTGTGTCCACTGTTACCACCCTATCTAAAACCTTGATAATCACCCTGAATACCCAATAGTCCTGCCAGAGAGAAAAGACTTTTATCCTTGGGTGCCCCAGAAGCTCAGTACAAGAGAATTCAATGCACATAGCACAAGAGAAGGCAATCGGTTCAACTGCCAGTCCATAAATCTTAAAAAATCAGTTAAATTTCTTAAAGGGGTTGTGAATTGCTGAATTCTTCATGGCTCAGAATCATAACATTCTAGAATTTCAGAAGTTAATGGGTCTTTAAAACAAAGAATATAAGAATTAGAAATAACCACAGAACAAAGGACAGAATTCAGAACACAGAATGTTAGAGAACTAATAGGATGTTAGTAGCCTTTAAGGAGCAGCTAGGTGGTTCAGTGGGAAGAGTGCTGGTCCTGGACTCAGGAAGACTCATCTTCCTGAGTTCAGATCTGGCCTCTGACACTTGCTAGCTGTGTGATCCTGGGCAAGTCATTTAACCCTGTTTGCCTTAGTTTCCTCATCTATAAAATGAGCTAGAGAAGGAAATGGCAAACCATTCTGGTCTCTTTTCTGAGAAAACCCCAAATGGGGTCATGAAGAACCAGACATGACTGAAAATGACTGAACAACAACATGTCAGGCACCATTCTGAGTGCTAGGGGTTCAATTAACAAAGACAGTCCCCACCCTAAAAGAGCTCACAATCTAATGGGAGGAGACAACATACAAAAAGAGGTAAGAATGTGTGTGTGGAGGGAATGTTAGGGAGCACCTAGTGGAAGGAGGCATTTGTTCCATGGAATTGAAACCAGGAAGGACAGCAGGATGTTTTCTGTTTATATTCAAATCTGGGGTCTGTAGTGAGTCATTTAAGTAGGGTTGAATAGCAGCTTTCTTTTTAGCAATTATATCACATATCCTTGATTCAATGTTGTCTTCATTGGAAAGAGGTTTAACTTATTTGACCTTCAGAGTTAAGAGTTTGGAATGTAGATAAGATACTGCTTTCTCTGTAGGGGAGGAACTGAGTAATAACTGTAGAACTCTGAGAAGAAATGTGACATGGACAATAGGATCTGATCTGATCAGCAGTTGTATTCTAGATTTTAAAATCCAGGCCTTCTCTGTATTTTCTGGGTTAAGAAGGAAAATGGATCTCTCTCTCTCTCTCTCTCTCTCTCTCTCTCTCTCTCTCTCTCTCTCT
>NW_020954564.1:10129381-10257006 GCF_900497805.2 Vombatus ursinus | reverse complement strand
TCTCTCTCTCTCTCTCTCTCTCTCTCTCTCTCTCTCTCTCTCTCTCTGTCTCTCTCTTTCTCTGTCCTGTCTATTCTGGAAGACAGAGTAATAAGGAGTGTAGTTGTCAAAGTTCTCTGTGGGCATAGAGTGATGGGAGGCTATTCCAGAAAGTGGCGAAGCAACCAACAATCTTATTCTTTCTTTCTCTATTCCTCTCTCTGTTAGGAGTTGGGAAGTCCAAGTCATAAGATTTTATACTGGGATAGGCTCAATTAAGGCCAGGAAATGGCAATCCATTGCCATTTTTTTCCAGGAGTAAGAGTGTGACATATTTTTAGGATTATTGTTAAGAGTTTTGTTTTCATTATGTAGGAATAATTTTTGATAGATTTATACCTCGCTGAGAGACAACGTGGCGTGGGAGAAAGAGTGATAGATTTGGAGTCAGAGGACTTGGGTTCACTTCTCAGTTCTGCTGCTTATCTTTGTGTGACCTTGGAAAAATCCTTTAGCCTCTCTGGGCCTCTTATCTGTAAAAATGAAGGAATTGGATTAAATGACCTTCGAAGGCCTTTCCAGATCTAAATCTATGATCTGGTATATGTGTTTACTAATCTCGATATTTACACTCATAGAACAAGTACTTGATAGGTATTCACTTATACTGGATTTGAATGTTCATTATTAAGCTTAGAATTTCCCTTGTAAGTCAATGCCTCTGGGAGTTTCCTATAAATATTTCTCTCCAGCCAACTTATGACTTTGTCGGGGTTCAGTTTTTCAGTAACCTACTGATTAAGAGAATCAAGAGGCTCCTTTCTCATTGATAAACAGAAAGCTGTCCCTTCATACTATAACCCTTGGCAGCCACTCTCTCCTGAAAAGTATCATACCAGAAGGTAATTTGGTATTAGTTGCTGAGTGTGATGTTGCGAAGGTATTCTCTTACTATTTTATGCTTTACCGCATAGCAATTTGCTCCATTGAACTAGGCAGGTGCAGCCCAAACCATTGTTAAGACCTGTTTGTTGCTGGCATCTCTGTTGACCCATATCACTTAATCTGCTTCCCTCCCTTTGGACCCATTATGCATTCCACCAGCATACACTCTAGGAGGTACACCCTGTAGTTGGGTGCAGTCAAGCACAGAGGCCTGGGACCTAGGGCCAGATTTCAAGCCGGAAGTGCTGGATAAGAAAGCAGGAGGTATCATGAAACCCTGGCAAAAGCCTTTCTCTGAGCTTCACCTTTGGGTCCACTTCCCTGGGGACTCTTGGTTTTTCATCTCTAGGCTCAAGAACCTATTACTGCTACTGCCTGCCTGCCTGATTATCTGCAGTCCAAATGCCCAGCCATGAAAAGTTATTCACTTTTCTCCTCTAGCAATGAGCAGAACCTCTCTTTCAGAGGCTTCTTAGGCTAACTGAATCCTTTCCTGGCAAGGAATTAAGGATTCCCTTGAATTACAGTTTGTGTAGTGGTATAGTGGGAAATAAAAACTATATTCTAATGATCGTATGTTCTAAGGTCCTTATTAGCTCTAACATCTTATGTTCTAATATTCTAGGATCTAAGGTATCTTCCATATCTACTATTTTTTTCTCTAGTGCTTTATACATAGGAGGCATTTGATAAATACTTTTTGGATTAGTTAGATTAAATGTTCTTTGCTCTAGAATTTGTGTCCTAAATACCCTCCTAGGTGTAGTTCTGTTCTGTAGTGAAAAGTTAGTTTGTTAACTGACTTATATGGCATTTTTGATAATTCACAGTCTGAATTCTAGTAAGAATGGGCTCTCAGCATCTCTAATGCATCCTCCATGCAGCTGCCAAAGTGACATTCTAAAAACACAGATCTGACATGCTTTAAAAATCTTCTGTGTCTCTCCTTTGCCTCTCAAATAAAAAGCATTCTCTTTTGTCTAGTGTTTAAAGTGCTCTATGACTTGACTCTCACCTACCTTTCCAGTTGTATTTCTTATTACTTCCATTCACTCACTCTCCATCCAGTCAAACTGGTCCTACCAGCTATTTCCTCATACACAACAAGGTATCTCCATCCTCTGTACTCAGGTGGTCCCATGGCTTGAACGCACTTGCTCCCTACTTCTTACTTGCAAGGTCTCTAAGCAAGGACCAGGTACCACCTCCTACCACAAGAGCTTCCCCAAATCTCCTTAATGTTAATACCTCCTTCCCTTTTTAAATTCCTATATACATACTTTGCATTCACTTCTCTGCATGTACCTATAGTATCCCCTCAGTAAGATATAAGATCCTGGAAAGTAGAGACATCTCATTTTTGTCATTGCATCCCAAGCACTGGGAACAGGGTCTGGTGCTTATTAAGGGTTAATAAATAGATAACTATTGGATTGGATTGAATTGAGATAAAATGAAGTGCATCTCATGACGACTGATAAAAACTTATGTGGAGTCTTGTGAATCTTATCAAGAGGGCTTAAAATAGTAGAGTGAGGAGGAGGAGGAGGAAAAAGGCTAGCCATACCAAATAGACATCCCAAGATAGAAACAATGTGTTCCACACAGGAAGAACAGCAGTCAAGAGGACCAGCAATTCACAGAAGACCACATCTAAAAAGAGACCAGAAAGAAAGAAAGAAAGAAAGAAAGAAAGAAAGAAAGAAAGAAAGAAAGAAAGAAAGAAAGAAAGAAAATAAATCAATAAGCCATGAGCACAGATGTCTCCCCACAAATAGTGACACGGTGTGTGAAATAGGGTAGATGAGATATCCGGAAACAAGAAAGCATATTTGACCTCATAGATATCACTGAGATACAGTAGGATTTATCTCAGGACCACAATATGACTATGGAAGGGCAAGCCTTGTACTAAAGGATCAGAATAAAAGAGATGATAAAGGAGCAGTCAATGTGTGTATGTATGTATGTACGTATGTGTGTATGTATATATGTATGTGTATGTATTAAACACCTACTATGTGCTAGGCCAGGGGTGGAAAATCTGCGACCTTGAGGCCACACGTGGCCCTCCAGGTCTTCAAGTGCGACCCTTTGACTGAATCCAAAGGTCGTAGAACAAATTCCCTTAATAAAAGATTTGTTCTGTAAAACTTGGGCTCAGTCAGAAGGCTGCACCCAAGGACCTAGAAGACCACATGTGGCCTCGAGGCCTCAGGTTCCCCACCCCTGTGCTAGGCACTCTTCTAAGTGCTGGGGATACAAAGAAAAGGAAAAGACAGTTCCTTCTTTCAAGGAGCTCACAGTCTAATGGGGGAGATAACCAAACTGTGTACAATCTATATACAGGATAAGTTGGAAATAATCACCAGAGGGGAGGCACTAGAGTTAAGGGGGATCAGGAAAGGCTTCTCGGAGAAGTGGGATTTTAGATGAGACTTAAAAGAAGCCATGGAAGTCAGGAAGCAGAGATGAGGAAGGAGAGAATTCCAGGCATGATGGACTGCCAGAGAAAATGCCCAGAGTCAAAAAATGGAGTATGTCCTGAAAGGGCCTCAGCCTTAAGTTAATCAAGTTAAGATAATTAATCTTTGTTTTTGTCCCCTGTGACCTCCAACTTTGTTAACATCTAAAAGGAACACACCTTTAAAGTATCATTAAGAAAGTCATTACATCAAAAGTAGGGAAGTTAGAGTTCTGCTATCCTCTACCCTGGGCAGATCACTTAGGAAATATTTTTTAATTTAGTATTTTATTTTTTCCCAATTACATTTCCCAATTAGCATTCTTTTTTCAAATTTCAAATTTCAAAATTACAAACTCTCTTCCCCCCCATTGATAAGGTAAGCAATTTGACATAGGTTATACATGTGCAATCATGCAAAACACATTTCCATGTAAGTCATGCTGTGAAAGAAAACACAAACATACACACACACACACACACACACAAACAACAACAATAAGAAAAAGTAAAGAAAAAGTCTCTCCAATCTGCATTCAGGCTCCACCAGTTCTTTCTCTAGAGATGGACAGTACCTTTCATCATCATACGTCCTTCAGAATTGTCTTGGATCATTGCATTGCCGAGCAGAGCTATCACTTAGAGCATATTACTTCATATCTGGATTCCATATTTAAGGACAGTTATAATCTGAAGTACATTCAGAATGGGGGACCAGAATGGGTCATAAGAGGCTGACTTGAAGGAACAGGAGATATTTAACAAGAAGAAAAGACTTGGGGAGATATAATCACTGTCGAATATTTTTAGGGTTGTCATATATGAGAAAATAAAGATATTATTCTTGGCACTTAAGGGGTAAACGTTGCAGAGAGACAGATGTGAGCACAATGCAAGGAATATTTCCTAACTGTTAGAGCTGTCCAAGAGTGGTTTGGGCTGCCCTGGAAGGCACTGACTTCTTCTTCACCAAAGATCCTCATTTGCAGAAAGAATGACTACTTGTTGAGGATACCAAAGAGGAGATTGGGGCATAGATTGTGCTAAATGGTCTCTGAGGTCTCTTTCAATCAACTCTGAGATTCTTGGAACCATGCAATTCACTTTCTGTATCTGCAAAATGGAGGAAAGGGGTTGGACCTAATAATCTCTAAGGACTCATAACTCTAAAATCTTATGATCTTATTCTAACATTATAATTTTCTAAGGTTCTTTCCAGTTCTCTTTATATGCCCTATTGTCTAAAATTCTATGTTCTAAGGCCTCCTCTAGCTCTACTTTTTTTTTTGTTCTCTGCTCTACCATTCTGAATGACGAAGAAGGAAATCACTGTCACCTTAATAAATGTTTATTGACTGACTGATCTACTCCCAAGGTAAATGTATGGCTTGTTATCTACAATAGTGTCAGACACCTGTCCCAGGGGACAGGGGAAGCCAAATTTTCAAGGTTAGAAGAATGTGGCAAAGAATCCAGGAGAGAGCTAGAAGAAACAAGGTGTATTTTGGAAGAAAGCTAGAATTAAAGCAGTGAGATTTCTCAATGAGCTCAGAGAGGCCATTGCTTAGGAGGAAGAATATAAGGAAAAATATGATCTAGAGTGTCTAAAAAGAGAAAGTCTAGAGCTGGAAAGGGGAGAGGCTGTAAAAACTGTGCCCAAAGCTGAATCCTGAATGTCTATTGTGTACCTGTTATGACCTAGCTTGGAAATAACCTGCTACTATATGGCCTTCACTGTAGCCAAATACTTTCTGATGCATTCAGAATGACTGGTCTGAGTTTGGGTTTCTAGTGAAATGACTCACCCTAAAAAGGGGGGGAGGCAGGAATTTGGGGGAAGTTAAATTCCTATAGCCAGAGCTAACAGATTCCTAACAGACTGCCCTTAGGCGGTAGCCACAAAGGATAGAGCCAATTGACTTCAGGACACCTTTAGGGATTAAGTTCAATAGATTTTCAGAATTTTATAGAAAACATTGAGAGGGAATAGGTTCAGAGGGAGCTGGGATATATGTGAATGTTTATAGTCAACAAAGATGAAACGGCAGGATGCAAATTGAAGAACTATTATACATGAGGAACATCCAGGTCAGATGAGGGACCTGGATTAGATAATGTGTAAGCTTCCTTTGAGCATTCTGGTCTGACATCTCTCCCAGAGTTAACATTCTATGTTCTAAGCTCTCTTTTTCTAAAATCACATTTTGTGCTCTCGCATTATATAATTCTACAGAAATGACTTTTTCTGGAAACCTGTCAGTACCTCATGCTCTCACTAAGAGTCCCCGAGTATGCAAGGGCACAATCTGGGATGAATCCAAAGGCTGTTTGTGCTAATTAACGGCTCTAAAGCACTTTAGTACAATTTAACTGAAAGTCTCTAACATGGATGCCAGTTCATTATTAAAAATGCATAAGCTACCAATAAGCCATTCAATTAAACTGAAAAGTGCATAGAGAGAAATGCTACATGTTTTCAGAAAGTGATAAGAGTGAAACACAAAGAGAGGAAGTGGCGCTATCTTATGTGCCTTTATGTGACACAGTAGAAATGTACAGACCCTGGACGCAGAGGCCCTAGGCTCAAATTTGGCCTCTGACACATATGATCTTGCAAAAGCCCCTCCACCCCTCTAGATATTAGTTTCCTCATCTGTGAAATGAGGGAGTTGAATTGGGTGGCCTCTGAAGTTCTGGCTAACTTTAGATAAATGATCAGGAGAAGCACCTTGAGGAAAACAATCATGTCATATACTTTCCCTGACTCACTTCTTAAACAGGCCAATTCACTGAACGGGCGTTGCCTCATTCAAAGTGAAGACTTGGAAAGACTTCAGCTTAAAAAGGCCAAGGTCTCCTACCACATCCTGGGCCATCTCCAGTCCTCCTGATCTATATCTGGCCACTGGACCCAGATGACTCTGGAGAAGAAAGCGAGACTGGAGACTGCACAGCTCTCCCTCACTCAAATCCAATTCAATGCAAGGCATGTCATCATCTCCCTGATGTCATAGTCCTTTTCAAGAACAAAGGATAAACCACACATTGTCAACAGTGAGGTATAAGGTAGCATTCAATGTGAGACTACTGATTTTTTTAATGACCTATCCCAGAAGACCTGGGTTCAAGTCCTAGCTCTATTACTATGTGACCTTGGACAATTCACTTAAATTCACTGAGCCTCAATAGCTTCATGTGTAACCCTTGAATTTTCTACAGAAGTAGGGCCATATAGTAGCAGGTTATTTCCAGGCTAGGTCATAACAGGTACACAATAGAAATTCAGGATCCAACTTCAGGCACAGTTTTTACAGCCTCTCCCCTTTCCTATTGCGATGATTAAAATGTTCAAGAGACATAGTTTCTGGGTAATTTAATCATTTTATTAATAAGGCCAGCAGGTTATTAATAAAAGGATGGTCATTTGACTGTCTCTTTTACACCGAAGACCCCTAACAGTGATGAGATCACAGTTTATATGCTCTTCAAAGAGGAGGTGTTCCCAAGGGGTGCCTACTCAATTCTGATTGTTTAATTAAATGGGAGGTGGGCTATGTTAGGGTAGGGGATTAGGTAACTAGAATCTTGGTCAAAGAGACATCAATATCTGTTTCACTTGTCTTGATAATAGGGAGAATCAACATTTTCCCTGGACCTATCTAAGCAAACATAATGAGGAGGAATACACCCAATAGCCCAAGCTTAGAATTTCTTTTACTGTCTGATTAGATCTTGGCCTTCCTCAGTCTTTTTTTTTTTTTTTTTGGTCAGGCAATTGGGGTTAAGTGACTTGCCCAGGGTCACACAGCTAGTAAGTGTCAAGTGTCTGAGGCTGGATTTGAACTCAGGTCCTTCTGACTCCAGAGCCAGTGCTCTATCCACTGTGCCACCTAGCTGCCCCCCTGTGTCAGTCTGGTTGGTTTCTGGATGAGGAAGTAGAAAAAGGGAAAAACTTTCATCCTAATACAATAGTAGTTATTAAATATAAGAGAGAAATATTCATTTCTTATACTATAGAGGTATTATAAATAGTTATCTTACAAATTACAGAGTTCTATAGAACCCAGGATTGGATCACAGAATCATAGAAGTCCAGGGTCCAACACAGTATGTTACACAGAGTAGGTACTTGAATAGGGTTTAGAATTAAAGGTACCTTAGAAATCATCTAGTTCAATCCTCTCATTTTTCATATGGGAAAACAGATCCAGTTAAGCACTGGGCTCCAAGGTCACAATAAATAGCAGAGTCAGAATTCAAGGTCTTGTTGTTTGACTCCATCTCTAAGCACAGCATTCTTCCACTAAGCCACACTAGAAAGCATACTTTATTTACTCCTTCAGCATTTTTTATTACAGTTTTCTCTTGGCTGTTCAAATACTCTTGGTCAATTCAACTCAACAAACTTTTATTATACGTCTACTATGTTTAAGGCATGGGTTTCCCTATATACAGGCAACCAGGTGGCACAGTGAATAGAGCCCTGGGCTTGGAATTGGGAAGACTCATCTTCATGAGTTCAAATCTGGCCTCAGACACTTATTAACTGTGTAAGTCATTTAACCCTGGCCAACTCACTTAACCCTGTTTGCCTCAGTTTCCTCATCTGAGCTAGAGAAGGAAATGGCAAACCATTCCAATATCTCTGCCAAGAAAACTCCCCAAAAGAGGTTATGAAGAGTTAGATATGACTGAAATGACTAAGCAATAACAACAAATTCTTTTCATAATACTCATTCCATCATTTTAATCTGGTTTCAGTGTTTCTGACTTGTCTCTTGGACCGGATATTCTCATTCACAAGTCCTGGTTTAAACAACAGTTTGTTGCTGAGGCCTCTATTCCACTTCTACTCAATTCCCCTAACTATGCACATTTAGATTTCTAGGATAAATGTTCTTCCTGGTTGTTAACATGTGACAACAGGCCACTTATTGATGGTATATGACATTAAAGGCTGAAAGAGATGAGGCAAGCCCAAGAATGGTGAATAAGGTGGAACCATGAGCTGGTGGTCCAAATAGATCATGAATCACAAACCAAATAAACCACTTACAATGCATAAACTACTTACAGTGCACATGTGTTTGGGGGTAGGAGACAGTATATGGATACTGAAAGTCAGAACAAGGTCATGGGTCCAGGTAGACTTGTCAGCTCAGGTAGTATCAAAGGTCAAGACAGGTAAGGGGTCTGCCCTACCAGAAGACTGCCTGGGCACAAGGTGGTCAGAACCCAGATAATGGCATCTAAGCATCAGATACCATCAACCAGCAGGATTTAGATCCTGAGTCAAAGAGTTACTTTACACACGCACCTTTGGCACGCTTCCTGTGGACACAGCAGCCAGTGCCAATGCGGTCAGTACCAAAATGAGCTGCTCGTTGGAGTTGGCACAGACAAATAGTGCCTCTTTGTGTTCAGTCTATGCCTGGCAGCATGTATGTGGTTGGGACAGGTGATTCTGATGATGTCAATCAGAAAACACGCTACCATTACCCTATTCTCTCTTCTGCTATGGAGGCTTACTGCTTCTCCCCTCAACGTTGCACACAAACAATTTTGATCGAGAGTGCTTCGGGTCTCTTTGACCCGATCAGTCCAGTCCTGGCATGGGATCAGGTCTCCTTAGGATCTCATCAGCTCTTAGCAGCTCTGAGTTCTTTGGGTCCTGCTTAACAGCCTAGCCATAGAACAATTAGTCTACTTCCATGGCAGCTCCTTTCTCTCAGGAATACACAGACGAGACAGAGCTCCCTAGATCCACGCTAGAATGAGCAGGCTCTGAGAAATACCCGTGAAATCGTAGAATAGGAAAATAGTGAGCAATAGAGTAGCTACTTTTACAACATCCCTTCACCACATCCCCTTCTCATTGCTCATACACAACAGCCACCCTAGCTCGTGCCCACTCTATCACAATTGTCGGTTGGTTGGAAGCCCTGCCTCCAGTCTCCCCCGATTCCAAGCTACCCTCCAAGCAGCTGCCAAAGTGATCTTAAAGCACAGGTCACATCACTCCACTGGGACTCAATAAACTCCAGTGGCTCCCTATTACTTCCATTGTTGTTGTTTTATTCTTCATTCTCAAAGAGGATCATGACACCATGGAGATGATGCCATGACATGCAAGTGAACTGGATTTAAGGGGGGGAGGGCTATACAAAGTCACAGCCTCACTTTCTCCACTGGAGCCATTTGGGTCCAGTAGTCAGATACACATCAGGGTGGCTAGAGATGGCCCCAAATGGGGTGGAAGACCTTGGCCTTTTAAAGCTAAGGTCTTTAGCAGGTCTTAGTTTTACTAAGGCAACACCTATTCAGTAACTAGGGCTAGGTAAAAAAATAAGGCAAAGAATGCCTCTTTAACCTAGTCCAGAAAAAAAAAATCAAACTGGAAAGGGAAGACCCGATTACTTTCATGATAAAATATAAAATCCCTGTTTGGCTTTCAAAACCCTCCGTGGATTGATCCCTTTCTATCTTTTCCATCCTTCCTATACAGTACTTTGCTCCCCCTCACCTACTGACACTAACCTGCTTACTGTTCCTCAAACTCATCTTCCAGTTCTGAATATTTTCACTGGTTGTCCCTATTCTTGGAATATTCTCCCTCCTCACTTCTACCTCCTGGATTCTTTCAAAACTCACTTGAACTCCCACCTTCTTTAGGAAGCCTGTCTCAGTGCCTCCCTACTCCCCTTCCTCTGCTCCCCCCATCCCCCTCTTCCCTCTGAGGCTACCTTCCATTAACATTGCATATATCTCATATGTTACTTGTATGTTATCTCCCCACTAGACTGTGATCTCCCTGAGGGCAGGGACCATGTTTTTACCTTTCTTTGTATCCCCAATGCATACATAGCACAGTGCCTGGCACACAGTCAGTGCCATAAATGTTTGTTGACTAACTGTCCCAACACTGTAACTAAAGATTTCCAGGTTCACACAACTTTGTTAATGTCTCAACTGTGGCACACCACCAATGTTTGATTCAATACCAACCTGCTGAAGTTGGGACACGTGGCCAGACAGAGTACTAGAGTTTCAATGTGCTGGTTCCTAATTATTAGTCATGCCTACCTTATGCTGACACGCAACTAGACGACACACTTATCAGCTGTGTGACCCTGGACAAGTCACTTAATCTCTGTTTGTCTTAATCTACTGGAGAAGGAAATGGCAAACTACTTTTGTATCTTTGTCAAGAAAACCCCATAGACAGATAAGTATGGTCCGAAGGGTCACAAAGAATCAGACATGATTGAACAGCAAAACCTTATAATGGGGGTAAATGCCAATTAATGAAACACTGACCTGAGCTGCTTCCTCCACTTTGGGGCATTTGAAACCCCACCCATCTCCCGTGCGTTTTTTGAGTCAAGGACAAGCTTTTGCATAGGGTTATGTTTGCCTTCTTCTAAGCACCTCTGGGTATACAGTCCTGACAGAACACTCTGGCCACATCTTCATGTTAAATATTATCTGAAAATGATGAAAATGATTCAAACCTTTGACATTTGGAATAGCTAGAATAAGCCATCCGACTTAATTATTTTCTTTTTCTACAGTGGGAAGGTGGTACAGTGGGGAAAGTAATGGATTTTGGAGTTGGGTTCAAATATGGACTCTGCTGCTCACAACTCATGTGACCTTAGTCAAGTCACTTCTGTGGGCTGATATAAAATGAAAGGAGTCTGGTCTAGATGATCTCTAAGATCTTTTCCAGTCTGAGGTAGGCTGGTAAATGTTTAACAACCAGCTCTTCTAAGAAAAAAAAGTAGGTAGAATCCACTTTTAGATTTAATCTGTATTACCAACATTTTCTTCATCACTTTTGTAAGTCTAGAAAATCAATAATAAAATAAATCAAGCCATGGTTTGTACCATTGACCAATTTCCAAGGTGTAAATTCTTACACCGGAAATTTAATAATCTACTCTTGCAAGCCATTGGAGAGGGCTCCAGCACACCACTGCTTCTAGTTCTAAATTGATGATCTGATCCTCTGAGTAAAATAGAGATAAGAAAGAGCCTCCATGAGTCTTCTTTGCCCCTGAGTCACTTCCCAGTTTGGAATTAAGAGTTTTCTGCATATTCTACATTCTTGCCTCCCTAGGGCCACTCCTAAATCTCCACATACTCCCTTGGGGACAGGGAGTTCTGCTAAACTGATTAGTCTATCTGTCTCCACAAAATTACATTAAACTTGATGCCAGTGAAGGGACAGGGTAAAGAGCCTTTCCTGCAAACTCACAAATGCAATTAACTGTTTCAGCTCCTGCCTAGAATAGTGCAGACCCATTGCTGACCAGAGAATGTACCAGAATAAGAAGAAGTTCGCAGACCATTAGAAATGGAAATAGGATTAGAACACAGAATATTAGGGTGTAGGATATAGTATATTGATGACCAAAACTTTCCATATAAATTGTCTCCCCCATTAGAATATCAGGTCCGTGAGAGTAGGGACTGTTTTTCTGTTCTATTTTTATTCCCAGCACATAGCAAGCACTCAATAAATGCATTATTATTCATTCTGTCAGAATTACAACAAAGGACCTTGGGAAGCAACATAGCATAATGGAAGGAATATTAGATCCAGGAGACCTGGGTTCAAATCCTTTTTTGAGGGGCAGCTAGGTGGTGCAGTAGATAGAGCACCAGCCCTGGAGTCAAGAGGACCTGACTTCAAATTCGGCCTCAGACACATAACACTAGCTGTGTGACCCTGGGCAAGTCACTTAACCCCATTGCCTAACCAAAAAAGAAAAACAAATTCTGTTTTGAATACTTACAAACTCTATGATCATAGACAAGTTATTCTCAGAGCCTCAGTTTCTTCATTTGTAAATGGGAATAAAAAGATTTACATTACTTACCTCATAAAGTTGTAAGAAAAGTTTCACTGTGAGCTCCTTGAGAGCAAGGACTGTTTTTCATCTTTCTTTGTATCACCAGTATTTAGCATAGTGCCTGGTACACAGTAGGTGCTTAATACATGCTAGCTGACTGACTGAAAGTGCTACCTGAATTGTTAGAATGGAATGTTAGTACCAGAAAGGACCCTAGAGCATAGAATGAGTGTCAAAACTGTAGGCAAACTTAGAGATCATTTATCATCACTCTCATATTTCCTGGATGAGGAAACTGGGACCCAAAGAGGGGAAGTAGCTTACCCAAGCTCATGAAAGGAATTACTGACCATTTCCTATTTCCCAGTGCAGGGCTCCTCTTCTACCTCATTGATTCTTTTGTTTTTAAATTTTTATTTATTTTTAGTTTTCAACATTCACTTTTATAAGGTTTTGAATTCTAAATTTTCCCTCTTCCTTTCTCTCCCCCCTCCCCAAGAAAGTGTGCAATCTGATATAAACTATACATGTTCAATCATATTAAGCATATTTCCACATTAATCATGTAGTGAAAGAAGAATCAGAACAAAAGGGAAAAAAAACACAAAAAAAAATGTCAGAGAGAGAGAGAAAGAGAAAGAGAGAGAGAAAATACTATGCTTTGATCTGCATTCAGACTCCGTAGTTCTTTCTTTGGATGTGGATAGCACATAAATCTTTTGGAACTGATTTGATCATTGTATTGCTGAGAAAAACTAAGTCGATTAAAGTTGATCTACCTCACTGATTCTTTAAGAGAAGCTCATAGACCACAGTTTTAGGTTCAGCACTGGGCTGGGCACCTAGCAGCTGCTCAATAACTACTTGAAGAATTCCAAGAAAAACAACATTCAAGGGAAGAGGGGATTGTCACCCTTTGGGAGCAGATGGATGGACTTTGATTCTTGAGAAATAGGGATTAGTTCTATGATTTCATTAGTAAAAGAAACTCTCAAAGAAACCCCTTTTACAAATGCAGGTCAACACCTTCTCTGTAATTTAAAGAGATTAAGTGAGTTGCCCAGGGTCAAACAGTATTGTGTCAGAGATGGGATTCAAACCTAGGTTTTCCTGGTTCTGATACAAGCTCTCTGGGGTGTATGGGGTATTCAGGGAGGACTAGCACCTCTCATCTGACTTTGGGGTGACTTTCTCACCTGTGGCTCCAAGAAGCTGTATCACACCACATTCCAGTAAAACCACTCCATAGATGGGCTAAACCATGTTGAGGGTAACCAACAAGTCTAAACCCATCGGTGGGTTGAGGGATGTCTACACAAAGCCTGTGAAGACTTCCACCAGCAGAATGGAGAGATGAGAACAATTTGTTCCAATGGCCATGAAGGTGACTAAAGCAGCTACTGTGGAGCACTCAGAGCTTGGTCAGGCACCAAAGAAGCCAAGGTCATTCACTACATCTCCGGCCCATTGCCACTTGTCTTACCTTTCACCATTATGTTTCAATGACTCTGGAAGGGAGAATGAGGCTGAAGGCTTCGTGCAGCCCTGCCTCACTTAAATCCAATTCATGAGCAAATCAAAGCATCACCTGTGATGTCATTGGTCCTCTTCAAAAGTAAACAACAGCTGGCTTTCTATCCACTCCCCAGGCTGCCTGTGGGAGGACAGGAGGGGAAGAAGAGAAGACAGTCTTGAGCCCTCAATTCAAACCCTTTCTTTAGTGAGGGCTGTTGGGAAAGGAGCAATTCGCCAAAGTAATTCTGAACTCTTATTACTCATGTTGTCTAGTAGAGATACAGGCCATCTTCCCATCTTCCTGGTCATGGGAAGCTTATGAAAGCTTTAGTATTATTATTATTATTATTATTATTATTATCAGAGTTGATATACCACCAGGAAGTGAACTGGAGAGGCATTATGATATTTCCAGAATACTCATTTCAAGTCCCAGCTCCCAGATGTATAGCTATATGATCATGGCCAAGCCTCTTTCCTTCTCAGAATCATTTTGTGATTCACCCCAAGCTCCACCCTCCCCCCCAATCTGGCCAGTGGAAGAGTTGAAACTGGAAATCCCACTAATGTTGGTTTCTTTTGGACTATCTTAAAAGAATTTTAAAGCTGGAAGAGACCCCAAAGGTGATCCAGTCAATCCCCTGTTGGTGTCGGTATTCAGTTGTGTCCAACTCTTTGTGACCCCATTTAGGGTTTTCTTGGCTAAGAGATTGGAATGGTTTGTCATTTCCTTCTCCAACTCATTTTACAGATGAGGAAACTGAGGCATAACAGGGTTAAGTGACCTGTCCAGCATCCCATAGTTAGAAAGTATCTGAAGATGGATTTGAACTCAGGTCCTCCTAACTCCAGACCTAGCAAGCTATCCATTGCACCACATAGTTGCCAGGCAAACCCCTACTTCAAGTAAGAATCTCTCTATATCCATGCCATCTCGGGGTGGGGGGAGGGGAGAGATGGAGAGAAAATTTGGAACTCAAAATCTTGCGCAAGTAAATGTTGAAAACTAAAAGTTAATTAATTAATTAAAAAAGAAAACAAATAATCTCTCTATAGCATCCCTGAGAAGTGCTTATCCAGAATCTAATTGAAAACATTCAGAAATGGGGAAATTCACTACCTCCTGAAGCAGGGCCTCAGAATATTTTTAAGTGCTCAGTTTTTCCCTATACTGAGACTAAAGCAGCTGCCTCCCTGCATCTTCCATCCATTGTTCCCAGTCCAGCCTTGCTTGCCACCTCCTCCCAGTGCAAACCTGATTGAGGTCTAGTCACTAACTAACCATCCACTTAGCCTTGTTCACTGTTTAGCCTCCCTCAGCTGGCTATTCTGGAGTGTCCAGGGCTTTGGGACAGAAGGCATTTCTCTTCCTGTGCCTGCTGGCTGGAAGCCCAGTACACTGATTCCCTCACACTCAGTGCCTGGTTTCTCACACACACAAAAATCCCTCCCCTCCCCCAGTTAAATTGCAAACTGATGAGACAATGAAAACTTGGGGCCAAGTTTCCAACAAGCCTGCCAGCAACCCACCCCCAGCATCTGCACGCACATCTGCATACAGTGCAGCAGCTGATTCGGGCTAACATGACTAAAGGAGGTATCATGGTGTACGGGAAAGACTCGTGGTCTGTTAAGAGCAGGGATGTGTTAGTAAACATTTAACAACTGGTTCTGAGGGAGGAAAATGTACATTTAACCGGCCTTATGAATGTTTTCTCCACCATTTTCTTAAAGCTAAACAATCAACAAAACAATAAACCTTGATTTGTAGTGCTTGCCCTTTCCCCAGGTGTAAATGCTCACATTGACAATTTAACAATCAGGCAGCTGATGTGAACTGGCACCAGGACATTCCTGGTTAACAGGTTTGGTTGTGTGACCTTGGGAGTTGTATTGGATGATCTTTAATTTAGCGTCAATGTTCTATATTCTGAGTGCCAACATTCTATGTTCTAACATCCTATGTTCTAAGGGTCCTTCCATCTCTAACGTTTTAGGTTCTAAGGTTCTTTCTTAGAATGTTCCAGTATTCTAACATTGTACAGTCTAGGTCCCTTCCATATTGAACGTTTTATGTTCACAGGTCCCTTTCAGTTTTATTTTCTGTGCTCTAAAATTCTATTTCCTGAAGTCTTTTCCAGATCTGAAGTCTATGTTGTTATGCTATGATAATGAAATGTAAAGCGATGAAGAGGATATTCTATGACAAAATTCTAAATATAGATAATGATACTGTTACTACCTACCTCAAGGCATTGTTAGAATCAGATGGGCTGGTTCAGGTCAAGTATTTTGAATAGTTACATTGGCAGACGTTCACCTATGTGCTTTATATGTTACAGAGAACTGAAAGGACACTATTTCATATGCTGCTAACAGTAACTGAGTTAGGCAACAGAGGGATTATTACCTCCGTTTCACTGATGAGGACACAGGTTTAGATAGAGAAAATGGATTTCTCTAAGTTAATCAGTTAACAAATGACTGAAGTTGGAGTCAAATCCTGATCTCTATCACTCTTTGCACTATGCCAAAGATGGTATTATTAAAGAAAAGGATGGGTTATGTTTAATTCAGAAAATAGAGAAGGAAATTGTGTTACTTCTTATAAATTAGCTCTAAACCGATGGTTTTTTTCCTGTGGATTCCAGTGACCCCAGAGAAACAGAACAGTTTCTCCACTCCTGCCACACCCACTTTGGTCATGCAACCTCATCCCTCTTCCTAATGTGTATCTATCTGGTGCTCACTAAATAAAAAGCAAAAGGGGAATGTATTTCTGCAAAAAAAAAAAAAAATGAGTACCAGTTACATTGTTAGTTAGTCTTCTTAGGCCAGGATAAATGTTATTATCCTTCTTCCTCCTGATTCCCTTGGGAGATCATGGAACATTCTCCCCCTCTAAGCCATCAGCAACAGCAATATCAGCAGATGTTCCCATTCACTGAGTGCCCACTGAGGCAGAAACTCAGGCTAAGTGCAAAGGAGGCAGCCTCGGCCCTCTGGTTCTGATGTTCTTATAGAAACAAGGCAAATATCTGACCTGGTGGTGTTTGGCAAGCTGTTTTCCCACTCAGGGTAGATGCTCTCTGAAGTCCCTTCAAAGTCCTAACAGTCCATATTCTAATATTCTATACAGTTCCTCCAGCATTAACATTTTAAGGTATATTCTACTATTATAGTAAAACTTGAGAGGATAAGTAAGGATGGGCAAAGGGAAGGGCAGAGGAGAGAAGGATAGTCCTGTTCAAGTATTTGAAAGGACTTTCAAGTGTAATAGAGATTACTCTGCTTTGTCCCCCAAGGGTAGTAACAGGAGCTATCAGTAGTAGGTGCTGAGAGGTGGAATTAGGATCCATTTAGGGAAAAAAACTTCTTTGATAATTAAAAGTATTCAGAAGCTGAGTGAGATGCCTTTGGAAATTGGGGTTTACTGTAGTTGGTCACTTGCTGGGGATGTTATTGAAAGAATAGCCTATATTTGAGGTCTGAGGCATCTTCTAAATCTGATTCTTTGATTGTACTTAGTTTCCTTTGAACCCAAGAATGTTATACTCAGTGATCAATGTTTTATCTTCTAAGGTCCCTTTCAGCTCTAACATTCTATGGTCTGTGTTCTCACATTCTGTTTTCTAAGGTCCCTTCAAGATCTAACATTCTATGTTCTAAGATTCCTTCTGCGATAACATTCTATGATTATGTAAAACACTGGGTACAGATGATGAGGTTATACCCTACCTTTCCTCTTTTTTTCCCTTTTTGCTCAGAGGTACATAGGAATTCCCAGATTTGTAGACTGTTAAGGCTGGAAAGGTATTTAGGCCCAAGATATCATATCTCTCAATTCTCTCTCTTTATGGATGGGGAACTTGAGACCCAAGTAAAGTCACTAGCAAATGGTTAAGGCAAGGATTAAAACCCAGATCTCATGACCCTGGGCTTATGCTTTTTTATACTACGGCGCTAGAGAAATGCTCTTTTTTCTAATCTTAAGTACTGCATGTAGAAATTACTGTCAGCGTCCCTTGAACTTTTAGGGGTTGAGAAGCCCAATGTCTCTGGATGCTATTGCCCCGATCTGGACAGAAAGAACTGAGGCATCTTCAAAATAAATGGAATATAGACATGTGAAACACTAGTTGCCATGGAAATGAAGCAGCAACCTCTGGCTTTCTCTTTCCTCTAATAATGCAAACATCCTACAACGAATTCCCTCCATTTCTTTAGCTGAAACCTTGCCTCTCTCTCAGGCTACCCCACTACACTCCCATGCTCCCAGACACGTTTTCCAAGGCCCAGGCTTATTCCAGATGCTGAAGGAGATCACGGCCAGCCATTCCTTTCTTTTTGCTTATGGAAAGTTGGGATTGTTTGTTTCCTCAGTGAAAGGGGCAAACCCAGAGATCAGAGATTGCTGAGGTGTAAATGTACAATTCCCCAAAGGTGAGTTTGAATCAGTGTGTAATGAATAAAAATGTGTGTTTGTGTGTCTCTATGCATATACACATGTGTGCTTATGGACATGAGTGCTTGGGTGTATGTCTGAGTCTATTTAGCTAAAATGTTTCTTCTACATCTTCCTTCCCTCATACCAAACATAGAAATCTGTTCTTCATTATAGTAAGACACTCCCAGTGCCTCAGGACATGTTCTACAAAGATCCTCAAAACTGGGAGGGACCTCAGAAGTTGTCCAGATCAACCCCTACCTGAAGCTTAAATTCTCTCCCTCACATCTCCAAAGAATAATCATCCACACTGACTGGAGACCTCTAGTAATGGGAAGCTTACTAACCCTTAGGGAAACCCATTCCTCTTTGGGATGGATCCAACTACTCAGAAGGCTACCTCTATATTAAACTGAAATTGTCCTGCCTACAATTTCTACCCATTCTGCCCTTCTGGGACAAAGCAGAATAAGTCTAATCTTTCTTCTATATGAGAGTCTTTGAGTTTTGTAAGGCAATAATCATGCCCCCTTAAGCCTCTCTTCTCTAAGCGAAATACGTTCATCCTCCTATAAACGATATGGTTTCCAGACCCCCTCACCATCTTAGCCGGCCTCCTTTGGACACAGTCCAGCTTGTCAATGTCCTTCTTAAATTGAATGCAAATTCCACATGTGGCCTGACTAGGGGAGAATAGAAAGGGCCACTGTTGGTCAAAAACATTTCAGAACTGCAAGAAATTCTGGAGATTACCCAGTTCAACTCTTTCATTGAAAGGAAGAGGAAGCTTAGGCCCACATGGGTGAAGTGTCTTGACTCATGCCAATAATGAATCATTGGGAAGAGCCATGACTGGGACCCATATCAAATCAATGAAATTTAATTCAAAGTACTTTTCAATTCAAACAAATATGTAAGTGCCTACTTCGTTAAAGGATTTAAGTTCTTCCTGTATGTGAAGTCACTGTGTGAGGCAGGGAGGATACAAAGACAAAACAAAGAAAGACCTCTGCTCTCAAGAAACACATTTACTGGGTAAATATACCCAAGGAAATACACTACTTGGTGCAGCTGATTCAATGCTGGACTTGGAGTCAGGGTTTGAATTCTGCCTCAGACACCAACTAGCTGCATGACTCTGGGCAAGTAAGTCTCTTAGCTTCCCTGAGCTTCAGTTTTTTTCATCTGTAAAATGGGTATGATAATAGCAGCTACCTCATAGTGTTGTTGTGAAGATAGGTAATATACCTAAAGTGCTTTGCAATCCTTAAAGTGCTATATAAACGTTAGCTATTATGAATAAAAGTATACGCACTACATACATTAGATGCTAATAACTGAGGGGAGGGGTTGGTTTTCTGCCCAGTGCTCTTTCTACTACCTCACAGCTGCCTCTCATCTCCTTTGCTCTGGACATCAAAGTTCTATTACTGCATTAGACTTTCTGGCAGCCACATCTGCCAAATTCTCTCAAGGCCTCCCTTTATTATTTAGATTAAAAGAACCAGGCTTCTTAAAGAAATGGATAGGAAAGGAGCACATGAACCTCTCAGGAGTTCTGTCTACCTGCTGTTCCTGAAGTTTAATATTTGACTGGGAAATAAAACAATAACCCAGACAACATCTACAAACACAAAATCCCTGATTGCCAAATCCTTGTAGAAAAACGAAGAAGCTGGCAAGGGGAAATTTGATAATGGGGATGATTTAGAGCCAATGACAAATATTCTCTTATTTCTCTAGTTTCTAGCACTTGCAAATGTCATTTATTCCAATTGCTCTCAAAAAACTGCATCTGCTTATTTTTTTTTTTTTTTTTTTGCTTTTTGGTGAGGCAATCAGGGTTAAGTGATTTGCCCAGGGTCACACAACTAGTAAATGTGAAGTGTTGAGTCTGAGACTGGATTTGAACTCAGGTCCTCCTGACTCCAGGGCCGGTGCTCTATCCACTCATCTGCTCATTGGATAGAAAGAAAAACTGAAGAAAGGAACAAGTCTATGGTCAGTTCACAAGAAATGTGATGGAATCTTTATCTATTTGTTTCCTTCTCTGAACTGAGGATGACTCCAGATCAAAATGGAACTCACTCTGTCACAAAATATGATAGTTCTTTCTCTGAAAGATCTTTGAGCTTGCTTCTACCCCCTCCACTTCCAAAGCCACTGTGTATTCACCACCTATCAAATGTCTGCAAACTTCCTCCTAGTGGTTTTCTCTGCTTTGCATTCTCATGGCTAGAGTTTCCATCTGACTTCTCCATCTCAGAGGACTGATGATAAAGAAAGCTAATCACCCTCTGACAGAGTGGTGATGGACTAAATATGCACAATGAAACATATTTTTGGACATGGATCAACATGGAAATTTGTGTGACTATGTATATCTGTTACAAGAGTTTTTCTTTTCTTTTTCAAGGGTGGGGAGGGAGAGGGAGAAAAAATAAATGCTTCTCAATTTAAAAAATAAAATTTCATTAAAAAACAATTAAATTTAAAAATAACCAATGCCAACAAATCTCTTCTGCTCAAGAAACTGCGGTGGCTCCCAGCTGCCCATTGTATTAAAAATACTTTAATATTTCAAGGATCTATTATTTCAGCCATGTGGGTACTTCTCTCCACTGATATAGATTGCAGCCCTTCCATACTTTAGTAGATGACTTAATTAGGATATCATAGATGGAAACAATCTGTCCCCTTCTGATCAATCCTCTTCACACTTAGCTGAGCTAAACCTCAGGTAACAGAAACAGATTCCTTTATGGTGTCCATACTCAAAGTCTTTCCAGACTGGTAGAACTCACCACTGTTTGTGCTTCTCTGGTGGAGTCTTCAAAGGTCCAGTGTCACCTCCATACCATGATGAGACATGGTGGAGTGAGGTTGAGAGTAACATCAGTGCAAGGTAATAATGATTTTTTAAAGTTACTTTTTTTCTAGCACCTCAAAATCCAATAAGCATCTTTCTCACAAAACCTCAATAAAACAGAGGGCGTGGACAGTTTTATTTTTGTCTTGGTATCATCAGTGAGCATAGGACCTGGCACATAGCAGGCACTTAATAAATGTTGGTTGAATTAGATTGAACATCAGCTCTTAAATAAAGACATCACATTTACAGCTAGGAGCTACTGTAGGGATCATCCAGCTCAATCCCTTCTTTTTTTTCCAGATGAGGAGCTCTAGATTCAGAGAAGGAAAGTGACTTCACTAAGGTCACTGACTAGTAAAGCTGGGATTCAAACATAGTTCCTCTTTCTTTTTAAAATTTTTTTTTTAATGAATAAGCATTTTTTTCTCCTTCTACCTCCCTCCACTCCATTAGAAAAAGAAAAGAAAAACAAAACCCTTGTAAGAAATGTTAAGTTAATTGAAATAGTTTTGTACATCAGCCATGTCCAAAAACATATCTCATTCATTCCACCTTTCTGTTAGGAAGTGGGTAGCATGTTTAAACATCATAGGCCCTCTGGACTCATGGTAGGTAATTTCATTGATCATACTTCTTAAGTCTTTCAAAATTATTTTGCTTTATGATGTTGTTGGTGTTATAGAAGCTGTTACGGTTCTGTTCACTTTCCTCTGTATCAGGTGACACAAATCTTCCTCAATTTCTTGCAAACCATCCCTTTCATCCCTTCTCATGGTACAATAGTCTTCCATTATATTCATATACCATGATTTGTTCAGCCATTCTCCGGTTTATGGACACATCCTTAGTTTCCAGTTCTTTGCCACAGCAAAAAGAGTTGCTATAAATATTTTTGTGTATGTGCCATGGAGTTCAAGTCTGGATCATTTGCATATGTATCTCTTCATTGGTGGAGAAGATGATGACAGGGTTGTGTGAGGAGCAGTGTTGGTCTGAGAACTTAGAAGGAACACTTTTTTCTGGCTCTCAGAGAAGGTACACATGGTTCTAGACCAGGGTTGGGGACCCTGCAGCCTCGAGGACACATGTGGCCTTCTAGGTCCTTGGGTGCAACCTTTTGACCAAGTCCAAGTTTTACAAACAAATCCTTTTATTATGGGGATTTGTTCTATGAAGTTTGGATTCAGTCAAAAGGCTGCACTTGAGGACCTAGAGGGTCATATATGGCCTTGAGGCTGCAGGTTCCCTAGACTCTCATCTGTTCTAGACTCTCATCTGGGGAAAAAAAACCTGGGATAGGGAAAAGACTTTGGGAAGTGTCAAACATATAGAGAAGCTAGGACCTCATCACATCTATATCTCCACCTTGCCTCCCTAGAGATTTCAGGGAATTTCCGTTTGGTTGTGATCAGGAATTCTTTCCCGGTAGGGGAGGGACCGAGAGAGAGAGAGAGAGAGAGAGAAGAAGAAGAAGAAGAAGAAGAAAAGGAAGAAGAAGAAAAGGAAGAAGAAGAAGAAGAAGAAGAAGAAGAAGAAGAAGAAGAAGAGGAAGAAGAAGAAGAAGAAGAGGAAGAAGAAGAAGAAGAAGAAGAAGAAGAAGAAGAAGAAGAAGAAGAAGAAGAAGAAGAAGAAGAAGAAGAAAGAGGAGGAGGAGGGAAATGAGAGAAGGAGAGAGAGAAAAGAAAAGGAGAGCAGAACATAGACAGAGTCCCTAGGCCAGGGCTGATTCCTGTATCATACTTTTGGCCTTTGGGAAAACTCTCTCTCTCTCTCTCTCTCTCTCTCTCTCCCTCCCTTCCCCTTCATGGTTCTGTTACTTGTGTAACCTAGGGCAGGTCACTTCCTCTCTCTGGCCCTCAAATGCCTCATTTGTAAAATGAGCAGTTGGATTAGGTGGTCTCTAAAGTCTTTTCTAGCTCTAAACCAATGAGATGACATGAGGGTCTTAATAGATGACACCCCCTCCCCAAAAAAAGCAGAGCTCAAGGCTTTCTTGTCTACATATGCCTCCATGAAAAAAACTTTTGCCATCCTTCCCTGTGTCCATCTTAATACTAAAGTCACTGAGTATCAAGGTAAATATTGATTTAATTTTTGAGTTACTCATTAAACTCTCCTGGGGATATTTTAGCTTTGAATCATGGAATATCATAGTCTTAGAAGAACAAAAATTTCAGGTGAGCCAAAGGGCACTGGAAAGATAGATGGTAGGTTTCACTGGCAAGCAGCAGTATATTCCCAGGGATGACTTATAGATGATAAGAAAAGAGAAGGCCATTGTCAAGTAATGGTACAAAGAGCTTTCCTCTCAGCAGTGGATGGAAAGCTATAGACATGAAACACTGTCAGCTACAAATGGTGGTTGCTTCATGGATTGGTTTTGCATAAAAGATTTTCTTTCTGACAAGAACAAGTGCAGTGAGAAGTGAAATTTAAGAGGAAATGACTAGTATAAAAACAAAAGGTGACAGTAAAACTTAAAAAAAAAGATATCAATCATCAATGATGAAAAAATGACTGGAAGAAGAGATGGGCTTATTAGGCACATTTTGAGAATGAGAAATTCTTAAATGTAAAAGGATAACCTGATTTTTCCACTTCTATCCAGGAAACATGAAAAGAACTAGTGGAAAGCTTTCAGTGTGTTGGGAGGATTTAGGAGGATATGGACGTGAATCTTACAGTATCAAAGGGCATTGGTAGGTTATGAGCTATACTAGTAGAGGAAGTATCTCTATTAATGAGCTCACAAATTCATTCATTCTTTCATCAAACAGTGAAATGCTGACTTTTTAGTCTGAATTTTTAAAAATTGTCCCATCTTCACAAAAGCACTTGTGGTCTCACCATCAGAACATGTAAAGACATGAATAGGGGTCAGGAAGTTGCCTTGAGATAGAAGAAGATTCACTAAAGGAAAGCCTGCTGACTACAGGACCACAGTTCTAGAACTAGAAGAGACATCAAATATCATCCAGTTCAACCATCTCATTTTAAAGATGAAGAAACTGAGGCACAGAGAAATTGTGACTCCCCTAAGGTCACATAGGTAGTAAGAGTTAGAGGGAAGATTGGAAGCTAAGTTTTCTAACTCTTGAATCACTGCTCTCTCTTCTCCACACCTACTTCCTTCCTCTCTTCTAAGGAGTGGTTGCACTTGGAGGGTAGGGTATAGACTAAATTATTTCTCAGGGCCTAGTCCAGTGTGGGAATTTGGGGCTATACTGGAAACCATAGAAAGGGATTTTATGGGAAGAACTCTACTAGGACTTAATAAAGGAGTCCCTGCTAATAGAAATCCAGAAAAAAAAAAGGTGCTTTGAAGCTACATAAGAGGTTCTGGACACGATCAAAAGCTCCCCCTCCCCCTTCCCATCTGTTTCCTCCTGCTACTGTTCTTTTCAATTCCTTCTAAGCTTGACTCAAACCAGCCAGATGTTCCCATACTTTCAAGGGTGGGGTATAGGCACAAGAGAAGGAGGCAATAATAAGTAAGAGAATCTGCCACATAGGAAGTGGTTTAGCAGAAGACCCAGATTTAAATCATACTTACTACCTGTATAAAGTCATATTCCTGAGTTGTGTCTGTTTCCACATTTGAAGGATAGACAGGTTGGGCTAGAATGATTTCTAAGTTCCCTTCCGGCCCTAAATCTTAAGATTTGGAGATTTAAGAGAAAATGGGTTTTCACACCATCCAGTAGAGGGTAAGCTGATCGCAGGTGCCTTCTGAGAATCAAGGCAGTTGATGAAGCATTGTGGAAGGAGGAATCAGCAGACCCAGCTTTAACACTAACTTGCTGTGTGATTTTGAAAAATTACTCAATCTCCCTGAGTCTCTCTTTCTTCCTATTAACTAAAATAAATTATCTCTTTTAGATTTAACAATCTATGAATCAGTCAGTCTCCTCTCTACCAATAGTAGGGCATTGGTCCCTTGTTACCACAAATGAACAAGGATCAGAATTTGAAGATCTCACAAACTGAAAGGAAAGTTCCACAGGGCAGAAGATTTTCGAGAAGGATAAACCAATCACCTAACATTCTAATGCTACCGCTGCTGCCATCTTGGCTGAGGCCACGTAGCCTCTGTTCCTGAATCGAAGGGGCAGAATTGCCCCTCAACAGCAAGAGTGCTATGGAGACTGTCACTATACACTGAAAAGAATGAGCAATTGAAAGACACCTGCTACTTCTCCTCAGTGAGAAGGGAATTTTCACTTTGTCATTTTTGTAGGAAAGTGACTTTAGATATCACTAATTTTAAAAACAGCTCATCTCCAAGAGAAGTTAAGGAAGTCAAACCGCCTACTTTTTTTTCCAGAGTGAATCATGTCAGAAAAACCAGGGGCAGCAGAGGGGAAAGGGTTCCTACTTTAGTCGCTTAGTCAGTCAAACAATAAGCATTGATTTGGTATCTCCTATGCGTCATATATTGTATTAGGTCCAGGGATACTAGGTAGAGATGAAATAGTCTCTGTTTATGATGCGTGTACATTCTCACACTTGCTATCCCCACCTGAGGCTCGAGGTAGAGGCAGATGGTGGTAGTAGAGATGGTGGTGGAGAGGAAACATTATTTTCTTTTACCGATGACCTCAAAGTTTGTCCCGTATGTCTTCCTTGCCTACTGAATTATAGAACATAGAATGTCAGAGCTTAAAAGAACCTTAGGACATAGAACTTGAGCTAGTAGGGAATTTAAAACACTGACTGTTAGGCTAAAAATAGAGGATTTCAGTGTGTAAGAGACCCCTCTCACCATCTCATTTTACAGATTTGGAAACTGAAATCCAGAAAAGGGAAATGATGTGCCCAAGAGTGACATAAATAGTGACAATACCTGGACTAGAACCCCGGTCTTCAGACACCCCCCCATACTCCAACGCTTTTTTCAGGATATCACAGTCCCCAATCCTATCCCAGCTCTGATCTCAGCCATGATCAAAACTGTAAATTCCATCCAAGATCCACATGTTTCTAAAATGGATGTTTTGCATCATATAGATCTGTCCCCACTGAGGGCACCTCTTTGATGAAACATGAGATTTCCTACTCTTGGTGAGTCAAAAAGACAAGCCTTGATTCATTACTCATTTTTACATCTCCCATTCCTCATGCTGGAAGTGAGGGGGCCTTCTAGTCAAACATGAGATGGTGATGCCACAACAAAAAGTGGACTGCTAGAGAGTCCTCCAGCTCTGAGTGACAGTCATATATAAAACCATATATGCCAATGTCTTTTTCAACCAATACATTCCTTATTCAACATTCTCAATTATAAGGTCCTTAGTAGAACTAAAAATCCTTAAAAAAAAAAAAAATCTGTGGGACTTCCGCTTCTGGGAGCCAAGATAACAGAATAAGAAATAAGTTGCTCTTACCTTACCTTACCAACCTCTGAAAGCCCAGAAAATATCACCCCAGGAAAAACCCTGGAACAGCTGAACCAGAATAAAGACGGGGTACAGCAGTCCAGTAGCCCAGGTAGCTTGAGGGATTAACGGGAAAGGCTTCTCTTGCCCCGGGGGTTGGGGAGCAGTATGGATGGGAGGGGTCCTAGCAAGTTAATGGAAAGCCCCACCTCAGCATACCAGGAAGACATCTGAAACTCAGGTGGTGGAGCAGGCAAACAACAACACCTGGACCCCTGAGTGCCTCAGTGAGGGTGGGGGAACCGGTGGAAAACAGCTCAGAAAACCACCAGATGCCTCAGCATTCTACAGCAGTCTCCCAGTACCTCAGCAAAACTCTGTGAAGCACTCCAAGGGGCCTCAGGCCGATAAACATTCTGTAACACCCATCTGAAAGGAGCTGAAGAAAATGAAAGGAAAGGAAAACCAGGCAAACTCCAGGGGCCAGACTACTCAATCCTATCCCTAGAGTTCCAGTATTGCTGTTTCCACCACCAAGTAAGCTGCCAGAACCCTACAGACTCCAACTGCCAACCTCAGAGGCCCAGCACACAAAGCCAGTGCCCAGGCCCTAGGCTCCCAACACAAGAAGCTTGAGTCAGTGCCCTCTGCTCCCCAGCAAGACAGCTCAGTCTCTTTAAAGGCCAGGAAATAAACAAACACCATGAGCAAAAACAAACATATGATAGATTCATATTATGAGAACAGTGAAAATCAAGGCAGAAATTCTGAAGAGCACAACATTGTCAACAAACCCACATCTAGAACCTCAAAAGGGAATGTGAACTGGTCTGAAGCCCAAAAAGCCTTCTTAGAAGAGCTCAAGAAGGATTTTAAAAGTCAAATGAGAGAGGTAGAAGAAAAAATAAGAGGTATGCAAGAGAGAGTCAATAGCTTGGAAAAAGAAGGACAAAAATTAACTGTAGAAAACAAGTCCTTAAAAAATACAATTGGCCAACTGGAAAAAAGTACGCTGAAGAAAACAAGTCCCTAAAAAATATAATTGGCCAAATGGGAAAAAAATGTACACTGAAGAAAACAAATCCTTAAAAAATACAATTGGCCAAATGAGGAAGGAGGTACACAATCTAATAGAAGAAAACAATTTGTTAAAAATTAGAATTGGGCAAATGGATGCTAATGACGCTATGAGAGAGCAAGAAGCAGTCAAACAGAAACAAAAGAATGAAAAAATAGATGTAAACATAAAATACCTCATTGGTAAAACAACTGCTCTGGAAAATTGATCCAAGAGAGACAATTTAAAAATTAGTGGTCTACCTGAAAATCACGATGAAAAAAAAGAGCCTGGACAGTATCTTTCAGGAAATCATAAAGGAAAACTGCCCTGAGGTCCTAGAACCAGAGGGTAAAATAGCCATAGAAAGAATCCACCAATCACCTCCTGAAAGAGTTCCCAAATTGAAAATGTCAAGGAATATAGTAGCCAAATTCCAAAATTACCAGGTCAAAGAGAAAATAGTGCAAGCAGCCAGAAAGAAACAATTTAAATATCATTTAACCACAGTCAGGATTACACAAGACCTTGCACCTTCTACATTAAAAGACTGTAGGTTGTAGAATATAATATTCTGTAAGGCAAAGGAGCTTGAATTACAACCAAGGATCAACTACCCGGAGAAAATTAGCATGATCTTTAAGGGGAGGAGATGGATATTCAATGAAATAGAGGGCTTCCAAACCTTCCTGATAAAAAGACCAGAGCTCAACACAAAATTTGACCTTCAAATACAAGACTCAAGAGAGACATAAAAAAGTAAATGGGACAGAAAAATACAACATGTTGTTAATAAGGGCAAACTGTTTATATCTCTACAAGGGAAGATGACACTTGTAACTCTTGAGAATTGTATTGTTATTACACCATGTTCAAGGGGTATACATAAAAGGGGTGGATATAAGTTGACTTTGATGTAATGATAAAAAAAAATCTAATCAAGTGGGTTAAATGGATCCAAGTAAATGGATTAAACTGATCTAAGAAAATGTACTGAGAGAAAAGGAAAGAAGGAAGCAGACAAGGGTAAATTGCATTACAGGAAAAAGCACAAAAACCTATTACAGCCCAGGGAAAGAAGGGAGGGAGCATTTTTTGAACCTTACTCTCATCACATTGGCTCAAGATGGGAATAACATAATCAGTTAGGTATAGAAATCTAACTAGGCCTATAGGCAGTAGGAAGGAAAAGGGGAAAGAAAAGGGAGGGAAGATAGAAGGGAGGGAAGAAGTAGTAAGGGTAAAGGGGAAGAAAAGGGAAGGGACTAATAGAAGGGAGGCAGGACTGAGGGAGGCAGTGGTCAAAAGCAAAACACTAGTGAGGAGGGAAAGGGAGAAAGGAGAAAGAAAAACATAAACGGGGGGAAAGGATGGAAAGAAAGATACAGATAGTAATCATAACTGTGAATGTGAATGGGATGAACTGTCCCATAAAACAGAAGTGGATAGCAGAATTGATTAAAAACCATAATGCTACAATATGTTGTTTACAAGAAACACATTTGAAAAAGAGTGACACACACAGGGTAAAGGTAAAAGGCTGGAGCAGAATATATTATGCTTCAGCTGAAGTAAAAAAAAAGCAGGGGTAGCAATCCTGATCTCAGACAAAGCAAAAGCAAAAATAGATCTTATCAAGAGAGATAAGGAAGGAAACTACATCCTGCTAAAAGGCACCATAGACAATGAAGTAATATCATTACTAAACATATATGCACCAAATGGTATAGCATCCAAATTCTTAGAGGAGAAGTTTAGGGAGCTACAGGAAGAAATAGACAGCAAAACTATACTAGTGGGGAACCTCAACCTCCCCCTCTCTGAACTAGATAAATCTAACCACAAAACAAACAAGAAAGAAGTTAAGGAGGTCAATAGAATATTAGAAAACTTAGGTGTGATAGACCTCTGGAGAAAATTGAATGAGGATAGAAAGGAATATACTTTTTTCTCTGTGGTACGTGGCACATACACAAAAATTGACCATGTATTAGGGCATAAAAACCTCACAATACAATGCAGAAAGGCAGAAATATTAAATGCATCCTTTTCAGATCATGATGCAATAAAAATTGTATGTAATAAAGGGCCATGGAAAGATAGACTAAAAATAATTGGAATAAATAATCTAATCTTAAAAAATGATTAGATCAAACAACAAATCATAGAATCAATCAATAACCTCATTCAAGAGAATGACAATAATGAGACAACATACCAAAGCTTATGGGATGCAGCAAAGTAGTTCTTCAGGGAAGTTTCATATCTCTAAATGCTTATATGAATAAAATAGAAAAAGAAGAGATCAATGAATTGGGCATACAACTAAAAAAACTAGAAAAAGAACAAATTAAATATCCTCAATTAAACACCAAATTAGAAATATTGAAAACCAAAAGAGAAATTAAGAAAATTGAAATTAAGAAAACTATTGAACTCATAAATAAAACTAAGAGCTGGTTTTATGAAAAAACCAATAAAATAGATAAACCTTTGGTTAATTTAATTCAAAAAAAGAAAGAAGAAAACTAAATTACCAGTATCAAAAATGAAAAAATTGAAGCCACCACCAAGGAAGAGGAGATTAAAACAATAATTAGGAACTATTTTGCCCAACTGTATGTCAATAAATTTGACAATCTTAGTGAAATGGATAAATATTTTCAAAAATATAAATTTCCCAGATTAACAGAAGAGGAAGTAAAATACTTAAATAACCTCATCTCAGAAAAAGAAATTGAACAAGCCATTGATGAACTCCCAAGGAAAAAATCTCCAGGGCCAGATGGATTTACAAGTGAATTCTATCAAACATTTAAAGAACAACTAATTCCAATACTATATAGACTATTTGGGAAAATAGGTGAAGAAGTAGTCTTACCAAATTCTTTTTATGATACAGATATAGTGATGATACCTAAACCAGGAAGAGTCAAAACAGAGAAAGAAAATTATAGACCAATTTCCCTAATGAATATAGATGCAAAAATTTTAAATAGAATATTAACAAATAGATTACAGCAACTTATCACAAGAATAATACACTATGACCAAGTAGGATTTATACCAGGAATGCAGGACTGGTTCAATATTAGTAAAACTATCAATATGATTGATCATATCAATAACAAAACTAACAGAAACCACATGATCATCTCAATAGATGCAGAAAAAGCTTTTGACAAAATACAACACCCATTCTATTAAAAACACTAGAGAGCATAGGAATAAATGGACTCTTCCTTAAAATAATAAATAGCATCTACCTAAAACCTTCAGCAAGCATCATATATAATGGGGACAAGCTAGAAGCATTTCCAATAAGATCGGGGGTGAAACAAGGGTGTTCATTATCACCACTGTAGTTCAATATCATACTGGAAATGTTAACTTAGGAGAAAGAGAAGAAAAAGAAATCGAAGGTATTAGACTAGGCAAAGAAGAAACAAAGCTATCACTCTTTGCTGATGACATGATGATATACTCAGAGAATCCTAGAAAATTAAGTAAAAAACTACTTGAAATAATAAACAACTTTAGCAAAGTTGCAGGCTATAAAATCAACCCACATAAATCAGTGGCATTTCTACTTATTACCAACAAAGCCCAACAGCAAGAGATAGAAACAGAAATTCCATTTAAAGTTACCGTAGACATTATAAAATATTTAGGAGACTACCTACTGAAACAAACCTAGGAACTATATGAGCACAATTACAAAACATTTTTCACACAAATAAAGTCAGATCTAAAGAATTGGAAAAACATCAGCTGCTCATGGGTAGGCCGAGCTAATGTAATAAAAATGACAAATCTACCTAAGCTAATTTACTTATTCAGTGCCATACCATTCAAACTACCAAAAATTATTTTATAGAGTTAGAAAAAATAATAACAAGATTCATTTGGAATAACAAAAGGTCCAGAATATCAAGGGAATTAATGAAAAGAAATGCAGGGGAAGGTGCCCTAGTTATTCCAGATCTTAAATTGTATTATAAAGCAGCAATCATCAAAACTGATGGGTAGTGGCTTAAGAAATAGAATGGTGGATCAGTGGAATAAGTTAAGTATGCAAGACACAGTAGTCAATGACTACAGCAATCTATTATTTGATAAACCCAAAGACCCCAACTTCTGGGATAAGAACTCACTCTTTGACAAAAACTGCTGGGAAAACTGGAAAAGAGAATGGCAGAAACTAGGCATAGATCAAAATCTCACACCATATACCAAAATATAGTCAAAATGGGGGTTCATGATTTAGATATAAAGGATGATATTGTAAGCAAACTGGAAGAGCAAGGAATAGTTTACCTATCAGATTTATGGAGAACAGAGGAATTCATGACCAAACGGGGATAGAGAACATTACAAAATGCAAAATGGATTACATTTTTGATTACATTAAATTGAAAAGTTTTTGAACAAACAAAGCCAGTGAAACCAAGATTAGAAGGAAAGTAGAAAATTGGGAAAGAATTTTTACAACCAGTCTCTCTGATAAGGGCCTCATTTCTAAAATATATAGAGAATTAAGTCAAATTTATAAGAATACAAGTCATTCCTCAATTGATAAATGGTCAGAGGATATGAACAGGCAGTTCTCAGATGAAGAAATTAAAGCCATCTATAGTCATATGAAAAAATGCTCTAAATCACTATTGATTAGAGAAATGCAAATCAAAACAACTCTGCAGTACCACATCACACTTATCACATTGGCCAAGATGATGGAACAGGAAAATGATAATGTTGGAGAAGATGTGGGAAAACTGGAACACTAACGCATTGTTGGTGGAGTTGTGAAATGATCCAACCATTTTGGAGAGCAATTTGGAACTATGCCCTAAGGGCTATAAAAATGTGCATACCCTTTGACCCAGCAATAGCACTTCTAGGGCTGTATCCCAGAGAGATCATACAAATGGGAAAAGGACCCACATGTACAAAAATATTTATAGCAGCTCTTTTTGTGATGGCAAACAGTTGGAAATTGAGAGGATGCCCATCAATTGGGGAATGGCTGAACAAGTTGTGGTGTATGAATGTAACGGAATATTATTGTGCTATAAGAAATGATGAACAGGCTGACTTCAGAAAAACCTGGAAAGACTTGTATGGACTGCTGCTGAGTGAAGTGAGTAGAATCAGGAGAACTTTGTACACAGTAACAGCCACGTTGTGCGATGACTAATATTGACAGACTTTACCATTCTCAGCAATACAAAGATCTAAGACATCTCTAAAGGCCTCATGATGGAAAATGCTATCCATAAAGAAGAAAGAACTATGGAGTTTGAATGCAGATCGAAGCATACTATTTTTTATTTTTTTTTTCTTTTGTTGTGTTTTGTTTCCTCTTTCTGGTGGTTCTTCCTATTGGTGCTAATTCTTACTTACAACATCACTAATGTGAAAATATATTTAATAGGAATTTATGTATAGCCTATATCAGATTGCATGCCATCTTGGGGAGGGAGGTGGGGAGGGAGAGGGAGAAAAATTTGAAGCTCAGATGCTTATGGAAGTGATTGTTGATAATTCAAAATAAATCAATTTAAAAAAAGAAAATAAAAAAAATCTGTGAGTCTATGACAATATTCCAAAGCTTTTGATTGTTGAAAAGAGAGATTGCATAGATTAAGATAGAAAAAGCAGACACAGAGGTTGAGAGAAAGAAAAAAAGGAGAGAAAAAAAAGAAAGGAGAAAATAGTGAAGACATAAAAATTCACAAAAGATAAGAGAAATGAGTACAAAAGAAATGAGGGAGGAAAGACAAAAGAGGAATAGAGAGAAGAGAGCATGAGAATGAGAGAGAATGTAGAGAAGAATCTGCAAAGAGATGGCCAGGGTGTTGATATTTTTTGCTTGACTATCTTTAATTGTTACAAATTGTGTAAGAGGAGGGGAAGGGAATAGAAGATAGTAATGTTAAAAAAAAAGAAAGAAAGAAAAAAGAAAGAAAGGAGTATCAATAAGAGGGAAAAAAGTCCATGAGAGAGCATAAGAGAAAAGAAGAGAGGAGAAAGGGAAAGAAAAGAGAACTGGCTTTAATCAAAGTTAGTTTCACCATCTGGACAAATTTTGTCTGAAATATTTAGCAGGAAGAGCCAAGGTCTGGGAGGGACAGCAATTTGGAAATTAAATTCTATATAATCCATCTTTTTTGCCTTAGGCTAAAGGACTAAGGTATCTGTTCAGCTAGCTTCTTTAACTGTAACCTTTTATCTGCATTTGGCCTTATAGCCAGGAAGCTCTTTGTATAATGGATATTCATAGCATGTTTCAGAGAAACATCCTTTCAGGGAAAGGATTATAATTCCCATTTTCCAGAGGAAAAAGCTGAGGTCCAGATAAGCAAAATGAATTGCTTAAGGTCACTTAGGAATAGAACCCAGTTCTTCTGTCTTTAAGTCAAGTAGAAGTAATTTTCTTTTCTTTTAACAAAATTTTTTCTTTAAAAAACCAACATGGACCAGTTGATGTGATATTAATCTAACTCTTCTTTACTCCTGCAGAGTGATTTTCCATTGCTAGAAAGCAACCTTTCTCTTCTCTCACTCATTGGAAAGAAAATCCAACCCAAAGATAGCAACAGAGAAATCAAAAAGTATTTAATTTCTGATTTGTGCATGCACACATAAACCTTATACTCAAACACCAAATAGATGGCACATACAGACACACACACAAATGCTAATGTATGCATGTACTCACTAAATATGCTTGCACGTGCACAAATACTACACAAATACAAATGCACACATTACACACAGACACTAATACACAGACAGTTTGTCACTCCCAGCCAGTTAAGTCCTACATTAGCTATTATTTCAGTAAAACTCTTAATCAAGGACTAGTTTTAAGTCAAGGAAGGAGTCCATACTCACCATTTAGTTTATTAGGACTTTTTATTAGCAAAGAATGTGTGTATTTTACTCAGAGTCACCTCTGGTTCCCAGATTCCCAAATGCACTGGGAATCCATCATGATACAACATTTGCTTCTGGCTGGAACTAGTGGCCTTCTACAAAATAGTGGAACACTCAGCTAGTCAGTCAGTCAGTCAGTCAGTCAGCCAACAAGCATTTATTAAGCACTTAGCATGCACCAGCTCCTGTGCTAAGTACTGAAGATGCAAAGAAAATAAAAAACATAGTTCCTGAAATCAAGGATATGTATTCTAATGGAGGAGACAACATGAAAATAACTAGGTACATATTAGTTATATGCAGAGTTAGGGGAAAATAATATTAGAGGAGCAGATACTGTTCTAATGAGAAATTCAAGATGGCACTAGTTCTGTATGTCAGGGAGTGACTGGTAAGATGGTGGTGCCCTTAATGATAATAGGGAAGTTGGGGAGAGGGGAGGGTTTGGGGAAAAGATCATGAGTTCTGTTTTGGAGCATAGGAGTTTGAGATTCTTATGGAACATCTAATTCGAGATGTCCAAAAGGTAGTTGGTCATTCAAGACTAAAGCTCAGGAGAGAGTGTGGTGCTAGATAGAAAGACAGAGCATTTATTAAGCACTTGCTATGTACCATGCACTCTAGATTGAAGAATTATCTGCATAGAGATGGCATTTGAATTCATAGGAATTAATGAGCTTTCCTAGTGAGAGAGTATAGCAGAAAAGAGAAGGGAATCAAGGACAGATCCTTGGGGGATATCAACAGATAGTGGCTGTGACACGGATGAAGATTCAAACGAGACTGAAAAAGAGAAATCAGAGAGGTAGGAAGAATACCAGAAGAAAGCAGTGTCACAAAACCTAGAGAGTAAAGTGTCTAGAAGGAGAAGGTTATCAATAGTGTCAAATGCTTCAGAGATTAAGGATGAGAATTGAGAAAAACCCATTAGATCTGACAACTAGGAAATCATTGGTAACTGTGGAAAGAGCAGCTTCAATTGAATGATCGGATGAGAAGCTCCAGGTTGCAGAAGGTTAAGAAGAGTGTAAGTGAAGTCAACTACTACAGAAGATTTTTTTCAAAGAGTTTAGTCAAAAAGGTTAAGAGAGATATCTGACAGTAGTTAGTGGGGATGGTCAGATCAACTGATAACCTGGAAAAGAACTAAGAGGATTGGAGGTCATGCAGAGGATGAAGAACAAGATTAGAGGATATAAGACATGAGGAAAGATAGAATGATAATATGTTGTGATGAGATAAAGGAATTTTGGAATTTATGGACATGGAAGTAGAACACATGTGAGTTACAGTAAGATCAGAAGTATGACCATCTCTGTATCTGAAGTGAAGTGGAGGAGTAGGTCATGGGAAATAAGTAGATTGAGGAACTTAGAATTTAGGCTATTTGAATAAGCATTAATATGTATTTTGAAGTTTCCTAGAATGAGGGCAGGAATTGAGGTGGAGAAAGAGACAATAAGTCAGACATGGAACTCATTAAAAAAGGAAGGAGAATGTTCTGAGGATCAATAAGATAAAAGCAATCAAAATCTCCATTACATGATATATGTATATATCACAAATCTCAAAGGAAGAGACATCACTGAGTGATAGTGGTAGGGGAAGAGTCTGGAAGTGAAAATAAGGAGCACAGAGTATTCTGATTCCCCCATCATGATCAGCAAAGTTGAGGAGTATGAAAGTTTAACTAGTGCTAGAGAGGGTGGCAAGGGAAAAGGTATTATCAAGAGGGAGCCAGGTCTTAATCTGTGCTAGAAGATGGAAAGAATGAAAGATGAAAGGAAGCATGTTTATAGAGCAGAGGGCACAATAGAGACTATAGATAGATCTACAGTAGGACAGCAGTGTGGAAAATGATTGCAGTGGATGGGTTTAAGGGAATAGGCAGTTGTAGGTAGGTACTGGGCTTTATACATTGGTAGTTGGGGGTAAAGAATTAGTGACATGGGGAGAGTATAAGGGGGTAGGAGTATGCTAACCATTGAGGAATGAGTCCTAAAAGAGTGTCAATGTTTGGAGAGAGGCCTATTGAGGGGAGAAAAGTGAATAGACTTTTCAATTGCTTTCCTTAAGGTCTAACCTCATGATAAGTAGCTGTGTATAGGAAGGCCTTAGGAGGCCAGCTTCCTAGGAAGCAGGAGCAGCAGAAGGTAAGGCCATACTCAGAGTCCAGACTCCTGGTCATAAATTAGGCAGTGGCTGTGCCAGGTGGGTCCTTCAGAAGAATGCTCTGGGGGCAAAGATAGAAGCTAGGATTTGGGTGGTAAAGTCTTATCCTGGGAGGGCTGGATGATTGATGGGCAGGATTCTCAGTGTCAGAGCTCAGTCTAAAGTCTACTGGGGGGGGATGGGGAGTATGGAGCCAAGATGGCAGAGTAAAAGCAGTGACTTGCTTGAGATCTCCCCCAAACCCAACTAAATACCTATAAAAATGGCTCTAAACAAATTCTAAAGCAGCAGAACCCACAAAAAGACAGAGTGAAACAAATTTCCAGCCCAAGGCAATCTAGATGGTTGATTGGAAAGGTATATCAAGCCAGGCTGGGAGAGGAGCACATTTTGGCATGTGTACATAGGCCTCAGCAAACCTAGAGCAGGCCTCAGAGGACTGAATCACAAGCAGCTGTGGTGGTTTACAGATTTCTTAACCCAGGAACGCCAAAGACAATTTAGAAAGTCAGTAGGAAAAGTCTGTCTGCGGTGAGAGAGAAGCGCAGCCTCAGCTCCAGTCCCCCAGCACTGAGCGCAGCCCCAGGATGATGGCTGCCTCTGGAGCTTCTGGACCACAGCCTGAAAGGGAATCAAGTGACTGATCAGAGGGGGATTGCAGGGATCTCTTTGCTGGTGCAGCATTCTCTTGCTTTGCCTATGCTTGGATCTGGGTCACAGCTCTGGGTGGCCATCCTGGGGCAAGGAGGAGCACTGGCGTGGTAGAGTTTGTAGTGGAGGTGGAGAGGAAATCCTCCTCACAGTTCCAAGACAGAAAAGAGTGCTTGTTATCACTCATAGACCAGAGCACTGGCCAGAAAAGGAGTAAACACCTCGCCCTTGATCACAGCACCTTGGAAGAACTGAAAATTTACAGGTCCCTGCAAAGTATCTCTGAACACAGCTGCACAAAACCCCTGAAGCTTAGGACAGTACATTCACCACACTGGAAACAGACTCCTACCTTAACAAAGAGTTTACAACTCAAGTAATTGGCCAGGATCATGATCAAGCAGCACAAAAAGAGTCAGACCATAGAATCCTACTTTGGTGACAAAGAAGATCAAAACATACAACCAGAAAAAGAAAACAATGTCAAAGCTCCTATATCCAAAGCCTCCAAGAAAAATATGGATTGGTCCCAGGCCATGGAAGAGCTCAAAAAGGATTTTGAGAAGCAAGTAAGAGAAGTAGAAGAAAAACTGAGAGTGATGCAAGAAAATCATGAAAAACAATTCAACAACTTGCTAAAGGAGACCAAAAAAATACTGAAGAAAATAACACCTTAAAAAAATAGCCTAACCCAAATGGCAAAAGAGGTCCAAAAAACTAATGAGGAGAAGAATGCATTAAAAAGCAAAACTGGCCAAATGGAAAAGAAGTCCAAAAGCTTACTGAAAAAAATACTTCCTTAAAAACCAGAATGGAGCAATTGGAAGCTAGTGACTTTATGAGAAATCAAGACACTGTAAAACAAATTCAAAAGAATGAAAAAATAGAAAACAATGTGAAATATCTCATTGGAAAAACAACTGACCTGGAAATAGATCCAGGAGGGAGAATTTTAAAATTATTGGACTATCTGAAAGCCATGATCAATAAAAGAGCCTACAGATCATCTTTCAAGAAATTATCAAGGAAAACTGCCCTGATATTTTAGAACCAGAGGGCAAAATAGAAATTGAAAGAATCCACTGATCACCTCCTGAAAGAGATCCCCAAAGGAAAACTCCTAGGAATATTGCAGCCAAATTTCAGAGTTCCCAGGTCAAGCAGAAAATATTGTAAGCAGCCAGAAAGAAACAATTCAAGTATTGTGGAAACACAATCAGGATAACACAAGGTTTAGCAGCATCTACATTAAGGGACTGCAGGGCTTGGAATATAATATTCCAGAGAGCAAAGGAGATAGGATTACAACCAAGAATCACCTACCCAGCAAAACTGAGTATAATCTTTTAGGGGGAAAAATGGTCATTCAGTGAAATAAAGGACTTTCAAGAATTCTTGATGAAAAGACCAGAGCTGAATAGAAAATCTGACTTTCAGATACAAGACTCAAGAGAAACACAAAGAGGTAAACAGGAAAGAGAAATCATAAGAGACTTCTTAAGGTTGAACTGTTTACATTCTTCATGGAAAGATGATATTTGTAACTCATGAGTCTTTTGTCAGTATTGGGGTAGTTGGAGGGAAAAAATTATATGTAGGTATATGTAGATAGATAGATAGATAGATAGATAGATAGATAGATAGATAGATAGATAGAGGGCACAGGGTGAGTTGAAGATGAAGGGATGATATCTGGAGAATAAAATTAAAGGGTGAGAGAGGATTATATGGAGAGAAGGAGAAAGGGAGAGGCAGAATGGAGTAAATTATCTCACATAAAACAGATAAGAAAAGGCTTTTACAGTGGTGGGGAAATGGAGGAAGGTGAGAAGGAATGAGTGAATCTTATTCCCATCGAATTTGACTTAAGGAGAGAATGACATACACACTCAATTGGGTATGGAAATCTATCTTACCCTACAGGAAAATAGAGGGGGAAGGGGACAAGAGAGCAGGAGAATGATAGAGGGGAGGGCAGATTGGAGGAGGGGATAATCAGAAGCAAACACTTCTAAGGAGGGACAGGGTCAAAAGAGAGAATAGAATAAATGGGGGGCAGGATAGGATTAAGGGAAATATACTTACTTTTTTGCAACATGACTACTAAGGAAGTGTTTTGCATGACTACACATGTATAACCTGTATTGAGGTGCTTGCCTTCTCAATGAGGGTGGGTGGGTGGGGAGGGAGGGAGGGAGAGAATTTGGAACCCAAAGTTTTAAAAAACAAAACTTTTAAAAAAATTGTTTTCACATGCAACTGGGAAATAAGATATATAGGAAATGAGGTATAGAAATCTATCCTGCCCTACAGGAAAATTGAAGGAGAAGGGGATAAGAGAAGGGGGGGAGAGATAGAAGGGAAGGCAGATTAGGAGAAGGGGTATTCAGAATGCATGTCATCTTGGAGTGGAGGGAGAGATGATTTGGGGAGAAAATTTGGAACTCAAAATCTTGTGGAAGTGAATGTTGAAAACTAAAAATAAATTAATTAATTTAAGAAAAAACAAAAAAATAACAAAGGTTATACTGGTAATAATTGGCAGCAGTGGGATTCAAACCTAGGTCTTTTTATGCCCAATCTACTACTCTTGCTACTGTGCCAAGCTTCCTCCTGGTGCTCTTGCTAATACAGCATGCCTTTCATTTTCTCTTCTCTGCATGAAAAAACTAACACAATGAAGGCTTCTTTTGGGGATGCCTTATGGGAAACTTAAGGGAAAGTTAAGGCAGCATAACTGTAGGGAATTATGGGAAGTTCATTAAAAGACTAGAATATAAGCCGACCATAAAACCCATATTGTAGGATGGTGAGTAATAAATTACACTGTATTATTAAAAAAAAATAAAGTCTACTGACATTGGGGAATATTCTCTAGATTCAGTTCTGAAATTTTTTTTAATTTGAAATTTTTCTATTAAAATTTTCTATTTTTATTATACACTTGACAAACATCAACAAATGTGAACCTTTCAATACATGAAGAAGAACAAAAAAAAGGATATTGTATGTGAAACTATAAATTTCTGCTAAGTACACTTTTTAAGTGTAAATTTGATTTAATAAAATCATAACAAAATTGCCCTGTCCTCTTTGGAACCTCTTTTTAGTTTCTTCTTACTACTTTTTTAATGTTTTATTTATTCTCTGTTCTTTCCCCTCCCCCATCTCTATTAATACCCACTAAGGTTATCTTCCATCTACTGTAAATTTATTGTGTGTGTACTTACTATCTTCCCTGTTAGAATGTTAAGTTTCTTCAAAGCAGGGATTGTTTTACCTTTCTTTGTACCCCTAACATTTACACAGAGACTGGAACATAATAAGCATTTATGTTTGTTGATGAATTGATTAACTCATATTTAATGTTTCTGAAGTCACTATTGGTCACTGCGTTGATTAGAGTTCTGAAGGTTTTCAAAATTGCTTTCTTTTGCATTATTGCATGTAAACATGTAAATTGTTATTCTGGTTCTGTTCACTTCACTCTGCATCACATATAATTTATATGAGTCTCCCCAGGTTTCTTTGAATCTGTCATGTTCATTATGATGTAATTATATTCCATTATATTCATATACCACAGTTTGTTCAGTAATTCCTCAACTGATATGTACCTACTTTGCTTGATTTCTTTGCCATAACCAAAGGTGCTGTTATATGATAATATTATTAACATAATAATATTTTTGTACATGTGCATCTTTTTCTTCTGTCTTTAACCTCTTTGGGGGTCTCATAGTGGTACTGCTGGCTTAAAGGAAAGGGTATACCCTGTAAATTTTTAAATATAGTTCTAAATTGTTTTCCAGATTGGCTATACCTCTTCAAGTATCTATGAAGAGTGAATTAGAGGGTCAGTCCTTCTATAGGCCTTCAACAATCACTATTTTCCTCTTTTGCCATTTTTACCAATCTGGTGGATATGAGGCAAAATCACAAAGCACAAAGTTTTTTAAAATTTTCATTTCTCTTATTACTCTCTTATTTGAAGCACATTTTAATTAAGTTGTTGATAATCTGCATTTCTCCATTTGAAAAGTGTCTTCCTGTTCATATCATTCGACCACTTATCTATTGAGAACTAGATGTCATTCTTAGGTATTTGTATCAATTTCCTAAATATTTGTATCACTTCTATATCAGACTTTTATTTGAGAAATTTGCCACAAAGATTTTTCCTCCAGTTAACTGTTTTCCTTCCGATGCTAATTGCATTGATTTGGTTTATGCAAAAAAGTTTTCAATTTTGTGTAATGAAATTTGTTCATTTTATTTTCCATGGGGAACCAGTCCTCTTTCAAACACAAGGTAACATAATGGGCTTGGTGAAGTGTAGTGTTTTATAGAGTTTCCAGTAGCAAGGATAAACAAAAGTTACAGCCTTGAACCAATCAGTCTAATTACAGTCTAAAGAATTTTAGTATCACAAAAAAAAGAAAAGAAAAAAAACAGATAAACAATAAGAGGAAAGGGGAAGTCTTATTTGCTTGCCTTTGGGAAACTGAGCAATGTTTTTATTGACCACAGGGTTCTCTCTGAAACAAATTAATATTCTTCCAGTGATGCTACATTACAATAATGGAATACCACATGGAATACCACAGTCTCTCAAAACTTAAGGTAGAGGGTCCTGCCAAGAGCATGTGTGACATGAGCAGGTTGTACTACATTACCAATGAAGAATAGTGCAGGAGAAGCAGCACAAAGATAGAGTGAGGAATGAATGGAAAAGGAGATGGGTTGGCCACACAATGAGAGTGAAGAGTCATTATTGGCCAGCCTGTGAGCTTCACTGGTATCAACCAACTGTTAAGAAATCTACAGGAAGTCCCCCAAACACATTGGAGCCTCAGATTTTTTGAAGGATACAATCATTACACAGGATGAGAATCATAGAATTTAAGAATTCATAGAGATGAAACAGTCACTTAGTCTAAACCAAACATGAAAGGAATTCCCAGCCTAAATTGCCCAACAAGTTGTCATCCAGCCTCTCCTAGAAGACCTCATTACTTCTCAGGCAGCCCAATCCATTTCTGGACAGCTTTAATTGTTCAAGAGTTTTTCATGACACAAAAGTGTAAATTGATCTTTTTGCAAATTCTAACCATTGCTCTTAACTCTTTTTGGGGGGTCCAAGTGCAGCAAGTCTAATCTGTCTTTCATGGGGCTGTCCTTCAAATACTTGAACACAGGTATCATGTCCTCCCTAAATCTTCTCCAGGATAAAAGCTCTAGATCCTTTAATGGATCCCCATTTGATATGGACTCAATGCCTTTTGCCATCCTGGTTGTCTTCACCTTGATACTCTTCAATTTATTGATATCCTCCTTAAACCCTGGTACCCAGAATTGAATACAATTCATCAGATGAGGTTTGAAGAGGGAAGAGTATAGTGGAATTATATTAGTCCTTAGTCCTAGAAGCTATGTCTCTCTTAATGCAGCCCAAGATCATATTAGCTTTTTGGGGGGCCACATCACAACTATTTCTATTAAACTTGTGGTCCACTAAAAAGCTCAGATCTTTATTTTTTAGAACAACCACTATCTAAACTGTGCCTCCCTCAAGCATAAGATTTTATATTTATCTTCATTGAATTTCATCATATTCATTTTAACCCAAAGCTGTCTATTCTATCAGGATTTGGTCCTTTTGTCTCCTGACTCTGTCACCCACCATGTTAGCTATCCCTTCTAGCTTTGAATCATGTACAGACTTGATGACCTGTTTATTTGTGCCTTTATCCAAGTCATTGGTAAAAATGCTAAATAGCAGGGTAACTAGGTGGCACAGTGCATACAGCACTGACCCTGAAGTCAGGAGGACCTGAGTTCAGATCTGGCCTTAGACCAATCACTTGACACTTAGTAGCTGTGTGACCCTGGGCAAGTCACTTAACCCCAGTTGCCTAAAAAAAAATGCTAAATAGCGCACGGACATGCACAGATCTCTGGGATCCTTCCGCTGACACTTTGGCATTGAACAATTGACAGCTACTCTCTTTTTAAGTTTAGTATTTATTTTTCTCAGTTATACATAAAAACAATTTTTAACATTCATTTTAAAAATTGAGTTCAAAATTCTCTCCCTCTCTCTACACCCTCCTCATTGAGAAGGTAAGCAATTTGATATGTTACACATGTATAGTTATGCAAAACACATTTCCATCTTAGTCATGTTGTAAAAGAAAATATAGACCAATATAAAAACTCAAGATAAATAAAGAAAGTAAAAGAAAAAAGCATGCTTCAATCTATATTCAGACTCCATCAGTTCTTTCTCTGGGAATGAATAGTAATTTTCATCATAAGGCCTTCAGAGTTGTCATTGTATTGCTGAGAATAGCTAAGTCATTCACAGTTGATCATACAATATTGCTATTACTGTACACAATGTTCTGTTGGTTCTACTCCATTTTGCATCAGATCATGTAAGTTCTGAGAACATCTAGCTCACCATTTCTTATAGCACAATAGTATTCCATCATAATCATATATCACAATTTGTTCAGCCATTCCTCAGTTGATGGACATCCCCTCAATTTCCAATTCTTTGCTACCAGGAAAGAGACAGCTACTTTTTTAATGTGGTTATGTCACCAGTTATTAATCCATCTAATTGTATTATCCTCCAGTTTTCCTTTCACCATCTTCTCCAAGAATAGTTTCTGATACTTTATCAAAAACTGTTCTAAAATGTAGGTAAAATATATTGAAAGTATTCCCTTCATCTACTAGTCTGGTAAAAACTGTTTAAAAAAAAAGGAAATGAAGTTAATCTGGAATGACCTATTCTTAATGAAGTTATGGTGACTGTTTGTGTGATAGGATCAATATCTACCAGAGTTCTCCTCTTCACCCTAAACAGAGATTACTTTTCTCTAAAAGGCAACAAATCTCTCCCCAGGAACTGATTGGCTTTTGCCAATGATGAGGCTTCCTGGTCACTTAAAGGCATACAAAAATACCCCCTCCATATGGAGTTGGGACCCCTCCAACTTGGTAGACTTCCACACAACTGTTCACATTCAGCTATCTCTGCCCTACTGATCTGATTCACTTTCATATAGAGACGAAATTGGCAGAGTCTATAGAAGCTAAGTGCTATTACATCCTTGTTGCATCTCCTTGCTATGTTAGGGCTAAGTAAACCTCGTTTAGTTAACTGCTCAATAGCTTTTAAGTGTTTCACTTAGATCCCCATATTAACTCTGAATTATCAAGGTGCCTGCCACTAGACCCATCTTTAACACTTTTTGTTTATTTACAACATTCATTTTTGAAATTTTGGAGTTCCAAATTCTCTCCCTCCCTCCCAACTCTTTCCCATTCATTGAGAAGGCAAACAATATGATATGAATTGTACATGTGAAATCATGCGAAACGTATTTCCACATTAGCCATGTTGGAGGAAAAAGGCAAGAAAAATAAAGTGAAAAAAGTCTGCTTCAATCTGCACTCAGAGTCTATCACTTCTCTTTCCGAAGGTGGACAGTATTTTTCTTCATGCCACCCCTAATATCTTGTAATCATCATTTCCCTTTCTTGATTATTCAACTATTTCATTCATGAACTCGATTTTTTGGCTAAATTTCAATCTGGTTCTCCAACTTTTTCTTTGAAAATTGAGACATTTGCCCTTCTCTGGTTTCATGGTATCTCGCCCACTTTCCTTGATCTTTCAAATATCACTGACAGGGGCTCAACAATGGCACTTGCCAGTTCTTTCAGTGTTCAGAGAAAAGAGTTAATTTATGCCAGCTGGTTTGAACTTATCAAGTGAACTTAAATGCTCTCAAATTTCCTGACTTATCTTGGATATCAATTCCCTGTTAGGGATTTTTTGTTCTACTATTTCCAGTGCAAAATTCATTCTCCTCGACAGAGAAAGCAGGGGTAAATAAGGATTGAGCAGTTCTGTCTTCTCTTTGTCATCACTTATCATCATAACATCCATCCCAAGGAAAGGAAAGGCTCAATTCCTTCTTTGATCCTGCTTTTCCTCCTTATATAACTTACCCCTACTCCCATTTCATTGTTGCTAGCTTCCTCCGACAACTTTAGTTCGTTCAAAGCCTTAGTATTCTTCACACTGTTTTTACATGATGATGCCATGCTCTGTTATTCAGCCTCTGTTGTTTGGCCTTTCTTCCATCTACTATGCATGACCCTAGGTTAGTTGATAAATCTACTGTGCATCCACATTGTCTTCTTCAGACAAATCCCATTGTTTTTTTCTTCATTGGAATTGTTTCTCTTTGAGTTTTTAGAATTTTATTTTTGAGCAGCTCTCATCCTGTTGGGTTGACTTTACCTGACAGTTATAATTGTTGTTGTTCTCATTCAGTTTGTCCAACTCTTCGTGACCCCATTTGGGATTTTCTTGGCAAAGATACTGAAGTGGTTTGCCATTTCCTTTTCCAGCTCATTTTACATATGAGGAAACTGAGACAAACAGGGTTAAGTGACTTACTCAGGATCAGACAACTGGTAAGTGTCTGCACTAGATTTGAGGTCTTCCTGACTGTCAATCCAGCACTCTATCCACTGAGACACTTAGCTGCAACAATAATAATAGCCAGTGTTTATATAGCACTTTAAGGTTTGCAAAGTACTAGAGACACACACACACATACACACACATGCACGCACACACACACACATGCTGCATGTATGTGTGTGTACATTTATATATCATTTGATCCTCACAAGAATCCTGAGAGGGAGGTGCTATTATTATCACCTCATTTTACAGATGAGAAGACTGAGGCTGAGAAATATTAAATGACTTTCCCAGGGTCATACAGCTATGAAGTTTCTGAGGCAGGATCTGAACTCAGTTCTCACAGTTTCCAAGTCCAGCACTCTATCCATAATTCCACCTACGCTGCCTCTAGCATCTCACTTTGGAGGATCCTACCTATCTTTCCTCCGAACCTTTTGAAATCTGATTTCCTAAAATCTAGGATGCATCTTAGACTATGACTGGATTTCCTTTCCTCTATCACAAACTCTGCAGAAGGCTATTCACTTTCCCTAAAGTTCTCATAATCCCTACCTCCTTTTTTGTGAAATCCAGAATAGAATTTTCCCTGTTGTTTCATCCACCTTTTGAAGGATGAAAGTTTCCCCAAAAAATCGGGTTCATGAATGAAATAGTTGAAAAATCAAGAAAGGGAAGTGACGATTACAAGATATTAGGGGTGGCATGAAGAAAAATACTGTCCACCTTCGGAAAGAGAAGTGATCAACTCTGAGTGCAGATTGAAGCAGACTTTTTTCACTTTATTTTTCTTGCCTTTTTCCTCCAACATGGCTAATGTGGAAATATGTTTCGCATGATTTCACATGTATAACACTCTATGCATTATGAACCTTCTTTAAATTCTCATCAGCTCTAACAAGACATCTGTGTTATGCAAGATCATCGGTGAGATGAGGAAGATGCATTAGTTGAGAGATATAGCACAGCAAAGTAGAAGGAACATTGGGTTTTCAGTCTGGATTCAAATACTGGCTCCCAAAAACAACATCAATAATAGCTAGCATTTACATAGCATGGTTAAGGTTCTCAAAGCATTGTCCATATCTTATCTCATTTGATCCTTACAACAACTCTGAGAAGTAGATGCTATTATTATTCTCATTTTATGAATAAGAGGAAAATGACAGATAGAAGTTAGATGACTTTCCTAAGGTTACACAGCTAGTAGGTATCTGAGTCAGAATTTGAACTACGGTCTTCCTGACTCTAGGTACAGTACTGTATCCACCATACCATTTAGCTGCTTAATTGTGTGATTTGGGGCTAATGACAACTTCACTGAACCACAGTTTTTTTTTTTTACCTTTAAAATGGGGATAGTAATACCAACTGCTTCACAGAGTTGTTGTTAGGAAAGCTCTTTATAGACTTTATAGCCCAATTCAATTCCCAGGAGTTCAAAATCGTATGTTTTAAGCTCCTTTCTAGCTCTAACATGCTACGTTCTTCATTCCAGCCCTGCCATTCTGTGTTGAAACACCTCCCTTTGTTAGCTGGGAGACTATCCAGCCACTGCCTGCTGACTCTGTTGGTTGGCTCTGGATGACTTGTTTAATTGGACTGTACGCAACTGTTCACATTCAGCTGTCAAGAAGGATGACTCTGTTTAAAATGGAAAAAAAAAAATCCCATCTCCCCTGAGGTATGGCCCTTAGCTGCCAGGAAAACCACTGTTTTCCTTGGAAACTTAATCTGGACAGCTCATCCAGGTTGTCCAGATAGCCAAAACAGTATGCAGGCATCCATTTGGATCAAAATCCATTCCAAAAATTTGTCCTGAAGACTGCTTGGATTTTTGTTGATGGAGAGCTTGGCACCATTCTTGTATCTTGTGAGGCAAACTTGATTCCAAACATCATGCAGGGAATCAAAAGAGTGCCCCACTTTGACCCCTTTACTCAGTGTCTTACCTTGGATAAGTACAATGACCTCTCTGGGGACATGAGCTAGAGGTGGTGAGAGGCAGTTTGGTGTAACAACAATAACAACATCATTTATATAGCATCTTAAAGTTTGCAAAACACTTCATAAGTATCATCTCATTTTATATTCACAACTCTAGCACATGGATGTTCATTTTACTGATAAGGAAACTGAGGCTGAGAGAAATAAAATGACTTACTTAAGGTCATACAGCTAGTACATATCTGAGGCAGAATTAAAACTCAGGGCTTCCTGACTCTTCATTTCAACAGCTTTCATCTTTTTAAAAAATATTTATTTATTTTTAGTTTTCAACATTCATTTTTATAAGACTTTGATTTTTAAATTTTCTCTCCTTCTTCCCCCTTCCTCAAGACAGTGTGCAATCTGATATAGGTTATACATGTACAATCACATTAAACATATTTCCACATTAGTCATGTTGTAAAGAAGAATTAGAACCAAAGGGAAAAACCATGAGAAAGAAGAAAAAACAAAAAACAAAAAACAAAGAGAGAGAGAGAGCAAATAGTATGTTTTGATCTGCATTCAGAATCCGTAGTTCTTTCTCTGGATGTGGATAGCGTTTTTCATCATGGAACTATCTTAGATCATTTCGTTGCTGAGAAGAGCTAAGTCTATCAAAATTGGTCATCGCGAAATGTTGACTCAATAGCTTTCATCTTAAAGTTTCTTCTGGGTTTAAGTTTGAATGGCCTAAGCTCTAATATTTATGTTCTAAGGTCCATTCTGATCCTAAAATTCTATAATCTCTTGTCTTGTTCCAACATTGGAGAGGCAGCATGGTATATTGCAAAGAGTAAGGGACTTTGACTTATCTCCAACATTTTGTAGCCTTATTCTGTCCAGAAAGTCACATAATCACCCTGACTCACAATTTCCTTATCTATTAAATGTGGATGACATGCCTGTAATATTTCCCTCACAGCATTAAGACTTCTTTTTTCTGGGGCAACTAGATGGCGCAGTGGATAGAGCACCAGCTCTGGAATCAGGAGTACCTGAGTTCACATCCATCTTCAGACACTCAACACTTACTAGCTGTGTGACCCTGGGCAAGTCACTTAACCCCTTGCCTAGCCCCCCACCCCAAAAAAAGACTTCTTTTTTTCTGACTTTTAAAAAATGTCACAAGAAGAGTGTGCCATGAGTGTCAAATGAATGTATGTAAAATACTTTGCAATCTGTAAAGTGCTATAGTATATAAATATCACCTATTATTTTTGTTAACTTATCAAAACATTTCAAGATACAGAGAAAAACAAGGGAGAGAATCATATAAGAAACTGTGAACAACTCTTGTTCAGTTGTTTTCAGTCTCTTTGTGACTTCGTTTGAGGTTTGCTTGGCAAAGATACTGGAGTGGTTTGCCATTTTCTTCTCCAGCTCTTTTTACAGGTGAGAAACTGAGGCAAACAGGATTAAGAGATTTTCCCAGAGGTACGTAGCTAGTAAGTGTCTGAGGCCAGATTCAAACTCATGAAGATGAGTCTTCCTGATTCCACGCCCAGTGCCGCCCAGTGCTCTATCTACTTCACCACCTAAATGTCCCTGATCCTACAAAGAAGGGCTTCTGTTAAATCAATAATGTACTACTTGTGTGGTGTTGAGAAGCTATTTGTACTACAAAGAGGGGCTACAGAAAAGTAAAGATGTCCTCCGAGTGAGGCTGGAAAACTATTGGTATAACAAAATGGGATCAAAGTAAAGCAAGGAAGGTAAGGGTGGGGAAAGCATATGAAGTGCTAGCCACTATGCTAAAATTCCACTCATTGGGGCTGTAACATTGAAAGGTGAGTATCTTCATGTCCGGGCTGATGGGGTCCCTTCATTGGGCAGTTCTTATCTCCTAATTCTTGCAGAATCATACTAGATGCCAGTTTGTGTCTGTCTTTGTAGGTACAATCAGCTTCTGATGGGTAGGGATTTAAGGCATCACACAATCCTGTTACTGTTGGCTGAATGGCTTCCCTAAACTATTGCAGAACTGCTTCATCTTTCTCTTGGCAACACCTGACTTGTCTTTTCATTGAGGCTTACCTGTTGACATAGTTCACCCTTGTGGAAAGTCCTTATTAAGGCAATGCCGATGAGCTGGCTGAGTAGATTTCTGATTGTAAGCCCTGGACAATTAATCAGGGGGGAGTGGAGTGAGGGTGGGGTGTGGAAATGGGGAGGTCTGGGCAGATTTCCACAAACGACCAAATTAAATAACTGAATGTGATAATCACTGAAGAATTAGAATACACATGATAAGAAGTGAACATATTGCAGACCCGGTTACCTTATGGGCCCAGTACAGAGAAAGGGGAAAGGAATAATCATTTATATAGCACTAAGTATCAGCAAGGCATCGTGCTGCGGACTTTACAGATATTTTCTCATTTGACCCTCATAACAGCCCCGGCACATGAGTACTGTTGTTATCCCCACTTAACAGCTGAGGAAACAGAAGAAAACAGAGTGATTGGCCCAGGGTCACAAAACTAGTAAGTTTCTGAGGCCAGATTTCAAACAAGGTCTTCCTGACCCCAGGCCCAGGGCTCTATCCCCTGTACAATCTAGCTGCCAATACAGATTGTAAACTCAGTGGATCTACTGTGGGATACAGCAGCCATGAAAGCTAATGCAATATCAGGCTGTATTGAGAGGTCTAGTGTTCAGGAATAAGGAGGTGATGATAGCATAGTATTTTTGCCCTGGTCAGACCACATCTTAAGTTTTGTGTTCAGTTCTGGGTATCACATTTTAGAGAAGACATTGATAACTGAGAAATTGTCCACAAAAGTACAACCAAAATAGTGAAGGAACTTGACAGGCACCATAGAGTGCTAGGTCTGGAGTCAGGAAGACCTAAGTTCAAATCCAGCCCCAAACACTTATTAGCTCTATGACCCTAGGAGAGTCATTTAACCTCATTTGTCTCAGTTTCCTCAACTGTAAAAAATGGGAAGAATAATAGCACCTACCTCATACAGTTGTTGTGATAATCAAAGGAGGTAGTATTAGTAAAATTGCTTAGCACAGTGCTTGCCACATTGTAGACTCTATGTAAATGTTTATTTCTTTCTCTTTCCCCCTCCTTCCCTTCTCCCCTTTAATTTCAAATGAAGAATAGTTAAAGAAACTAAGAATGTTCAACATGGAGGAGATGTGTGAGCTTTCTTCAGGCAGCTGAAGGACTGTCACGTGGAAGAGAGATTAGACTTCTTCTCTTGGCCCCGAAGGACAGACCTAGGAACAATGGGTTATATAGAAACACATTTAGATTTGTTGAGAAGAAATACTTCCTAACAATTAGAATTATCCAAACATAGAATAGGACTGCATTAAGAAGTAGTGGATTCCAAAGGGCAATAAAACTGTGCATATCCTTTGATCCAGCAATACCACTACTAGGTCTGTATCCCAAAGAGATTTTTTTTTAAAGGAAAAAAACCTATTTGTACAAAAATATTTATAGCAGCCCTTTTAGTGGTGGCTAAGAAGTGGAAATTGGGGAGATGCCCATTAATTGGGAAATGGCTGAAACAAGTTGTGGAATATGATTGTAATGGAATGCTATTGTGCTATAAGAAATGATGAGCAGGCGGATTTCAGAAAAACCTAGAAAGACTTACATGAACTGATACAAAGTGAAGTGAGAAGAACCAGGAGAACATTGTACACAGTAGCAGCAATATTGTAAAATGAACAACTGTGAATGATTTAGCTATTCTTAGCACACAATCATCCAAGACAATCCCAAAGGACTCACGATGAAAAATGTTATCCACCTCCAGAGAAAGAACTGATGTCATCTGAATACAGACCAAAGCATACTATTTTTCATTTTCTTTCTTTCTTTTTCTTTGAGTATTCTTGCACAAAATGACTAATATGGAAACGTTTTACATGATCACACATGTTTAATCTATATCAGGTTTCTTACTGTCTCAGGGAGGGAGGAGAAAAGAGAGGAAGGGATAGATTTTGGAACTCAAAACTTAAAAAAAAACCCACAGCAAATATTAAAAATTGTTTTTACATGTAATTAGGGGAACAATAAAATATTATTTTAAAAAAAGTAGTGGGCTCCTCCTCACTGGAGTTCTTCAGGCAAAGGGTGGACGACCCCTTGTTGGTTATGGTGTAGAGAGGATTCTCATTTAAGTACAGGTTGAAACTAAATGACTTTAGAGGTAAATTCTAACTTGAAGAGTCTGTGAAATTATGCATCATAGATCACAGAGCCTCTTCCTGAGAAATACCTTCACAAGTCAAAGAACACACTAATATAAACACAGAGATACATTGAAGGAGGAAAGAGAGGAGAGGGCACATACACACACCCTTATATGCCCACACATATCTGCATATTCATATGAAGATATATCAATGAATCAGTCCTTTCCAGAACTGCCTGTTTGTTCCCTTAGTCATTCCTCCCTCTCTAACCACTTGGTCTATGATGATGAATTCTTCCACTCCCTTCTCACTTCCTTTCCCCCTCCATCCTGGGGGCTGCTAGCCAGAAAGAAAGAAGTTGAACTTTCCTCATTCATTTAAGATGAATTATGCCTAAAAATGATACAGGTTCCCCAAATCTTCCCCACATCTTTCCCCAGACCCTTGGATATCTAAAAAACTTCTATAACTTAAATTAAAGCCATTTCACAGAATCCATTGTAAAAAAGAATCATAACCTAGAATGCAAAGTAAAGTTTGGTCAAAAAGTTTAAAAGAGGGCAATTAGGGTTATAGACCAGATCTGATTCAGGATAGTCTGGTGCTCTAAGTTAGAAACTGAGATGAAATAAGATACTTGAAGACCATGACAGATAACAAAAAGTGGTTTACTTAGCAATAGCAGAGAAAGGATATTCAGCAAGCACGCAGTAGTGATTCAGATAGGCACAACTTCCCTGCCTTCCCGGCTGCATTGATCGGCTTGAGGAATTCCTAACTGTACACTTGTTAACTTTTTACTTAGGCCAGCAGGAAGGGATTAAGGGCTTAGAGTTTTGGGTCAATTAGGGCTCAAGACCAATTCTAATGCCTTCTAAGAAAAACAAAAACAAAAAACTGGCCTCATCTGTGGGAGTAGGGGCTTGGACTACTGGCCATACCACTCACCCACCCTGAAAGGAATGGACTAGACTTCTGAAATTTCCTCTGGTTCTTACATTCTATAAGTTCCCATCCACTGAGTCACCTAACAGCTCTGTTACATAGTTTAATATAGATAGATGATAGAGAGTTATAGATATATATATATATATGTATACACACACATACAACATATATATACATACATACATATATATGAAATCTAACATGGTAGTAATAAAATTGCTTTGTGTCACCTTCTCCATATTTTTCTTATCTTAATTTTTAAAAAATACTTTATTGATACTTTTTCCCCACTTCTATCACCATCCATTAACATTCTTTCCCTCCCCCAAGGAGCAACCCTCCCTTGTTATAAATATATATAGTTGAGTAAAACAAGTCAACACATTGACCAGGCCTGAGAATACTTTTCTGATTCTGTTCCTCTAGTCTATCACCTCTCTTCCAAGAGTGCATGTGTGTGTGTGGGCGGGGGGTAGGGGAGGTGGGGTGGGTGTGGTGGGGTGGTGTGTGTGTGTGTGTGTGTGTGTGTGTGTGCGAGCGTGGTTGATCATCAGTCTTTTGAAGTCTTCATTAGTCCTTGGTTTGGTCAGAATTCTCAGGGCTTTCAAGGTTGTTTCCATCACTTTATTATTGTGTTCATTGTGGCATTGTTCTCCTGATTCTGTTTATTTCACTCTGCATCAGTTCACATAAATCTTTCCATATTTCTCTGAATCTATTACATTCATCATTTCTTATGACAAAATATACCACTAAATTCATAACATAATTTCTTGAGCTATTTTTCAGTTGATGGGTAACCAACCTCCTCAGTTTCTAGAAACTGAAAGTGTTGATACAAATATTATTGGTTAATTTTATGTTCTAATATTTAATGGTTTAAAATTCTTTTCAGCTCCACCATTCCATAATAATATAACTTCCTTATAAGGCAGTTTGGTAACTTAACATGACAGATCATTTCTTTTCACCAGAGTGACCCTGACCAGCATGTATTACAAGGATGGGGTTATAGCCATGGAGAGGCCCCATTGAACTATTATTTTGACATTTTTTAAAGTTGGAAAGAGAAGACTTTTAAAACTTGGTGGAATGCAAGGATGATCATTTTATTAATATTATGTGCTTAGGTACAATAAAACTTTATTTCAGGCTACTGAATTCTTGGCCTTAAGACACTGAAGTTGAAAAAACCAAAATAACCCAAATGCATTTTTTTAAACTGGCTAATCCCCTCTGTTCCTGCCTTTTAAATTTACCATATGTAAATACCAGAAGCAGAATTTAATATCATTAAAAACAAAGGACTTCCAAGTGTTTGAACAACTAAAAAGATACAGAGATTTTCCTCTCTTAAAAATAATGGTTTTAGCAGTCTTGTCCTGGGTTCAATAAAGGGCAGATAAACTGAGGGGCTCTTGGGGACCCAGGTCAGTCTAGATTCTTCACGGCCTGTGAATTTTCCTTTCCTTGTATATTGCTAAGGAAAAAAGGGAAGAAATTTTCCTATATGATTCAAGAATAAAAAAGTAATTTTTTCACTTTTCTGTGAGGGCAAAGCTGGTAGCAGAATGAACACTGAATTTGGATCAGAAGACCCAGATTCAAATTCTTCCTCTATTATTTTCTTCCTGTGTGACCTTGGAGCTAACTTGTCTGAGTCTCAGTTTCCTCATCTGGTTAAATAAATAAGGCAGTTAGACTAAATGATCCTTAAGGTCTCCTCTAGTACTGAATTCTAGGATCCCAAAATCATCAAACACTTTTCATCATGTGACCTCCCTCTTCCAAAGTTTTAAACTTCCCCTTTCCTATCCCATTGAAATTGAAACTCTGTGGCATTTATAGGAAGAGGTAGAAGGTAAAGGATCATCCATTACTTGTTTTCCCAAAAGTACATCCAATTTCTTTTGACTTCTCAACATACTAGAATTGTTTTGGGGGATATCTTCAAAAGAATCACTTTGTATTTATTCCTACATATATTCTATATTTACTTGCCAATGGCTATAGTGTACTGCTACAGTAGCATATAAGTTCTTTGAGGGAAGGTACTCTCACTTTTCCATTTATATCCCCAGAGCTTGGCACATAGTACATATGTGATAAATTCTTTTTGACTGATTGGTCTATCTCTTTGTGGTCCCCTAAATACATCTTGTTGGTCTCTGCCTTCATTCATGTTGCTCTCCCTGGTGTTTAGAGAATGTCTGAGCTGATCTGCAAAGATAAAATGTTGGAACAAGAAGCTTGAAGGGACCTTAGGACATAAATATTAGGATTAAGGCATTTAAGTGTCACAGTGGATAGAGCACTGGACCTGCAATCAGGAAGACCTGAGCTCAAATATGGCCTCAGATACTTACTACCTATGTAACTTTGGGCAAGTCACTTAACCTCTGTTTGCCTCAGTTTCCTCTACTGCAAAATGGGGATAATAATAGCACTTACCTAAATGGGTGGTTGTGAGGATCAAATGAGATCATATTTGCATTTATGAAATACTAGCTATTATTATTAATTAGGAATTTAGACTATATAACAGAATACTAGAACTAGAAGGAACCTTTAAACACAGAATATTGGAACATCAAATTCTAGAATTGGAAAAGATGTTTAAGTTCACAGGATCATAGATTCTAACCTAAAGGGACCTTAAATATCACCTAGTCAACTCTCTTAATTTTTATTGAGGAAGAAATTGAGACACATAAAGATGAAGTGCTATAGTCACACAATTTAGGAAAAAGCAGAAAAAGTATTTGAACCTAAGTGGGCTGACTCACCTCATGTTGATCTCAAATCCAAATAGATCATTTTACAGCAGAAGAAACAACCTCGATTCTTCACGGCCTGTGAATTTTCCTTTCCTTGTATATTGCTAAGGAAAAAAGGGAAGAAATTTTCCTATATGATTCAAGAATAAGAAAGTAATATTTTCACTTTTCTGTGAGGGCAAAGCTGGTAGCAGAATGAACACTGAATTTGGAACGGAAGACCCAGATTCAAATTCTTCCTCTATTATTTTCTTCCTGTGTGACCTTGGAGCTAACTTGTCTGAGTCTCAGTTTCCTCATCTGGTTAAATAAATAAGGCAGTTAGGTGGGGAAACCTCAGTTTCCCCACCTGTAAAGTGAGTAAGGAGGCTTAACTAGATTATCAAGTCATCTTGTATCTTCTTTATGCTGGCATTCTGTTTCATATTTTAACAGTTTGAGTTTTTAGATGTTTTCCATCAGGCATACCGTGGCTTAAAATTCCTCCCAGTTCTAAAATTAAGGACGAACTCGGCTTAACCCAAGGCATGCTGTGGAAACCACCATCAGTCCATTACAGAGAAGACAATGTAACTAGCATTTGGTTGATTTCCTCCTTCCGCGGGAAACAAGTGGTGAAATAGATAGGCTTTGCCTGTGGTAATGTGCTGCGAACAACGTTCATTTCTGAATCAGGACCAGAGCCAAGTTTCACAATTATCCCACCTCCCCCTCCCCATCAAGGCTGGTACTAACCCCTCCTCCAACCCCTGGATTGTCCTGTTGTCTCTCCACATCTGCTGTGGCAGAGAGTTTAGGCAGGGCAGGGTTGCCCTCATGAAATTTTTTTTTTTTTTTTTTTGCTGGCTTCAGGGTTTTTTCCGCTTGAGTGAATTTTTTTAAAGGGGGGGGTGGTGGTGTAGCTCGCAGCTGTCTGCCTAGGGTGGGGGCTGGCAAAAGCAGCGAGAAACATTAACGGGGCGGAGAGAGGAGAGTTCTGGGTCCTGGGGGCAGCCGTCCCAGCCGCCCTGCCCGGCATGTGCAGAGGAAGAAGAGAAAAACACATTCACTAGAACACACACACACACACACATACACACACACGCCCAGCCAGCCCTATTTGTAACGGAGGAGGAGATAGCTGGAGTTATGCATAGGCAGGAGAGGAAGCCGTGGCTGGCGCCAAGCGGAGGAGGAGGAGGACAAGGAGAAGGAGAAGACGGAGGGGGAGGCGGCAGCAGCCGCTGCCCCTCCAAGGACCTAGTCCACCGACTCTGCTCCCGCACCAGCCTCATGGCTGAAGTTCTGTTCCGGCAGGTGGGTCCTAGCGACCGGTTCGTCCTCCCTTCCCTTCCCTTCCCTTCTCTTCCCTTCCCTTCCCCAAGGCGGCTTCTTTACGGGTTGCCCCGCATCAATCCCCTGTCCCCACCCCAAGCCCCGGGTCGCCTCCAGATCAGAAGGGCGCAGGACCCCGCTTTCAGTAACGGGGAGGGTGTCGCAGGGGGCGAGGGGCGGGGGTGGGGGGCGCAGAGTGTAGCCTCGCCCTATCGGGGCAGCGTCCGGAGGCGGGGGGCGGTGAACAAACCCTTAAGGGAGTCTTAAGGACAGTTACTATTTCCTTTGGCACCAGGGGACGATCGTATGTCTCGGAGACGGGGAAAGAACACTGCAGGCAGGAAGGAGTCGAGATCAGACGAAGGAAAGTGTTGAATATTTATTCTTTCCTCTCTCTCTGTCTCTCTCTCTCTCTGTCTCTCTCTCTCTCTGTCTCTCTCTCTCTCTCACACACACACACACACATACAGAAACACACACTCCTCTTTGCCTCCTCTCTCTGTCTCACTGAAAACTTAGAGAATATTAAAACTTTAAGGCAATCTAAAAGAGAAAATGTTACAACACAACATGTGCTAAAGCTTGAAGGGACCTTAAAATCACCTAATTTTTTTTTTTTTGTGGCGACATAGACGTTCCCTGAGGTCACGCATCTAATAAGTTAGGACTTGAACCCAAATCTCCCGGCTCCCCTGCCAGTGTCCTTACTTCTACCACGCTTTTGCGAAGTTCTAAAAGTTTCACTTTGGTAGTTAATAGTTCCTGCTCAGCCGAACTTCCCAGAGATCTAAGGGGACGACTTCAGTCTAGCCGTCAAACCCTCTCATCCTCGCCCCATCCCCACAAACTCCAGTTCCCACCCTCCCGGCAGAAAAATAGAAAAATAAACCGACTGCAAAACTCTTGAAGGATGTCCAAGAGATATTAAAAGGAGCAAAACCCTAAAAAACGAAACAAAACAAAAAACACCTCCTAAAATGAATGGGATGGAATTGAGAGGGGGAGGAGGAGAAAGCCCAGAGGTTGGATTCAGGTTTCCTAAAGGCTTTGCCAGGAAGAGAGTGCAGCCATCAATTCTTTCCTTCATCTGTGCCCCCTCCAAAGCCCCAGCAGCAGTTAAAACCCCAAATCCTAAATGTTGCCCATCTTCACCTGAGTTCTTCAGATGGTCCCTACAGCTCTGTCTGGATGTTATCCAAGTACATCCTGAGAGGTGTGAAAAGGTAGCTTCAATCGGGCTAATATTTGTAGTTGTTAACCCTCCCCGAAAAGTTCCATCGTGGAACTTTATTTGGCAGCTTCCTCTGAGCTCACAACCTTGTTCATATATAGTTGATATAAAATAAATGCTTGTTGTCTGTTGAATGAATATTGAATGCCATGCTGTCAAATGAAGTGATTTGTTGGTGGTAATGTTTAATTTAAAAAAAATGTTACAAGGGAAGGCTTATTAGGGTGCTGTGGGAGCATTTCCTAAAATGACCAGGATATGAAAACAAAAGGCATCAATACACCTTTAAACAAATATATTGAATTGCAGTGCAACTAGAATAAAGTTCCCTCTTTGCCCAGGATGAATCTTGAACCTCAATTTCCCCATTTATAAAGTGAAGATGTTGGACCGGATGAAATCCAAGCTCCCTTCGAGAACTAAAATCCTGTAAATATATGGGGTGTCCTTTTTAATCTTTACATCTCCCACACCCAGCTCATATTAAAGGCCTTGTACATAGTAGAAGCTTAATAAATGTCTGCTGAATTTAATGAAACTAATGAAATTTAATGAATTTAATGAAATAAGACATTAAGGAATAAACTTGGATTTTCCAATTTCTCTCCCTCCCTCACTATCATAAATGGAATGAGTTATGTCAAAAGTTGCTCTGGAGTATAAGAAATTAGTAGGAAGGATAAAAGGAAACATGTATTTTTTACATGCCTACTATGCCAGACACTGCGATAAGCACTTCACAAATATTATCTCTTTTGATCCTCACAAGAACTTTGGGAGATAGGTGCTATTATTATCCCCCTGTTACAATTGTGGAAACTGAGGCAGACAGGGGTTAAGTAACTTGCTCAGGGTCACACCTAATGAGTCCTTGAAAAATGTGTACCCTAGACAAAGCCTCAAAGATGCAAGCCCTTACTTTTGAAAATGATACACCAGGTATATTACTGTCACTCCCCTGTCCTTCTTCTCTTAATTCCTCCCTCCACTTTGAACCTTCACCTTAACACAAACACTTCACATGTCACAAAATAAGTTTGCTATAGGCCACAGAGAATAGGATTTTTCTGACATGAAAAATATATGCCTTTATAGAATTAGAATGTAAAGAGTGGAAAGAGACCTTGAGCGAGAGAAGAGACTTGAGAACATAGATTTATTAGAACAGAACATAGTTCATGTAAAAGAAATGGGGATGGGGATTGCCACATAAAAGAAACTGATGCATGAGTCATCAGAAGGAAGTGGTTGTAGTGGAAATCAGGACACTTGGGTACCTGTACAGGCCCTACCAATAATTGGCTGTGTGACTTTGGCAAGTCACTTCACCTTCTCAGGACTCAGTTTCTTCATGGAAACTGGAGGGAAAATGAGGGGGTAGACTTGATCACTAAGATCCCTCATATTTTGGGATATTATTGACAGAATCTCACAGAGTCAGAAGCTTAGCTTAACTCCATTTCCTGATGACTTTGTTCTCCAAGGGCATCATTAAAAGATAAATAGGCACATTCTTCCTGGACTCAGAACAAGCAAAAGCCATTCACCCACTGAAGCATTAGGTGTCTCTATTAGACTAAAGGCCTCGATTCCTTGATTGTAAAGATTGCTAAGCCCTGAAATGGTTAGTGATTGGAGAGACACTTTGATCTCAAGAAGGAAATCTAGAACACAACTGAAAATCTCAAGTTGAGTGAAGATAAGGGTAGGAGATACACTGATTATTTAAGGAAATTGCATCACAAATACTTATTCATTTGTTACATTTTACCTAGAATTCTCTGTATTCGTAAAGGACATTTGAATCCAAAAAGAGGAAATTTTGAAAGAGGCACCAGCGAACTAATATAATGGTTTTTGTTGGAGGAATCTTTAATATAGAAGCAATTGGCATTGCTTTGAGAGACATCATGGCATAGTGGGATGAGATCTAAACTGGGCTTGAGGAGATCTGAACTCTAGCTTTGTGATTTTGATTGTTTATTTTCCGTCTCTGGACCTCAGAGTTTCTGTTTGTCCATTGGAGATGATAATCACTGCCCTTACCTCACCAGATTGTGGTGAGGAAGATAATGAGGTGATGGGTAAGAAAGTGCTTCAGAAAGAGCCCTAGCCTTGCAGTAAGAAAGTCTGGGCTTTTGCCTTGGCTCTGACCTTTGGTAGTTGCATGAGGTTAGACAAGTTTCTCTTTGAAACTTAGCTTCCTCTGTAAAATAAAAAAGGTTCGACTAAGTGTTCCTTAAGGTTCCTTCCATATCTGAGATCCTTGTTTATGTGTTCTAACATTCTGTGTTCTACAGATCCTTCCACCACTAATATTCCATTATGAATAACCTATTCTATTATTCTATTATTAACCTTCTATTAGGAAGGTCTCTGCCAGCTTTAACTTTTTGTGTTCTAAGGCTCTTCCAGTTCTCACATTCTATGTGTTGGAAAGTTCCGTCCAGCTCCGACAGTTCTATGTCCTAAGACTCCTTCTAATTCTAACATTCACTGTTCTAAGACCCTTTCCAGTTCTGATATTCTATGTGCTAAGGTTCTTCGAAGAAGCATGTTCCATGATCTATGTAAGGGAATATTATTATCATGTATTTAGTACCAGGGAAATGAGTATTTCTCCAACTTAATGCTAAATAATATTGCCACTCAACAAAAGTTTAAAAAGAAAGGAATTAATATCAGTGTAGCTACACTAAGAAACAGAGCTTGGATTCAAGTACAGTTGAAAAGTGCAAAACAAACTAAATAATCGACCAACCCTCAGAAGAATATCCCTAGGGTTAGGGGAGGATTTGGTACGTAAAGCCAGTTAACCTCTGGTTTCCCAGACTTATTTTGCCCTTGATCAAAAAATACCTCTGAAGGCCAGGGAAGGCCATGTCTGAACTGAAGGCAAGAGATACTGCACTGCCAGTAATGCAGAAGGAGGATGGGCCTGGTACATGGCCAAGGCCAACCTTAGGAGTAAGCAAAGGAGACCAATTAGCCCCTGTCCCAAAAATAACAAACTTAACTCCTATTGTTGAAGCTTCCTTCCTTTGGATCTTGAAAGCTATCTTATCTTCCAGAGTCTCTTATTAAAATGACTAGGCCATCCAGAGGAAAGAAAAACCCCAAAGCCTTTATTAACTAATGTTATATGCAGTGTGATATAGTAGAAAGAATTCTGAACTTTAAGTCAAGAGTCTTGGCTGCCACATTTATTAGTTTTGGAAATTCTCAATTTTCTTATCTGTAAGATGGGGATTATAATTCTTGGACTCCCTACCTCACAGGGATGTTGTAAGAAAAATACTTTGTAAGCCTTAAAGCAACACAGAAATGTGAATTATTATCAGTTATCATAGATTGCTAGAGCCATACGGGATAGATTGAGAGCTGGAAAAAAGCTGAGAGGTCATCCAGTCAAATCCTTTCATTTATAGAAGAGGAACCAAGGCCCAGAGAGGTTAGGTGAATTACCCAAAGTTACATAGCTGGTAGCATCTGAAATAGGATTTGAGCTCATATCTTTCTGACTCCTGGCCCAGCATTCTATCCATGCTGCTTCTCAATATAAATTGTCGGGCCAGAGAGCATAGAATGTTCTAGTAGCAGGGACCCAAGAACATAGAATGTTAGAACAGAAAACAAAGAATGTTGGAACTACATGGGAACTTAGAGATCATTTACTTTAACCTTGTTGTGCAGAAAAGGAGACTGAAACCTAGAGATAGCATGGTTAGTGGGGAAATGCTGGATTTGGAATCAAAGGAACTTTTCAAATCCCCTTTCTTTCGCTACTACCTGTAAAATGGGTTGAGGCGACATAGGACAGATGGCCTTGGAAGTCACTTCCAAATATAAATCTATTAAAGTTACATTTATTGCTTAGTGACACCTTCAGGGAGAGTTGCGTGATTAGGGCAGTTTGACCCAGCACTAAAGAGTTGAATTCATCCAACCATTCTGAAGAGCAATTTGGAACTATGCTCAAAGTGCTATAAAACTATGCATATCCTTTGATACAGCAATACTATTGCTAGGTCTGTATCCCAAAAAAGATCATAAAAAAGAGAAAAGTACCCACATGTACAAAAATATTTATAGCAACTTGAACAAGTTGTAGTATATGAATGTAATGGAATGCTATTGTGCTATAAAAAATGATGAGCAGGATGGTTTCAGAAGAATCTGGAAAGACTTGCATGAACTGATCCTGAGTGAAGTGAGCAGAACCAGGAGAACATTGTACATAGTAACAGCAATATTGTGTGATGATTAACTATGATAGACTTAGCTCTTCTCAGCAATACAATGATCCAAGACAGTTCCAAAAGACTGATGATGGAAAATGCTGTTCTCATCCAAGGAAAAAACTATGAAATCTGAATGCAGAATGAAGCATACTATTTTCACTTTTTTGTTGTTTTTTCTTTCTGGTGATTTTCCCCCTTTTGTTCTGATTCTTTTTTCACAAGACTAATGTGGAAATATGAAGGAAAAAAAGGTCTGCTTTTTGTCGTCTTTCACCTTACTTCTTGATTTTAATCTTTGGACTCCTGCTTGTGGAGGTAGTCTTGCCTGTCCTTATCAATTGTTTATTAACAACAGATGTGTCCCACCTGAATTCCTTTCTCTGCTAATAATGATAAAGATCCTACAAGATATTGGCTTAATGCCTGAACCTATTACAGTTTACAAAACTGAGTTCAGCTCCATTGGCTCATCTGAGTCTTACAATTTTTCCTGTCTTTGGAAATAGGTCCTTGTTAGGGAGTCAGGAGAGGCAGTGTGAAAGTGGAAAGAACACTGGCTGTAAAGTCAGTAAGAGCCAAATATACATCAAGTGATAAATGACAAAGAATATGAGAAAGCAGTTTTCAAAGGGAGAAATCCAAGTTATCAAAAACCATAAGAAAAACATACACCAGACTTCTGACTAGAAGTCAAAGACCTGGATTTGCATCCTTTGTGAGTGTGACATTGGGAAAGTCTTTTAAACTCTCTGGGCCTTGATTTCCTTCTATGTAAATTGAAGGGGCTAAACTACATAGACTAAACCAGATCCCTCCTAATGAAATCAACAAGCATCTATTAAGTGCTTACTATGCTCCAGGCACTGTGATACGATACACTGTGATAGCACCTGGGATACAAGTAAAGGCAGAAATAATCTCTGCCTTTAAGAAGCATGAAATCTAATGGAAGAAAGGAAATAAGCGTTTATTAAGTCCCTAGTATGTGCTGGGCATTATGCTAAATGCTTACAAATATTATCTGTTTGATCATCACAACAACCTTGGGAAGTAGATGCTATCACTATCTCCATTTTACAGATGAGGAAACTGAGGCAGACAGTGGTTAAGTGACTTTCCCAGGGTCATACTAGTAAAAGTCTGAGACTGAATTTGAACTCAGGTCTTCTTGACTCTATCCACTGAGCTCCTGGTTGTCTGCCTCTGTCACAGTGCAGACAACATGTAAACAACTATGTACAAACAAGATATATACAGAGTAAATTGAAGAGAATGACAGATAGAAGGTAAAACACATGATTAAAAAAAAAATCTAGATCCCAGAGCCTGAGGAATGATTGAGAAGACTAGATTAAATGAATAAAGAACGGCTGGATCAGTATGAGAGAGAAGAAGACTGAAAGGGGAAGTAGGAGGATAGTGCAGATAAACTTCAGCTGCTTCACAATTTTGCTGATGACCTCAGTTTTAAGCCCAGCCAAGCTTTCTTAAGTGGCTGTACAGTAAATTGTACCGAGTTTTAGAACATTGCTCTGCACATAATGTAAAAGCAAAACAGACTTCACTCCTGAGTTGAGACACCTTAAGGTAGGCTGGAAAGAGAGATATGTCAGGTTTTATGATTATTTCAAGATGAAAATGAACACCATTTTCTTCATTTTCATTGGGATATAGACCTAGTAATGGTATTGCTGGGTCAAAGAGTATGCATAGTTTTATAGCCCTATGGGCATTGTTCTAAATTGCTCTCCAGGATGTTTGGATCAGCTATAATTTAGAACTATGCCCAAAGGACTATAAAACAGTGCCTAGCAATACCACTACTAGGTCTGTACCTTAAAGAAATCAAAGAAGAAGGAAAAGAACCTATGTGTAAAAAAATATTTATAGTAGCTCTTTTTGTGGTGGTAAAAAATTGGAAGTTGAAGAAATGCCTATCAATTGGGAAATGGCTGAACAAGTTGTGGTATATGATTGTGATGGAATACTGTTGTACTGTAAGAAATGATGAGCAGGATGCTTTCAGAAAAACCTGAGAAGACTTACATGAGCTGATGCAAAGTGAAATAAGCAGAACCAGGAGAACATTGTATACAGCAACAGTGATATTGTACGATGATGAACTTAGATATTCTTAGCAATACAATGCTCCAAGACAATTCCAAAGGATTTATGAGAAAAATGCTATCCACCTCCAGAGAAAGAAATGATGGAGTCTGAATGCATATTGAAGTATTTTTTTTTTACTTTATTATTCTTGGGTTTTTTTTGGTTTGTATTTTCTTTTGTAATATGACTAATATGGAAATGTTTTGCATGCTTGTACATGTATAATCTATATCAGATTGCTTGCCTTCTCAAGAAGGAGCAAAAGGTAGGAGAATTTAGAACTCAGAATTTAAAAACAAATGTTTAAAAATTTTGTTTACATATAATTAAGAAAAAAGAAAAATTAAATGTAAAAAACAAAACCAAAAAAGAAAATGAATACCTCACAGCAGTTGCACTGAAATTTTAGGGAAGGCAGTGACATAACTGTCACAAGTTCAGTGTATGAGACCTTTCTTTGGGCCTCATTTTTCTTATTTATAAAATGAAGCAGTGAAGGCAGATAATTTCTAAGGTTGCTTCAGTTTGAACATTCTCAGAAGCTTGGAGCTAGAAGGGACCAAGAAGAGACCATCTAGTCTAACTTGAAACTGAATAAGATTTGCCTCTTCATCATATCTGACAAGTAGCCATCAAGCCTTCACTTGAAGACTTCAGAGAAAAGGAACCAGCTAGGGTGACGCAATGGATAGAGTACTGGACTTGGAATCTGGAGGACCCAAGTTTGAATCCTGTCTCAGACTCTAGCTATGTAATCTTGGGCAAGTCACTTAATCTCTATGTGCCTCAGTTTCCTCATATGTAAAATATGGATAATAGTAGCACTTATTCCCTGGGATTGTTGGGGAGATCAAATGAGATAATGTATGTATGTTCTGTCAAACTTAAAGAACTATAAAAATTCTATTTTTTAATAGCCCACTACCCTTTGTTGCAACCTATTAAGTTTTTGATGGCTTTAATACTTAAGAATTTTCTTTGAGATTTCCTCCCTTTGTTCTCTCGTTCTACTTAGAAAAATCTAATCCTTCTTCTATGTGGCAAGCCTTTGAATACTTGAAGACAGTTATCATATATATCCCCTTTCTTTTCTCCAGGCTAAATATTCTCATTTCCTTCAAGGAATTCTGTGTCATGAGTTCAAAGCCCTTCATCCTCCTGGTTGCTTTCTTCTGGATACTTTCCAGTTCATCAGTATCCTTCCTAAAATGTGGAATCTAGAACTGAACCCCATACTCTAGGTATGGCAGGACAGAGTACAGTGTAAGTGTATGGAACATGGATTTTGCTGTAGAGAGTTTTAATTCTCTCCTTGGTCCTTGGTCACATTTCTCCTGTCTTACTGAGAATGCATCAGCTCTTTTGGTTGCTGTTTCTCACTGTGGATTCCTCTTCAGCTTGCAGTCCCTGAAAATCCTCATATTTGTTTTCGTCTCCTGCATTTTGTACATGTGGAGTTTTATGCGTTCATTCATTCATTCATTCTTCATTCTTTGTTTATTTGTTTGTTTTTGAACAAAGAAGTAGGACTTTGCATTTACTCCTGTTAAATTTCATTTTGCTAGATTCAGATCAGTGCTCTGGGCTGCCAGAGTATTTTTGAATCCTGACTGTCAAGCAGCACATTGCTGAACAATACCTCACCCTCTCAACTTTGCATCATCTGCACATTGACAAGCATGCTGCCTATGCCTTTATCCAAGTCACGGATCTAAATGTTCAGCAGCATAGAGCCAAATGCAGGTCCCGGGAGCATTTCACCAGCTCTTAGAGTTCTGCATCCTAAAGTCCATGCTCTAATGCTTTTTGTTCCAATACCCCTTTCACCTCCTAAAGCTCAACATTTCAAGTCCCTTTCACTTCCCATATTTTATAATGTGCTAACTAGGAAGTCTACCCTGCAGGTGCTTTGGGTAGAGAAAGTCAGTTTGCTTGTGTGAAACTTAATCAAGGACTCTAAGGAGCAATTGGATGAAGTGACTCTGTTCCTGCTGAAGGCCCTGTCACCCAACTGATGTTGAGGCTTGGCAAAAATAGCCACACTTCTCTCAGTCTCTTTCTCATTCCTCCCTAAATGCAAATCATTTCTCACACCTGCTTGCCTTGTCTGTTCAGAGGAGAATCCTTCATTGAGTCAGGAGGGATCATCTCAGTGTTCAGAGTTTTGTGATTTCTGGGGTTTGACATTAGCAAATACCTTCTTCCTTTAAAAAAAATTGGTATCTTTCATTTTAATTTAATTTCTCAATATGTCCTCTGCTTCCCTTAACCAGAGAATTATCCTGATTTAAACATAAAAGGGGAAAAAAGAATGTTTTGCTGAAGTGCTTACCCCCAATCTCAATAATATATCATTGTTCCATATCATGTGGAATTCTATGAAGAAGGCAGGATAGGTTTAACAAAGATTTTGGAAAGATACAGGTGGCTTATTTGACCTGATGAAGGTAGATGGGGGGGGGGGACAGGGAATAGAAATAATTTTTTAGGCAAAGATTTGAACCTGGGTGGAATTAAAAAAAAAGAGAGCAACATTTAGGAGAGGAGCGAGTGTGTAGTTAAAATGTCATTCCTCATCTTATATATGAGTTGTCTTCCTCAAAAGGTATCAGGGAAGCAAAATTCTGTCTAGCAAACCCCTTTTCCCCATACATTTATACTAATTGGACCTGTGTTACTATCCCTAGGGTTAAAAGACTGCAATCAGAAATTCAGAATTTCCAAGTAAGTTTAACATAGATTTAAAAATGCATTCCTGATATATATGCACACACACATGTACACATGCACACACATATGCACATATATACACATGAAAACACATTTCCTGGTGTATATATGTATGTATGTGTATATGTATGTATGTATGTGTGTGTGTGTGTGTGTGTGTGTGTGTGTGTATGTCTAACAGGGGTGGGGAACCTATGACTTTGCAGAAGTTTGGATTCAGTCAAAGAGCTGCACTTGAGGACCTAGCAGGCCACATGTGACCTCAAGGCCACAGATTCCCCACCCCTGGATAGTATATTTATATCTTTTTAGACTGGACCTGTGATTTCATCAATATAGGTAAATCCAGGTAGGAAATTTCCTTTCCCAGTTCAGATAACATAGTTTTAGAGAGTTACCTGGGTCAATTGGGAGGTTAAGTGACTTTCTAGGGTTATAGACCTAGTATGTGATAGACCCATGACTTCTTGACTCTAAAATAGAGAAGGAAATGGCAAACCACTCCATTATCTTTGCCAAGAAAACCCCAAATAGAGTCACAGTCAAACGTGACAGAAAACAGCTGAACAACAACAAATAATTAGGGGGCAGGTGCAGTGGATAGAGAGGTGGGTCTAGAATCAGGAAGATGTAAATTCAGATCTGGCCTCAGATACTTCCTAGTTGTGTTACCTTGGGCAAGTCACTTAACCCTGTTTGCCTCATTTTCCTCATCTGTAATATGAACTGGAGAAGGGAATGGCAAATCCCTTCTGTATGTTTGCAACAATAACAAAAAAAAAAAAAGCAACTGGGGGTCATGAAGAGTCAGACATGACTTAAACAACTGAACAACAATATATACACACACATGTATATTCATTAATTCCTTCAACAAATATTTATAAAGTGTCTATTTTGTGTAAAACAGCATGATCAGCACTAGAGAAGATTTTTGGGGGGAAGAGATGAGAAATTCACTTCACCAAAGTAGAGTGGTAACTATCTGTAATGTATAGGTTTAGAGAGTTGCTTTGGGCATTGAAGGGCTAAGTGACTTGCCTTTGGTCACATAATCAATAGTGTCAGAGACAGGATGTACCCAGATCTTTTTGCTGCCAAGGCTGGCCCTTTATTCACTAAACCATATTGATACTAAGTGTAAACAAGGTAAGTGTCTTCCTTCAAGGTGTTTCTAGGTTAGTAGGGTGATAAGACATACTATAACATACAACATTAAATGGTAAATGCTTTCAAGAGATGCAGAATGCTACCTGAGGTTATCCTTGAGCTGGAGGTGGAGACAAAAGTTATTTCTAACTGGATTTAGGGAAGGCTTCCTGGAGGAGGTGGCATTTGAGCTGGGCGTGAAAGGATCAGCAGGAATTCAAGGGACAAAAAAGGGAAAGGAGGACCTCCCAGGCATAGGCAATAAAATAGCAGGAGCCAACCATGGAAGCAGAAAAGCACAGGTAACGTTTTGAGGACAGAATGTCCTTCAGTTTATCTAGAATATAGATTTTGGAGGCTCTTAAAAGCTAGGTAAAGGAGTTTGAATTTGGAAGGGAGTAGGAAAACACTGAAGAGTTTTGAAAAGGACTGTCATGATCAGGTATATATCTAAGAAACATTTTAAAAAGTTTGGATGATGGAGGGCAGCTAGGTGGCGCAATGGATAGAGTGCCAGCCCTGGAATCAGGAAGACCTGAGTTAAATTCGGTCTCAGACACTTTATACTTACTAGCTATGTGACCCTGGGCAAGTCACTTAACCCCGATTGATCCACTCAAAAAAGAAGTTTGAATGATGTCTTTTTTCACACCATAGTTATTCCCCTTTACATTCATGTACTGCATTGATGAGCATCTACTTTTGTTTACAATTCTTTGTTACTACAAAAAGTGTTGCTATGGGAATTTGCCTGTATTGGGGACCTTTCTTTATATCTTTGACCTTCTTGTGCTTTATGCCTATTAGTGGGATTTCTGTGTCCAAGAGTCTGTACCTTTTAAAAAATTAGTTGATTAATATTTTCTTTTTAGGAATTTTTATTTTGAACTTAATCAACAAACTTTTAAAGATACAAATAACAGGGAAGAGGATTATATAGGAAATTGTGAACCTTTTTTGTGCACGGTGGGTTAAAAAAATGTATAAGACATCCCAAAAGTCTTAGTGTAGCTATAGCTTAAGAACTACACTAAGACTTTTTGGGACTCTGTGTGTGAGTGTGTGTGTGTGTGTGTGTGTGTGTGTGTGTGTTTATATAAAGTTTAATAAGGTAGTAATAAAACATCTGTATGTTTCCATAATTTTTTAATGCATAGCTCCAAATTGCTTTCTGGAATGGTTGGACCAATTCACAGCTCCACCAACCAAGTATTTAGTACACTGTTTTCCCATAGCCTCTCTAATATTGACTTTCCCTCTTTTGTTGTCTTTGGCAGTTTGTTGTGTATGAGGTGAAACCGCTGGATTATTTTGAATTGCATTCCTCTTATTAATTATATTATTTCTCTTATTGTTAATAATATTATTGTTGTTTGCATTTCTTTTATTATTATTAATCTGCTATGTGGCTAAATAATTTGCAATTGTTCTTTTGAATACTGTTTGCTCATATTTTTTGGTCACTGCTTTATTGAGGGAATTGTTCTTGGTCTTACGTATCTGTGTTAATTCCGTGCATGTCTTGGTTATGAGATTCTTATAATTTGATAAAAAAAACTTTTCCCCCCTTATTGACAGTTTCCCTTATCTCAACTGTGTTGATTTTGTTTGTACAAAAACTTTTCAATTTCACAGAATTAAAATGATCTATTTTGACTTTGGCAGTCTCCATCCCTTACTTTGTTTAAGAATTCTCCCTCTAGCCATAGTTCAGGAAAGTCCTGTTATACATTTTTCTTTAATTTTTTTTAATGACCAGACATTTCCTTAGATACATACAAATGTACATACATACATACACACATAAATACATGTGTGTATGTGTGTGTCTACATATCCCCTTTCCCATAGAACTCTTCCTTGTATGAAGTAAAACAATTAAGTAAAACTAGCCAACGTAAACTTAGGACCCCAACTTTGTTAATGTGTGCAACATTCATTCAACATCCATAGGGTAAACCTAACATAGGGAGATGTGTTTCATTATCTGGCTGGGACCAGCATTGGTCATTGTATTTATTTCATTGTTGCCTTTCAGAATTGCTTTCATTTATTCTCATTGTTTACATGGTTCTCCAGTTTCCACTTCTAGGAAAGATTTTCCTTTCAGTGTGTGAAAGATGAATTGGAGAAGGTAGAGGCAGTTAGAAGGGCTTTAATGATGCTGAATGTGAGTGGAAATGTTTGCCTATACTGGGGTGCTGGTGGTAAAAAATAGAGACAGAATTTGGCAACTATCTGGGTGTGTGTGATAAGAAAAAGGAAGAATCAGAAATGGCCTCAGTGTTTCAAACATAGGATACTTAGTGACAGTCCATACCAGATTTGTAAGACTAAAGTTAGAATACTGCCACAGGTACTAAACTTACTATGTGAACCTGGGCAAGTCACTTAACCTTAGGCTCAGTTTCCTTGTCTGTAGAATAAGGGTAATAATAGAATCTATGTACCTTTTAAGAATATTGTAAGGATCAAATAATACATGAGCTAGAAAGTGCTTTGCAAACTTTAAAGAACCTATTATTGTTACCTTTGTGACCTTGGGCAACTCGTTATCTCCTCAGATCCTCAGTTAAGGGGTTGGACTAGATGAAGTTCCAGATCTAAATTTATGCTTCTATAAACATTCCATTTATCCACCCAGAGTAGAAAGTAAACATACTGAGGGCAGGGTCTGTCTCATTTTGGTATATGTATCTCTGCTGCCTAGCAAAATGCCTGGCATATGTTGTTGTTGTTGTTGTTGAGTCATTTCTAGCCCTTTGTGACCCATTTGGGGTATTCTTGGCAAAGATTTTGGAGTGGTTTGCCATTTCCTTCTCCATCGTGTTTTACAGATGAAGAAGCTGGGTTAAGTGACTCGGCCTGGGTCACGTAGCTAATAAGTGTCTGAGGCCGGATTTGAACTCAGGAAGATGAGTCTTCCTAACTTTAGTCCTGGTGCTTTATCCATTGTATCACCTAGCTGCCCTGCTTGGCATATAGGAGGTGCTTAATAAATGCTTGCTGATTGATTGATTTGTGCATTATAGTTAGGGAAATATGTGTTCCTGGTGATTATCCAAGCTAAGAAGTACCGGGGCATTCCCAGACTCCCTAAATTTGTTGCTTGGTACCTGGAAACTCATTGTCTAAGAGAAACAGTGCTCTATTGTCCACAGTGGTGAGGTTCAGCTCATGAAAAGCCTGTAGACCCCGAAATGTCCTTGAATTGAATTAAAAACAATTACTGAGTATGAGTTGAAGTTCAGGTAGATCCTGTAGAATCATGCCAAGCAAAATATTGTTTTGTATTTACAGCTTTAATTTATCCCATAATCATACTCCAAGATGACATAGTGAAATGCCAAGGTACTATTTGACAGGTTGCCTGAAACCAGCTCAGGCCAGCCCAGCCCACTCTCCTGGTTTCTCTGCTTCAGCCCTGAAATTTGGATGCCCACAAATGTATTTCTCACTTATAAAATTGTTCTTCGGCAAGAAACTGTGTAACATTGTGTTTTTACGGAACAAATTAGCACCCAATGAAGAGCTGGGTATGCTTGTGTGGTAATAACAAAGTTAACCACCATATGTAACAAAGTTTTATGAGAAACTGAATCCCATCTTGGAACCCAAGCACCGTGACTACAGTGGATTTAGGCAGTGGGAGAGTTGGCTGCCTTTGGTTTGAATCCTGGTGCTACCACTTGCCACCTCTGAAGTGAGAGGGTTCAATCCAAGTAGCTCTATTTCCCTTCTAGTGTTAAGTATTAGAATTTCTACTTCTGTGGGGCAGCTAGGTGGTGGTGGATGGAGTGCTGGGCCTAAAGTCAGGAAGACTCAGCTTCCTGAGTTCAAATCTGGCCCCAGACACTAGTTATATGATCCTGGGTGAGTCACTAAGACCTATTTGCCTCAGTTTCCTCATCTGTAAAATGAGCTGGAGAAGGAAAAGACAAATTACTCTAGTATCCGTGCCAAGAAAACCCTATGTGGTGTCATGAAGAGTTGGATATGACTGAACAACAACAACAATCTCTACTTCTCTTTTCTTATCCTTCCTCTAATGCATCTGGAATAATTTATTCCAAGAGCACAAAGTAAGTAAGAGGCAGAGCTGGGATCACAGAAACTAGAAGGGGCCTCAGAGGCCATTTATTCCAATGCCGTATTCTACACATGGGGAAACTGAGGTCCAAAGAGATAAAATGACTTGCCCAATGTTTCACAAGTAGTAAAGGTAGGATTTGAACCCACCTTCTCTTTCCACTGAGCCATACTGCTTCCAGGTGTCAGGACTAGAACCCAGGGCTTCTGGCTCTAAGTCCAGTACCCTTTAGCTACCCTTAGCTCTTGGCAGGGGTTGGGGGAGGGAGACATCTGGGGCAGCCAAGATCGCTCAAGAGAAGAACTTAAGATAATTTATTGGTATTCTCTTAAAGGAGCTCTGCCATTAATGGAGGCAAATAGTCTGCCACGTTTGGTGCTCTGTGGCATGGGACCAGTGAGGAGGAAGGCCTTCCTTCAGCCACTATACAGTGTAAAGTAGGCCAAAGAACAGAGCTCTCTGAACTGGGGCTGAAAATACCTCCTGCTTTGCTGAAACCACAGCTTGGGTCCAGAGCCCACTCTGAGCAAAACAAGAAAGCCCAGGAAGGGTAGAATAAGGATAATAAAGGGGCTTGCCAAGATGGGCGGGTTTAGAGCTCTTTACTCACAGAAAGTGCAAACCATGTCTTTCTTCCCTCTCTTGCTGTGACTGGAGGGACATGTGCATCAGACATCTGCAAGAGAAATATATACATATACACATACATACATGTATGCATGCACGCATATATGCATGTGTGTATGTATATATGTGTACACATATACACATATACATATATACTGAATTGTTTAGAACCCAATGGACTTCAAACCTCATAAGCTTACAAAAAATAGCAGCCCTTTGTACAGCAGTTTAAGGTTTACATTGAGATATCCCCATGGCAAACCTGTAAAGTTGGGTGTTGTTATCCCCATTTTACAGACAGGCAAACCGAAGCTCAGAAAGGTGATGCAATTTGTCCTGTGTCACACAGCCAGGTTTCAAACCCAGATCTCCTGGCTCCAGGTCCAGCACTTATTTCCCTAGCCCCATGCTGTCTCCTAGGAGAATATAGCAGGGAGGGTAGCTACCCAGGGCATGTGATAGACAGTGTTTTCAGGTTTACAAGGCCTTTTCTCATAATGCCCCTATAAAGAAGAAAGTATAAATAGCATAATTCCCATTTTATAGATCAGGAAGGTTCCATAAGACTTACAGAGCATCAGTGGTAGAAGGGACCTTATAGACTACAGAGTGTTAGAACGTGAACTTTAAGAACTAGAAGGGATTTTAGAGACCTTGGAAAGGGCTTTGTAAACCTTAAAAAACAATAGAAATGTAAGTAATTATTAGTCGACCCTCTTCTACAAAGAAGTTAAGGCTTAGAAGACTCATTCAACTCAAATTTACATAGTGCTTTAGTGTTACAAAGCATACATGTTGTCTCATTTGAGCTTCAAAATGCCCTTATGCAATAACATAATAATAATAACTAACATGTTTATAGTATTTACTATGTGCCAGGCACAGTGCTAAGTGCTTTACAATTATTATCTTATTTGATCCTCACAATAACCTGTGAGGTAAGTGTTATTATTATCCCTATTTTACAGATGAGGAAACTGAGGATCAGACAGCTGAAGTGAATCATCCACACGATTAGTAAGATGTGGGGCTTGATCTTGTACCTAGGTCTCTGGGTTCCTAGTCCAGTGATTTTTCCTTCAATCCCACCTTTGCTTCTTTCTCCTGAAAAATATACCTTAGAGAAAAATCACTCTACACAAAAACAAGCCAGTGTGTGTGTGTGGGGGGGGGTGTTTGAAATGTTGACAGTTAATACCCAATTATGACCAATACTGGCTTGTCTCTGATACCAAAGATGTAGAACAATAGTAAATCACATTTATATTATATTTGAAGATTTATGAAATACTTTATATAATTCTCCCGTTACATCTCCACAACACCTCTTTGAAGTCAGTAGTACAAATATTATTATCCCCATTTTTATAGATGAAGAAACTGACAAAGTGTGTGACGTGCCCAATGTCACATAGTTAGAAAGTGGGAGAGCCGGCTTTTAATATGGGTCTCCTCACTCCAAGTTCAGTACTGTTTCCACGGCCCTAGCATAAGCTGTTCACTTTCCCAAGGATGATTATTTTGGGCAGATATTCTAATGAGTTGGCTTTCCTTTAAGAAATGGTAGTGATGGTGGTGGAGAGTTGGGGGAAAATTAAGGAGGGTGACCCAATGGTATAGCAAGTGATCAATTTTACATTTGCTGGGAAGAACCTACATACAGCTAATACTACCAGAATCCTCTCTCTGTTCATTTATTTACCATGTTTGTCCCATATATGTGGCTGTTAGACTTCCTTAGAAAGTTTTGCACTAAGCTTGCTCACCAACTTGTTATGTGACCTTTAGAAAATAAGTTTATCCCTCCTCAGAGAGAGTTCTTAGCCTTTCTTTTTTACATCATGCATCCTTTTGGCAATGTGGTGAAACATATAGACTCCTCAGAATAACAATATTAAATGTATAAAATAAAATGAATAAGATTACAAAGGATACTAATTAAATTTAAATAACCTTATTAAATATTGAGAAAGAAAAAAAACTAATACTCCCCAGGTTTATCCTCTGGCTCTGAGTCTCAGTTTTATTCACCTGTAAAATGGGAAAAATAATACTTGCTTTGTCATTTTCTCACCTTCCCTTTTTTAAAAAAAAATTTTATCAATGCCTTTGGTTTTTATGTCACAGTCATTTCTGAGTAGTCTCCCCGCCAAAAAAAAAAATACCCCACCTTGTAAAAAAAAAAAAGAAAACCATTAAGTAAACAAACCAGGCACAGGCAACAGCCTATACCTGCAGGTCTTCTGGGGAGGAGGTGTATTTGTTTCTTCATCTGTTCTCAGAGTTTAGCTTCCTTCTGGTGTTCTTTTTTTTTTTCATTTGAAGCTTTTTGATAAATTCATATTGTTCTCCTAGTTCTGCTCACTTTGCTTTACACAAGTCTTCCTCTGTTTCTCTGAATTCTTCTCATTTATTGTGTTTCAGAATTCAATGATATTCTGTTAATTTGGCCTGTCATCAGTTGATTGTTATCTATATAGTTCTAGGTTTTTGCTGCCACAAGAAAAAAAAACTGCTGTGAATATTTTGATACCCAGAAGTCTTTTTTCCTGTTTTTTTTTTTTTTTACTCTCCTTGGAGTATATGTCTAAAAGTGAGAACAGCTTAGTGACAAGAAGAAGGGGTCATTCCTCAATAAGCGGTCAAAGAATATGAGCCAGTAATACTCAAAAGAAGAAACACAAACAACAAGCACATGAAATTGAACAACCATATGAAAATCATTTTATGGAAGGATCCAGGGGTGGGGAACCTGTGACCTCGAGGCCACGTGTGGCCCTCTGGGTCCTCAAGTGCAGCCCTTTGTATACGACCAGTCAAAGGGCCATGCTGTGATCAGTCAAAGGACCATACTTGAGGACCTAGAGGGCCACATGTGACCTTGAGGCCACAGGTTCCCGACCCCTGGATTAGACCAATCCACAGCTCCACCAACAATGCACAGCATTGCTGTTTTCCTGCAGCACCTCCAACATTAACTGTGTCTATCTTTTGCCATCTTTGGCAATTTGCTAGGTGTGAAGTATAACCTCAGAGTTGGTTTACTTTGCAGCGACTCATCCACGTTCTAATTAGCAGGAGAGCCTCAACTGATTCCCAAGTTTCCTAACACCAAGTTCAAGACTCGTTCCACTGCGTGGCAGGGCTCAGTCACCAACTCACTGTGTGGTCTTGCCCAGGCTCTTCAGTATCTCTCATTCAGTATTACAATATTCAATATTATATTCTGTTCAGTATTATAGAATCATGGAATTTTAGATTTGGAAGAAACCTTGTCAGCCATATAGTCTTGCAGCTGATGCCTGGAAAAGGATTTCACTCCCATGTACCTAACATGTTTATCCGGCCTTCTCTTGAAGAGCTCTGACGAAGGGAGACCCACCAGTGACCAGAGCAGTCTAGTCCACTTTTGGATGGTAGAACTTTCTTAGGTAGTTTTTCCTGACATCAAGCCTAAATTTACCTCAACTTCTACTGCCCTTGAAGACCAAAGAGAACATATTTAGTCCCTTTTCTGCCTGATAGCTTTTTATATAATTGATTTATATTAATTATATAATTGAAGAGAGGTATCCTGCTCTTCCTACCCCCAATCATTCAATCAACAAATATTTATTAAGCACCTACTATGTACCGGGGGAGCTAAGTGGCACAATGGTTAAAACATTGGGCTTGAGATCAGGAAGACATATCTTCCTGAGTTCAAATCTGGCCTTAAACACTTAGTAATTGTGCAACCCTGGGCAAGTCACTTAATCTGTTTGCCTCAGTTTCCTCATTTGTAAAATGAGTGGGAGAAGGAAATGGCAAACCCTTCCAGTATCTTTGCCAAGAAAACCCCAAAATGGGGTCACAAAGAGTCCAACATGACTGAAACGACCTAGCAAGAATGACTTGTGCCAGGCACTGTGCTAAGCACTGGACATACAAAAAGAGGCAAAAAACAGCGTTCTTTTCTCTGGGTGAAACATCTCCAGTTTTCAAGTAGCCTTTATATGGCATAGACTCAAGGTCATTTGCCAACCTGGTTGTCTTAATCTGGACATTCTCTTGTTTATCAATGTCCTTTCTAAGATGTGACAGCCATTATTATTACTTGTGCTTTGTTGCAATTTTGCATGTGATTGTTAATAGTTTGCAATTCTTCTTTTGAATGATACTTATTTATATTCTTTAGCCCTTTATTGAGGAAAGATCATTCTACCTTCAAATGGAGAAATTAAAATCCAGAGATATTGAATGGCCTGCGCCAGATCACATAGTAAATTGGTGACTGATCCCCAGATAGGAAGTACTGAAATGTAGTAGAAAGAGATCTGGATTTAGATTTGGGAGAGCTGGGGGTGAGTCAAGCTGTGTGACTATGGGTGAGTCACTGAACTCCTCTGAACTTTTGTTTCCTACTCTGTTGGATTTACATGGTCTCTGAGGTTCTTTTCACCTCTGAAATTCTTGCTTCTAATATTTCAAAGGAACAACTTGGTGTAGTGTGAATAAAGTATGATCATTTTCTCTTCGTAAGAAACAGATAAGCAGCTCTGACTATCCCCCCACCCAGCTTGTCTTTATATTCATAGGATCTTAGAACTAGATGGGGCCTTAGAGGTCATCTAACCCAATGATCCCATTTTATAGATGAAGAAATTGAGGGGCCCATGGAGGGAAAGTGACATGCCCAAGGTTGAACAGGTAGCAGGTGGCAGAGCCAGGTTTCTGACTCAACTCTCCAGTGCTTTTTCAAACTTTTTAAATGTTTTATTATGATTCTTTTCTTTTTAATACCACTTGCACTTCTCAATGACTCCCTTCTATTCCCCCCAAACCCTCCCTTTTAATAGATAAGTATAGTCAAGGAAAATAAATCAAAACATCGAACATGTCTGAAAATGTGTCTCCTTCCTCATCTACAATCCACCATTCTGTTGAGAGATGGGAAACAAGAGGTATGCTTTACCATAAGTATTTTGAAATCTCCAGTGCTTTTCCTACTAAGTCCCTTCTAGTTTTTATATTCTGAAACCCTAGTCTTCTTGACTGTTCTCTAATTCCCGTTTCCTATAGGGGGCTGCTTGCTTTGAGCCTGCAGGATGTATGTGTGCATGCATACATGCATGAATGTAGGTATATGCATAACATAGACATATACATATAGCATGTGTGTAGGTATATGGATATATACATATATAATATACTCATTTGCATACTGTATGTATGTATCTATATTGTATGTATATATGCATGCATACATGCGTCCTGAAAATTCAGAACACGCAGCCCCCTATAGGAGGGGCACTGTATTACAGAAGAGAGTCAGGAAGACTGAAAAAATAAACAAATGAATGAGTGAACAATGAATAAATAAATAGATGAATTAATAAGTAGATAAATATATGTATACATGTATACATATGTGTATATATATGCACACACATGTAAAATGTATTTTCCCCCCATCCCCCAAGGCCATTCAGACATAATTGTTGGGTTTCTTTCACAGGAATTATTCATTCCATGATTCAAATCATGTTATCTATGCGCTATTGAGGGCAATGCAAGAAGATTTTTAATATGCCCTTGAAAGCAGTGTTGTCTAATGGATAGAGAACCAGCCCCAATGCCAGGAGTACCTGGGTTCAAGTCCAACTTCTCACATATTCTGGCTGTGTGACCCTGGGCAAGTCAGAACCCCCAGTTCTGCCTCAGTTTCCTCATCTGTAAAATAAAGAGAATAATAGCATTTACCTCACAAGGGTTTATTGTGAGGGTGAAGTGAGATAATATTTGCAAATCTTAAAGTGCTATATACATGCTAGTATTATTATTATTAGTCACAGTTCTAGGTGACTCTATAGTACTGACCATAAGTTGCGGAGATGTGGACCTGCATTGGCAGGAGGAGTTTCATCACTGGGAGTTTCTTATGCCAATGAAATCAAAGGTCCAGTCCCTATCCATGTTGAGGAATTTATGGACTAGCTAGGAGGAGACAACACAGACATATGTATGCACACACATGTTTCTCTTGTGATGTACAATTATATATATATATGTATGTATGTATGTTATACGCACACACACACACACACACACACGCTACAGGTAGTTTTCTAGAGAAGGCACAAGCAACTGGAGGAATTGGGAGAAGTGCCATGTAAAGGGAGGTGTTTGATCTGGGTCTTGACAGTAGCCAAAGTTTCTAAAATGAAGGCAAAGAGGAAGTGTTCCTGAGGATCATAGATCAAAAGTTGTAAAGGACCTCAGAGGTCATAGGGTCCAATGCCTTCATTTTACAACTAAGTAAATTGAGACCCAGAGAGGTTAAAGGACTTGTGCACAGTCACATAGAAATTTTTTTTATTTTTTTATTTTTTGATGAGGCAATGGGGTTAAGTGATTTGCCCAGGGTTGCACAGCTAGTGAGTGTTATGTGTCTGAGGCTGGATTTGAACTCAGGTCCGTCCTGACTCCAAGGCCAGAGCTCTATCCACTGGGCCACCTAGCTGGGCCCCCCCTCCACAGTCTCGTAGATATTAGGTTGGCATTTGAACTTGGGTTTCTATTCCAGCACTCTTTCTACAGGGTCACCCTGATGCTTAAGGGAAGGGGGTTTCATTTTTATCTTGGTACTCTCAGTACCTACCACAAAGGATCATGGATTTAGCTGGAAGGGCCCCTAAGAGGTCATTGAGTCCAACCATTCATTTTACTGGCCCACAGAGTTTAAGTGACTTGCTTAGAGACACATGGGTTGTAGGTATCTAAGGCAGAGTTTAAACCTAAGTCTGACTCCTGACTCCAAATTTAGTGCTTTATTGGCTACACTAGCTAAATGCTTGCTAAATTCAATTGAATCCCTAGGCAAACTGATAGTGGAACAATGCCCTTTCTCTCCTCAACTCCCTCCAAAAGGCTGCATTGTTCTAAAGCAACTGGATAGGTAGGAGAAACAATAAATGTGTGTTGCTTCAAGAATTTTTTTGTGTCACAAACAGCCTGAAAAATACTCAGAGTAAAGACTTTCTCTTCCAACACTTACAGTTTCCTGTTTTTGTGCCAAGCTAGAAATAGCTTTTTGGGTGAAAGGGTGAGGGGTGGGGGTGACAGGCCTCCTGGATTTAACCAGTCCCTCATACTGATTCCCTTTTATTTCTCATTCCCAGAAGTAGCTTCAGAAAAAGCCTGGAGAGCTTGGCTCTGGCCCCTCCTCCTTTCTGGAGTCCCAGCTGCCTGGCCTCTGTCCCGTTCCCTGGGGACCTGTCCCATTTTTAGGCTGTCTACATAATTCCCAGGTGTTTTGCTTAAGGTGTGGGCTCCCCTTTTGAGGGGGTATCTTCATTTAAATAGAACACTCCTCTTAGAACCTTAGAAAATATATGCATGTTTTATATATATACATATATAATATAGATACATACATATAGTCATACATATATACAGTATATGCAGGATTATGTATACTGTATGTTATCTATACATATGTATACACACATATACATACATACTTGTCCAACTCTTTCATCTTATAACTAGAAGGTCCCTACCAGCTAGACCAGGTCCCTCATTTTACAGATGAGGAAAATGAAGATCAGAATAGTTAAAAGACTTGCCTAAGGTCACACTAGCCTGTGACAGAGGCTGTCTGGCATGCTTTCTGCTGTACAGATAATAAAGGAAGTCTCAGTTACCAGGAATTTTAAAAATATTATAGCCTTGTTATTCCTGATCTTGGTTGAAAAATCTTAATTTTTTTCCTTGACAGCCCCATGCTTGATTGTTCTTAGGAGTCAGCTCCACTCATCTTTCTGAATCTCCTCTTTGTTCTCTTGTTAATGTTCCCAGGTTCCCTCATCATCATCACCACTGCCTTGTTTGAAGAAACCTCATCTTGAAAGGTTTCTGCCTTTCTTTCTCATGGGTAAACCTCAGAATATAAAAATAGAGGCTAGTAGCCAATCAAATCATAACATTTTAGGGTAGTAAGAATCATGGGATCAAAGGTTTTAGAACTTGAAGAGACCATCCAATGCAACCTGAAAATACCAAGGTACAAGGGGATGGAGTCCTGGTGTAGGAGTAAGCCTGGGTTCAAGGCCAACCTTTGTTACTCACTGTTTCACCTTGGGCAAATTGTGTTACCTTCCTCGGACCACAGATTCTTCAACTGTAAGGTGAGGGGGTTGGAGCAGATGACTTTGAGGGTCTCTACCATCTCTAAATCTCTTGCTCCTGCATCAAATGATCTAGAAAATGAAAGGGTGGAGTTTCATTAGATGACACCTAATGTTCCTTTCATTTCCATTATGATTTTGTAATTCTGTAACACAGAACTGGAAGGAATGTCACGATAGGATAAAATGAGAGAATTGGAAGGGACTTTAGAATAGAGGAGTGTTTCTCAAACTTTTTGATCTCCAGAAACCTTTACTCTTAAAAATTGAGAGTCTTTCCCTTCCCCTAAGCTTTTGTTTATGTGACTTACATCTACCAATATTTACTGTATTTGAAATTAAACATCTTGATATTGTTTTAAAAACAGTTTTGACCACATTTTGAGAACCACTGGAATAGAGTTATCAGAGCTAAAAGAGTCCTTAGCCGTCACTAGTACAACCCTCTCATCTAATAGTTGAACAAGCCAAGCCCTGCAGATGGAACCTGATGCAGTCATAAGCAAGCAGCTTAAGACTCTATAACTCACATCTCCAGGCTCCCAGGCCAGCTGTTTCCTATACCACCTTTGCTTGAAGTGAGATTAGTTTATATCTCAAGGAAGTTCTAAACAGGGGTTCTTGGGAGAACAGCTGGATTGAGTCTTGGAACACATGAAGGAATTTTGCGTTAATGGAACCCCCAGAAACAATTAGGAAGTACGTAGAAATGTAAATAATGGGACAGTGTGGGGTTTCCAACTGTGTTCTGAGGGCCCTGAAATTGAACCATATCCCCAAATGACTCCATGAGGTTTTAACCCTAGTTGGGATAGACCTCAGGCCAACTAGTATGTTCCTGAGGGAGCATTATCTACAATCCATCTCTGTTTTATACCCTGTTCCAACTTGCTTTCCTGCCTTATTCTTGTAATTCAGGACATTAACTATAATCTCTGAAGCCCTGTTTGGTTTGTTTCATAGTTACCGTAGACACTACCTGAGAAATGAGACATGACAGCACTCTGGGTGCTTGCTCTCTGTGGAATGCTTTAGCTATAGATTTCGTAGAAACCCTGAGCCAGCAGGGGCTTTTGAACATACACAGTTAGAACACAGAACTTAGAGTCATAGATTTTGAGGTGAAAGAGACATAAGTCCATCTAGACCAACCTCCTCATTTTACAGGTAAGGAAACTGAGGCCCACGGAGGTTATGTGACTTGAGCAAGTCACACAGGTAGCACGTTGCCAGGCTGGGAGTTGACCTAATTCTCTAACATCAAAACCAGCTTTCTTTTCACTGGACCTGGAAACCTCCATTGAATGTTATAGCTGGAAGGAACGTAGGGCTGGGAAAGACTTTAGTACATGGAATGTTAGAGCTCAAAGAGTTCTTAGAACATAACAATAATTATTTACATCTGAGTAGTGCTTTAAAGTTTGCAACATATTTCACATCTCTCATCTCACTTGATCCTTACAGCTTCCATATCGTTATTCCTATTTTACAGATGAAAAAAACTGAAGCTTTTTCGAACAGCAACTTCCACTTGGTCATATGACTGGGGAGTGGCAAAATGGGGACTCAAATGCAAATATTCTGAGCCATATGTGCTTAATTCATATTGCCAAGCCTCTCTTGCATAGAAGATAAAATATGAGAGCTTGAGGAGACATTCAAACATAGAATATTAGGAGAAAAGACTGATAGCACCCATGTATATATCTTAAGGTTTATTTAGTCCAATCTTACTCATTATACAAATGGAAAAACTGAGGCCTAGAGTAATGAGTCCCAACATCACAGAGAGTTAGCAGGAAAGCCGGCAGGGATAAGAAAAGCCCAGGTCTTCTGACTTCTAAGGGAGAGGCTGCACTTAAAAATTCTCCTCATTTCAGAAAGTTCCTCTTCTTTGCACTTTAGATGGTATCAGACTTTGTTTCTCCTTTAGGCCAGTGGTGCAGTTGTACTGGCTGATAATCTGCTAGCGCTTACTTTTTTTTGTGCTGAATGAGTAGATAAGTTTAGCTCAGCTATTTTATTTCCAAGTTATAACCCTGCCAGGAATCTTTGGGCTCTGGGTTGCCTTTATTTTGTTATTTTTTTATTGATGGCTTCTGTTCTTATATCACCTTTATTTCTGAACATATCTCATCCCCCTCTCCTATTCATCAAGCCATTTTTTATAACAAAGAATAAAACTAGAAGGGGGGAGAGGGGAGCATGTCAGCAAACCGGATCTGCAGTATTTATTCCTTACCCAGAGTCCCTCACCTCTGCAGAGAAAGGAGGGAGGTGAATTTTCTTATCTCTTCTTCCAAGGGCCAAGATCAGTCATTATAGTTTTATATTGTTCTTGTTATTCTTACCATTCAAGTGGTTTGTAATCATTACAGTTGAGGTAGTCAATACAATATGTAGCCATTCCTGATTCTGTTTAGGTCACTCTGCATTGGTTCATATCTGGGCTACCTCTAAGTTAATAAAATCCAAAGAAAAAAGGAAAAGCCAGACCTTTCTGCTATAATTGTAGCTCCAAAGTATTATAGCTTTGGAACTGGAAAGATCTTAGATTTGATCTATTTTCAATCTTCTCACTTTAATAGAAGAAAAAAATTAAATGCTTATTGACAAACTGACTAACTGGTCCAGACAGGGGAAGTGGGAAGTTCCTTCTAGTAAAACTTAAGATCCCAGAGGACTGTGGGGCTGCTTTCATTTTCATATTTATATTCTTAGGTTCTAGCATTTAGTGCTTAATAAATGCACATGAAATTGAATTGCCCAAGATTTCATAGGTATAAAACAGGTATCATAATATCTGTTATTACCTACCTTATAGGATTGTTGTAAGGGAAAAGTGCTTTAACCTTTAAACCTTAAAACACTTTAGAAATGTTTGTGATTATCATTATGACCGTTCCCATCAAAAGTTATGAATAAAACCAGGTAATCTGATCTCAAGGTGCAGGGTTCAGGAAGTAGTATTTGACTGGAAATGTTATAGAGAGTCTATAGGAGGGACGTTAGACTATGTATGGACTGGGCTTAGTTAGGGAATTCTTCAAGGAGGAGGTGATTTATTTCTACCTGGGTCTCAAAAGATGGAAAGAATGTGTATGGGCACAGAGGAAGAAGGACATAATGAGCGAAAAAGATAATGGCATGTTCAGAAAATTATGAGGACACCGAGTATAGCTGGAACAGAGTGGAGAGTCATAGAAGATCAACTAGAAAGTGATTTGGAACCAGATTGCAGAGTTGTATTCTACAGGGAGGTAGGAAGCCAATGGAGGCTATTGAGTAGAGCTTATTAGATGTGCTGGCTTTGAGCCCAGGCTAAATTATATAAAGTATCAAATGTTCTTTTCCTCCAATGAAATAGCTCATATTTTTACCCTATAAAGTAAGTAATGCAAGTATTATCATGCCCATTTTATAGATGAGGAAACTGAGATACGGAGAGGTCAAATAAATAACTTGCCTCTGGTCACATCCAGTAAGTGTCAGAGTTACTACTTGACCCTTTCATTTTTGAGTCCAAGGCCAGTTAGTGATCTTTTCCCAACACTAAACTTAGTATCATTTGTCCTTGTTTTGATTTTAAGTAATTGGTATCCCTGAACATGATGCATCTTAAACCTTTCTAAGCACTCTGATATACAGCTTATTCAATAAATAGGAATTTACAATTTGGTAGAAGAGACAAGACATACAAAATATACATGAAACTGCCTAAACAAACACTTGGAAGCAGCATGGGTTCATAGATATTTGTCAGTGCTGAAGGAATACAGGGAAAAGGGAAAGAAGAGGCAGAGAGATTGAGGAGAGCTATTTCCCTATCCTTGCTTTAGCATTAACTCCATGCATTACTTTGGGGACATGACTTCCCCTCTGAGCCTCAGTTTCCATGTTTATAAAATGAGCATTCCTTCCTAGTTCTAATGTTGTGGTCTATGTTCCAACATTTTTGGTTCTAAGGTGCTTTGAGTTGTGACATTCTATGATTCTCTAGTGGTAGAAATGTTCTATCACCATATAGGAAAGACCCTGAAGGTTTCCTTCTGTAATTTGAACAGCTGTGGTGGGATCAATGCCAAACAGACTCCAAGGTTAGAATTTCCTCCACTGCAAACAAAGGTGGTGAGGCATCTGTGGTGAGAGCCAGAGCCTTCAGATTCTGCCCCTGATAGGGGTTAGGGCAACTCCTAGGGCTTAAAGACTATTTTTGGCTCCTGCGTGGGTCTTCTTCCTATTGGGGCGTGGAGGATGTACTTTGCAGGAAGGTTAAGGAAGACCATTCAGTGGCCACAGCCAGAAACCCAAAACATAATAGTCAATAAAAATTTTTTAAGCTCCTACTATGTGCTAGTGACTTTGCTAAGTAGTGGGGGATAGAAAAAAGAAGCAAAAGAGAATCCTGCCCTCAAGGAGCTTATGATCTAATGGGGGAGGAGCTGCTAGGTAGCACAGTGGATAGAGCACTGGCCCTGGCCAGTCAGTTGAGAGAACCTGAGTTCAAATCAAGCCTCATTTACTAGCCATGTGACCCAAGGCAAGTTACTTAACTGGATAAATTAATTGGATAAATAGGAAATAATTAAAAGAAGGAAGGCACTAGAATCAAGAGGAGTTGGGAGAGGCTTCCTATAGAAGATTGGATTTTAGTTGGGTCTGAAAGGTCTTTTGCTTTCATAAAGGAGGCTAGAGACCACCCTCTGACAGAATCATAGGATTTAGAACTAGAAGAGGCCTCAGAGTCATTTAGTTCAGTTGTTCATTTCCTAGGTGAGGGGCCCAGAATTCCAGAGATGGGAACCAAAGCCACACAAGGTAGTGCGAAGGAGATCTCTTCACTCAGTGTTCTAGATTTTATGTCTTGCTCCTTTCATAAGCGTACTTTTTTTGGTTAAAATTTTATTTTTGTTTTTAATTTAAACACTAAAAAAGGAGCATTTTCATATATAAAGTGGAACATAGGATTCTGTGAAACTGTGAATCTCCATTTCTTGCTACTTACTTTTTAAGTACATAATAAATTCTATATAATTCTTTCAAAACTGTCTTGCTTGTCTGCTCTTTCTTCTGTTCTCCTCTGTGCTTTTTAAAAGTGTTAAAATAGCCTTTCTCTCTTTTTTTTTTTTTGATATCGCCATTATCATTCTCCTCTCCCTCCCTTCCCCAATTAATTGAAAGGATAAAAATTAAATGCATATATGTGTGTGTGTGTGTGTGTGTGTATATGTATATTTTGATACTACTACTGTATAACCACATGCATCCCAAGGGATGGGCCACTTTCCTTCTGAGAAGCCAAAAATGAAGCTTTATGTCCATTGATCTAGAAAGGACCCAAAATGGAGCTGCCTAAGACAAGATGGCCAATACTAAGAGATAAGAGGCCAGGAAGTTCTCAGCACCAGAAACATCTGGCCTGGAGCTCCAGAGGAGCTAGAAAATCATATGAAGACACTGCCTTTTCTCATAGACATTTTCCCCCTGGCTTTTTCTCTCTTATTTCAGAACAGGAACCAGGTGGAAAAAAGAAGAAGGCGAAGAAGAGCCATACCTGTGGGGAGAATTGGGGCCTGAGGGAGCATGAGCTCAGTATTATTTTACTGGTCCAAGATTTCTTTTAGCTAGGATGAGTAAACAGACCTTTAAGAGCTTCATTTTTTTAAATCTGTAAAATAGGGATAATACTTCCCTTAATTACTTCACAAGATGTTTGTGAGGATCAAGTGATAATATGTGTAATTTTTGATAATTATAATGTAGAAAATAGAAAAAATAGCTGTCATCATTAGGGATGGGGATTGGGCCTATTATTTCTTTGTTGTAGGGAGCTCACAGCAATGAACTTCTTCTACCATTGGAAATCAACTCTTTCCCTGTAACTTGTAGTCTTAGACTAAGGACTTTTTTTTAACCATTTTTGTGGCATGGACTCTCTTTTGAAATCTGGTGAAGCCTGTGGACCCCTTCTCAGAATAATGTTTTTGAATGCGTGCAATAAAATATATAGGATTGCAAAGAAAATCAGTTGTATTGAAATAAAGATGTACACACACACACACACACACACACACACTTACCTTGAAATCTATCCATGGTCAGATTTCCATGGATAGGTTGAGGATTTCCATCTTAGAGAGTTATCTAGAACATTGGCAGTAACCCAGTAACCTGTTAGAGGTGGGACAAGAATACAGGTCTTCACGGCTCTGAGACTAATTTTCTATGCCAATTGTCCCTCAATAATTATCATAATTATTATATGAGAGAATATAAGCTCCTTGCAGGCAGGGATCGTTTCACTTTTGCCTGATGTCATCAATGTCTGGCATGTAGTAGGTGCTTAATAAATGCTTGTTGATTGACATACCAGACTGGTTACAAAGAAATAGTTGTGTGATAAACATTGCTTCCATGCCACTAAAATATAAAAGTAAAATCTAACACAAAACTGACACATTATTTTATTTATAATAATATTTTATTTTTTTAAAATTGCATGTAAAAACAATGTTTAACATTTGTTTTTTAAAATTTTTTGAGTTCCAAATTCTCACCCTCCCTCTCTCCCCTCCCCTCCTTCCAGAGATGGTAAGCAATTTTATATAGGTTATACATGTGCAATCATGCAAAATATTTCCATATTAGTCATGTTGTGAAAGAAAACACAGACCCCCCCCCAAAAAAACATGGAAAAAATAAAGAAAGTAAAAAAATAGTATGCTTTCATCTGCGTTCAGATTCCATTAGTTCTTTCTCTGGATGTGAATAGCACTTTCATCATGAGTCCTTTGGAATTATCTTGGGTCATTATATTGTTGAGAATAACTAAGTCATTCACAGTTGATCATCATATAATATTGCTGTTACTGTGTACACTCTTCTCCTGGTTCTGCTTATTTCACTTTATATCAGTTCATGTAAGTCTTCCCAGATTTTTCTGAGAGCATCTAGCTCATCATTTCTTATAGCACACTAGTATTCCAACACAATCATATATCACAGGTTGTTCAGCCATTCCTCAATTGATGAATATCCCCTCAATTTCTAATTCTTTGCCACCAGAAAAGAGCTGCTATGAATATTTTTGTACAAGTAGGTCCTTTTCCCTTTTTAAAAATCTTTTTGGGATACAGACTTAGGAGTTGTCTTGCTGGGTCAAAAGGTATGCACAAAACTGATATATTTCAATGAAATTCATTGAAGAATATGAGTTATTGCAGAGGTGAATTAAAGCCATATCAGTTTGGGTAAGAAGTGAGTGTTCAGAGGGGATTGCTGCCATGGTTCCTTTGGTTGTTTCCAAATGAAGGGCAAGATTATTTCGGCTTATAAAATTTCTTTTGGCCCTGTGCCAGTTTTCTCCATAGTAATAGTACCCATATTTATATGAGGTGGAAGAGATCAATACAATTTGCTTTTATAGTGGAAACTGAAGGGAGTCCTTTATAGGAAGGCCCCACGCTCTTCGAAGGTTTTTGAAGCTTTATTAATGCTAATTGACCAGGTTGTGCATGTCTGAGGTGGCAACCAGTATTTGCTGAGTGCTAATTTTCCAGAATACACAAGTCTAGCTCAGGACAATATTTTCCAAACATGTGTTTGGTCTCTGACTCTTAGTGACTCAGATGTGGGTACCCAAGATATGGAGAAACCTGGGGTTCCCATAATTAACCCAAGAATGATATACAGGTTCATGACTTTGGGAGTTGTTGGGTTTAGCTGAGGATGGACAATCCATTCTTCTTGGGTATTCATAAACAGTCATTCTTGAGAACGACTTTGACCTGAGCTACTGTTATCTTTGGTAGTGGTGATGGGAAAGGGCACCAGACTTTCCAGTAAAACTTAGAAGAAAAGGAAAAAGAAAACACCTTTTGAACTTTGGATGAGCAAATTTATAAGCCTCCAAATAAGTGGCTATGCCTCAAAGGCAATGATAAACTCAACATGGAAACAAAAAAGATCACAATAAAGCATACTCAATACAGAAATTTCTCCTTAGGAAAGGAGTCTCTCAAAATGGGGGAGGGAGATGGTACAGTTATAGTTAAAGTAGAAAATAATAATAAAAATAACCTTAATAATCAAAAAGGCTTGATCCATCACTTAACCTCCCTAGTACAGGTAGAAATTCATAAGTAGTCCCTCAAACTGTGGAGGCACATCAGAATAGTTAAAGGCACTGGCTAATAAAAAAGAACACTACTCCGGACAGGTCCTCTTCACCTCTTGCCTAAACTGTTGAAATTGCTTCCTAATTCATGTCTCTGCTTCATGCTTCCCCTTTCTCCAATTTATCCTCCATGTGCATGCCAAAAGAATCTTACCAAGGTACAGGTCTGGTCATGTCACTGACCTGCTCAGAAATCTCTAGTGGCTCCCTATTGCCTCCAGGCTCTACAACAAATTCCTCCACCTGGCACACCTCAATCTGACTCCAATTTATGTTTCCAGACTGATTGCATCTTGTTCCCTTTCTCACATTCCACATTCCAGTCAAAGTGACCTACATATGAGAAATCAGTATTCCATTTATTGTCTCTGTTAAACTGAATCCATTTACTTATTTGTTCATTCAGCAAGGATTTGCTAAGTGCTTAACTCAGTGTAAGACGTTGTGATAGAATCTAGGGGCAAAGTAAAGGTGAAAAATAGACTCTAACCCCATGGAATTTGAATTCTATTGGAATGATTTTAATGGAATATCAGAGCTGGAAAGGGCATTAGAACGTAAAATGTTAGAACTGAAGAGATCATCAGTGTCAACCGTGTTACAAGGGACTCAAGGCAAAATGGTACAGTAGGACCCTTCTCTTCTCTGCTCAGATGCATTCAAAACAATTCCCTCCTATCTTTAGATTGGACAATCTGAACCTGATATTTTTTTTCTGTGAATCAGGTGATGAAGGACATTGTTAACAAAACAAAACAAAACAAAACAAAAAAAAACAAAAACAAAAAAAAAAAACCCTTTAAATGTTGAGGTCTTGTTTCCTTGACTAGAATGACAGGATTTCCTGTCCTAACATAATGGAGATCACCCCAGACCAAACTTCCAAGGAACCAAAATCTGGTAGCTTCCGGCATCATACAGTCCTTGTAATATCTTTTTCAGTGAGAATTTAGGAGAGTTTTAGGACTCCAGATATAAGATTAATCAAAACATGGAATACAAGAGTTAGGAGGTCCATTAGGACATTGACTGTTACAGTATGGAGCACATACAATGTTAAAGCAAGAAGGGATGTGAGAGATTAGCCAACCTGTCTACCCCTGTCATTACAGAGAAGGACATTAAGACAGAGGGTACTGTAGTAACATATCCAAGAGTATACAACTAGTTAGTGGCAGAACCAAGTATAGAACCCAGGTCTCATTTCTCCCAGCCCAGTGTTTCTTGCCCTACAATAGACTTCATCACCAATAAGAAATGAAAAATTAAAAAAAAAAACAACAACACAGTAGTACTTAGAGTAATTCTCTCATTGGCATCATTCTTTCTGAAAGCTCAGAGTAAGAACTGAATGAAATTAAATATAATTAAATATATTTAGTATATTAATTAATTAAGAGTTAAGTGCTTAATTTAATTATTTATTAATTAATATTAATTATATAAGTATAATTAAATATATAGATAAAATGGGGGATATAAATTAATAAAAATTAAATTAATGTAAATTAATATATATAAATTAATATAAATTAAATATAAAGCCTGAGATAATCATAGTCATTCTACTATACTCTTCAGCCTGCTGCCATCTATTTCATCTGTCTTTTTCTTCTTATCATGTTGGGAAGTAGCAGAGTCCATGGACATAGCCTAAGCCCATAAAAACAGATAAAGTGTGTGTTTGTTTGCATTTGTATCCCTAGCACCTGAGCACAGTGCCTGGCACATAATAATTGCTTAATAAAGTCTTCTTTTGGGGCAGCTAGGTGGCACAGTGGATAGAGCACCAGCCCTGGAATCAGGAGGACCTGAGTTCAAATCCTGCCTCAGACACATGGTACTTACTAGCTGTGTGACTCTAGGGCAAGTCACTTAACCCCAACTGCCTCAGGGGAAAAAAAAATCAACCAAACAAATAGTCTTCTTTTTTTTACCTTCTTTCCTCCCTCCCTTTCTTCCTTCCATCTTCTCTTCTTTCCTTTTTTCCTTCAGTTACCTTTCACCTCCCTTTCTTCCTCCCTTCTTTTTCCTGCCTCCAGTGGTAATCCACATTAATGTAAACTAGATCCTGTTACTATATTGTATATCTATCTTTCTCTGTGACCCATACCAGATTCTATTGGTAATAGTAATTGCTAGCATTTATATAAGCCTTAGAGGTTGCACAAGTGATCTCATTTGATCTTTATAGAAACCTGTAAGATCAGAGTTATCGTTATACCCTTCTTTTACGGAGAGGAAATGTAGGTTGAAAGGTTCAATGATTTTCCCAGGGTTATAAAATAGGATTTGAACTCTCTTCCTGATGCCAAGTTAAATGCTCTAAACCACTGTACTAGGAGCTGCTCCTGACAATTCAGAGACCATCAGATTAGTTTTTTGTTTTGTTTTGTGGTGCTTTATGGTGAGGCAGTCAGGGTTAAGCAACTTGCCCAAGGTCACACAGCTAGTAAGTGTCAAGTATCTGAGGTCAGATTTGAACTCAGGTCCCCTTGACTCTAAGGCTGGAGCTCTATCCCCTGTGCCACCTAGATGCCCCAAGGTTAGTCTTTCTGAAGAAACACTTCACATCTGCCTTCCCTCTGGTCAAAACCATGAATGACTCTGTTGCCTATAGGATTTGTCAGTGTGGAATTTAATGATTACCCAGTTTTCTTGACTCTCAACCCAGTGTTCTGTCTTCTTCCTAACACTGCCTTGTGAAACCCATAAACAGTTTAAAGACTTTAATAATGATCACTCACATTTCTACAGAAATTACTTTCCTCACAATGCCCCTGTAAGGTTGGTAGTCACCACATTATTCCCATATTACAGAGGAGGAAGCCACAGCTTAGTGTCTTGTCCAGGGCGACCCAGCTAGTCTTGGAGATGAGTCCAAGGCTCCTTCCAGTACATGAGGCTATCTCTCCTTTGATAAAGAAATGTGACTTAGGAACCACGATAAAATAAAATCAAGAAAGCAAAAGAGCAGAAAGAGAGCTAAAGTTCAGTTTTCTGATTTGCCTTGAGTGAGAGACAAAGATCAGAGGGTCATAGGGTTTAGTGTTTGAAAGGACCTTCCAACCTAGAATGTTCTGATAGAGTTAGAAAAGACTTAAACACTAGGGATACAGGATACTAGGGAGAGTTGGAAGGAGATTTAGAGATTATCCATTTAGTCCAGCATCTCACCAAATGTATAATAGGTTTCATAGGATTTAGAGATGGAGGACACCTTGGCAATCATAGTCCAACACTTATTTTTGAGAGGAAGAAACTGAGTCCCAGAAGATGGGAAGAGATTTATTTAAGGTTAGACAAAATACCATTTGGTTTCATTCTAGCCTAAGCTCAGTTTGTTTTTGAGGCAATGAGGTTAAGTGACTTACCCAGGGTCACATAACTAGCAAATGTCTGAAGCTGGATTTGAACTCAGGTCTTCCTGATTCCAAGCTCAGTGCTCTATTCACTATACTACCTTTCCTAAGAGTAACATCCATTTTTAAAAACCACAGAATTAAAAACACAGCAAAAGAGATTAATAAAATGTATATCATGGAATGTAGCACTCAATTCACATAGAACTAACCAAAAATGGGAAAATCTGCTTAATCTGGTTTCAGCTGGTCAACTCAGACATTGATTCAGTCTAGCTCATTAGAAGCCCAAATGCATGAACATTGGATCTGTGATTTCACTGGAATGGGGAAACTCCCAGGTGAGGGAGCTTCCTCTCCCAGTGCTCATTGGCATCTTCTCTGCAATTCAGAATTTTAAAGAGTTTCCTAGAGTGCTGAAAAGCTAAGTGACATTGCTGGGGGGTGGGAGTGGGGCACCACCTTTACCTAGTACAGGTGACCCCTCCTGGTCTATGCATTATGACATTCACAAAACGAAACCATCCCAAATATTACTCATCCCAAGAAATGTGCTTGGTGTGTAATAAGTGTTTAATAAATACTTAAAGATGGGTTGACTAGATGACCCCTAAGGCTCTTCCCTGCATAAGCAGGTTGTAGCCAAACCCTAGAAAATTCTCTCCTTTGGAAGAAGAGTAGAAAATGAAAGAAGTACTGGCCCTGACTGACAATGGGACTCTACGGCTTGTTTAAACTACTCAGCAGGGGAAGGGGGGAATTCATTAAGGATCCCAGTGTTGACTTTGCCTTGCAGATATTAATTCAAGATAACAGTTAAATTCATTGCATATCAGCTGAAGCAAAGCTCTAAACTAAAAAAATCAGAAGAAAGGGACCCAAAACCATTAAGGGAGAGAAATGCACTCATGTTGCTTTATGTCTAAGTCATGGTTTTGTTTTTCTACTTTATTTTTTAAATTTTAGCTCTTTTGATCCTCTCGGTAGCTGTCAGGTAGGGAGCACAAATATTAATAATCATATCTCTAACATATTAGTCTAGAATTAGTCTAGGCTATTAGGACATTTGAAGTTCTTAAGGTCCCCTGTGTTCTCACATTCTAGGCATTTGAGGCAGCTAGGTTGTGCAGTGGATAATGTGCCCAGGAATTCACAATCTTCTTCCACTGACCTTTTCTCCCTTCATCATTCTTCATCTCCATCATCTGGGCCATAATTACTTTCACTTTTACATTTGAAAGTGCAGAACTGGGGGTGAGGGGATGGAAAGCATGGAGTCACTGGAAGGATTTTATTTTCTCTTTGTGCCTAGGCAGTGTTGGAAACAGAAGGCATAGGGATGCATGATAGTTAAGAACTATTTTAAGAAGTAGACTCCAGGAGAAGTGGAAATAGTCAGGAACAAAAATTAGAGATAAAGGAGCACATTGCAGTTAGAAATGTAATGTAAATTTTAATTACTACTCTGTACTGTTTTGAAGCCTTAACCCCAGAATTTGGGACTCTTCATAGAAATGATTGTCTTCATTGCTGGACTTCGTCCATTCAGTTAGAAGATTGTGACTTTGCCTATGAACCCTGAAACCCCAAGTTCAAATTTGACCTCAGATATTTACTAGCTGTGTGACCCTGGGCAAGTTGTTTAACCTCTGTTTGCCTCAGTTTCCTCAACTGTAAAATGAGTGTAATATCACAGGTTTGTTGTGAGGATCAAGTGAGATATTTTAAAGTCAGTAGGTGCTTATTCTCATCCTGTTCTATATCCTAAGATATAGAAGTTTCTAGCCACAGCTCTCTAAGTTCAGATGGCTTGAAAAGCAACCACAAAAACAACAAAAGCATATTAAGACACTTGAACTTTAAAATATTGGAAGTTTTTTGAATTAGAAAGGACTTTTTAAGGTCCCCTTCTGACCTGGGAGGTTTTCTTTGACCACATACTGTCAAATCTACAAATCTCTCAGTACCCCAGGAGAGCTGATCGTAAACTGCATACATATAGACAGTGAAGGAAACCCACAAGCGGTTCCAGTAAATGTTTTCAATATGCATAGCCCCTAGCTATTCAGCTATTTCCTTTACATTTTATAGACTTGAAAAAAAAGTGAGTCTGGTCAGGAACCAAACTGGAAATACTGCTAAAGGGTCAGTACTTCCCTTTGGTATATAGACACTCCCCTTAGCAGAACCCACTGGGAAGCTATCCCACATCAAGTGGCAGAACCAGGACCCAAACTCAGTTTCGTGGTTATTGTTGTTGTTTTTTCTGATTTCTAGTTCCTGATTTTTCCTGTCACACAAGGCTGCCTGACTGAGGGAAACAGATTTGCTTCTTAGAATCTAAGTCTTATGGTCCAAAATAAACTGGATTTGGAAGAGAATTTAGGGATCATCCATTCCAGCCTCCTCATTGTATGAAGGAAACTGAGGATGAGGAAACTGAGGCACAAGGGACCAGGCAGAGCTAATAAAGGGATAACAGAGGCAAGATTGGGACCCAGGAAATCAAATGTGTTTTTTCTGCTAACTAAGCTGCCCATTCACATCACTGGAAGAAGTTCAAAAACTACTCTTATCTTAATGCTCAAGAGATCTTTAAAAAAAAAACATTTAAAATGTTCATTTCTCCTTTTGAAGGAGAACTGAAACCTTCAGAAAGTCAAAGAGTAAGAACCATAGTCTCTGGTGAGTAGTTCGGTCCTTTCTCCTCTGCCTGCATTGCTGCAGGGTTCTGTGCAGTGGAGGGGCGTGCAAATACAGAGATCAAGTCTGGAGATGCAGGTTCACATGCCAGCTTGTGTGACCCTGGGCAAGTCACTCAGTCTCTCTGAACCTCGGTTTCTTCATCGGTAAAATGGAAATGATAATGCTTACACTATCTGTTTTACAGGCTTTCTTGTTGGGAATGGTGTTTTTATAAACCTTAGTGCACCACAGGACAGGCAGTTATGGTTATGACTTCATTTTAGCCTGCCTGCTCATTTCTGAGGCTTTGTAGGCGGAGTGTGTCGTCGTCGTCTTGGTCCCGCCTCCCCCGCCACTGTTAGAGGCCCTGGGGCAGGCAAAGCACGTGAGCCCCCTTGGGGGTGTAGGAGGAGGGGCTTTCCGCTGGAGCTTCAGCTTTGGCTTCCTTTTTGTTTCTGTACCTGAATTAGCACCCTCATTTCCTCTTCAAGCAAGAAAGCCCCAGGCCCAGGCTTACTTATCTCCTCTGGGGAGGACTCAGGGAGGTTATTCTGCCCTGCTGGCTGGACCACACAGATGTGGACCATCCTTGGCTTATCTTGCTTGCACATGGAAAAGAAAACAAGCTTGCTTTGGGATTGTACCTCTGACAGAGTTTCTCCAAGAGTCTGGACAAATTTTGGACTTGATGGGTATTCTGGACGAGGATAGTAAGACAGCTTAGTTGGACCCTCTCTGCTGTTTGAACTTACTCCAGTCTGGAGGAAGGCTTGAAGAAAGACTGGGGTAGGTGAGTTCGAGAGGTGTTGGCCTGGCACGGAGGCCCTTGGCTCTCTGGTTCTCAGGTTCTCACAGTTCTACTTGTTTCAAGATCAGATGAACTATTCCTTCTCTCTTTCCTTCCTCACCCCCGTTTTCCTTCAAATTCATCTTTATTTAACCCTTCGATCTCACTGGAAGTTAGGAAGAGAGATGGGCTTTGCTCCACTTGAGCCCTGTTGTGTTTTGGCTGGGGAAGAGGGAAGAGCAATTTCACCCAAAGGAAGCCATAAACTGCTGGAGCTGAGACAGGCTTTAGAACATAGAATGTTGGAGCTAGGGGGGGCCTTAGAACATAGAATGTTGGAGCTAGGAGGGGCCTTAGAACATAGAATGTTGGAGCTAGGAAGGGCCCTAGAACACAGAATATTGGAGCTGGGAAGGTCTTTAGAACTTAGAATACTGGAGTGGGAAGGGGCCTTACAACTTAGTTGGAACTGGGAGGGCACTTAGAACGTAGAATAGAAAGGGACCTTAAATCAGGAAGGGCCATGGAAATCACCAAATCAAACTCTCATATACAGACAACCTGTAACCCAGAGAAGAAAGGGATTTTCCATTGCTTTGTTAACCTGTTGCATCCTCCTCCCTTCTCTTTTCTATAGATGGTCATTTTTGTTGCCCAGACCTGCTTAATGATTTGAATGTAAAGAAACTTCAGAAAATCAACAGGATGAAAGTTCAGTAAGAACTGCAATGAAAATCTTATTTCCCCAGCCAGATTGTGAGCCCCCTGAAGAGGGGGAGCCTGCCATCTACTTTTGGGGGGACTGGGGAAGGGAGTGGGTAGATCCATCATAGGACAACAGGACACAGAGTAGGGCCTCAGTAAATTAGCAATTGGTTGTTGAAAGGGGAAGAGTAAGCTGAACAAAAAGAAGCCATGGGTGTCAGTGGCTATTCTGCTTGAGGCAGCCAGATAGGCCGGTCACTAGAAAATCACCACAATCCCAGAAGCATAACCAGGAAAGAAATCTGTGGAAATTAGAAATGCCATTCCTTGGTACACTTGGCCAGATCATGAGGTCACAGGGAGACTTTATTGTCTGGAGCTGGGTTCTGAAGAGAGCTGTGGAAAAGAGGAGTGTCAGAGAAGATGACTAAAGATAAAGTCCTGAAAAAAATTGTATAGAAAAGAACTCTGAAGTCTTACCCAAAGAATGATAATTGGCGTTGCTTGGCTTTTACTGACAAGCTAACCCAGGCAGTATTAAGTATGTAGAGGCAGGAGGGCTTAATGACAGGATCACTGGAATTGGAGTTGAGAGCTGGTTTCCAATGGTGTTCCAGGAATGGGGATAAGAATATTTACCTTTCTTCCCTCTGGATACTTGTGGGAAGGAAGCATTTGAAAGTGTTATGGAAATGGCAACCATTGTTATTCGAGAAGGTCCAGGGGTGGAGAACCCGCCCCCTTGAGGTCACTTGTGACCTTCTAGGTCGTTGGGTGCAGCCTTTTGATTTAGTCCAAGTTTTACAGAACAAATCCTTTTATTAAGGGGGTTTGTTCTGTGAAGTTTGGATTCAGTCAAAGGACCACACTTGAGGACCTAGAGGGCCACACGTGGCCTTGAGGTCACAGGGTCCCCACCCCTGGAGCTCTATGAAAATGGTTACCCTAGGTAGGATGGTGAGACCCTGGGAGCCAAGATCCACTTTTTACTCGGTAACAGCTGGGCCTGCTGGGTGAGATCCCTTCTAGCCAGGGACATCTAAGCAGGTGGGGGCAACCTGTGTGGGTGAAGGTTCCTAGACCTAGTAGTAGATAAGATTGCCCCGATCTTAACATTTATTCATCTTGGACTCTTTGTATGGTGAAGCCTAGAGATGCCTTCTCAGAATGATTTTAAATGGATAATATAGATAAGATTCCAAAGGAACCAATTGTATTAAAATACAGTTCTCAAAATATTTTAAAAATCAAGTTAATGGCTCCCTATTTAAAAACCTTTGCTATTAAGGGGCATGGTTACAGACTAGGGAAGCAAGTGCTGTTGTCTTCTTTTTCATCTGGAAAACAAATCAGTGACTAGACCCCAGTAAAGAGGAAGTGATAGAAGAAATCTGAGCAAAGAAATAGGAAGTGGCAGGAAACCCCTGCATAAACAAATTCCCGTCACCTAAATCCTGGTGACTCCAGAGCCTCCTCAATGTGCTTTCCCTGTAAAAACCTTGAAGGCTGGACTCGCTCTTCTCTTTTTAAAGGTAATAATGAAGATGGAAGTGTCTTCCTAAGGCACTGAGGGCAGATTGCACAGCTCCATGACAAATAGGGGGATGTGGTGGAAAAATCACTGGATTTGGCATCAGAAGATCTGGGTTGGAATCCAGACTCTTCTACTTATTGCCCGAAAAGCTTGGAGGAAAGTCACTTGATATCTTTGGGCTCAGATGAGCTTCTAAGGTTCTTTATAGTTTTAAATACTATAATTATAGGGAGCCAAGCAGGAGAGCAGGAAAGCCAGGAAGAGTAAGAGATTCAGACTCTTGTTCACCTTGTTGTGGATGGGATAGGCTCAGCAAGAAAGAAGGCAACATGCTGGGTTAATTTTCTGGGGTGGTGGGCAGCTTTTTTAAATTTTTTTTTTTTGGTGAGGCAGTTGGGGTTAAGTGACTTGCCCAGGGTCACACAGCTAGTAAGTGTTATGTGTCTGTTGCTAGATTTGAACTCAGGTCCTCCTGATTCCAAGGCCGGTGCTCTATCCACTTGTATCACCTAGCTGCCGCAGGTAGGCAGCTTTTAAAAATGGTTCAGTAGGTTTGGGGAGAGGGAGGAGAGGAACCTTTAGCTCCACAGATCATCTTCCAGCAAAGGCCTCTGGAGGGCAGGGGAAGATGCATGACATTTTGTTGGGGACACTTTGGAAATCCTAGTCCCATAGGAAAGCTTTAAAAGTCCTTTAAGATGGTCTGACTGGGCAGGGGCAGGGGCAGTAAGTACAATATGGGATGGCTTAGCACCTCTGGGGTTCTATGTCTGAGTCTAGAAAACAAATAAGAAAATATTTACTGTTGAGTAGAGACATAAGGAAATGTTTAATATTTTAATATGTATGTGTGATATCATTTATATTCTGTTGCCCCATCTCAGTGGATGTGGAAGCCACTCTAGGTTCTTAAATTTCAACACAGTGTCCAGTCTAACAGGTTCTAACTACCTGGAAGGGCCAAGCAATCAAAGGAGAAACTTTTATTGATGTCACACTTGGCTGAGTGAATGCCAGGACAAAATTCAAACCGACTCAGTCGTCTGTGTGCTTGGGTTCTATCTTTGGAGACAATACTTACATACTACATATCATCGTACATAGAGTAGAAATTAAGTCAGTGGGGGGGGCACTAACCTTAAGTGTGGAGACCTTCATTGATAGAGGACAGTCTATTAAGTGATAGATTTCTTTGGCTACAGTGGCTCGTGGAGGTTCTCTACTAAGGTGAGGTAGGGCTGTGACTTACCTTGATGGAGCCAGCACCCACATCTATCATAGGAACCTAGATTTAGAACTGTGGGGGAACGTAGAGCATTTTGCTGATCAGCAACTGAAGCCTGGGAAGATTAATTAAGTCACTTGTTCAGGGTCACACAAGTAGCCGAGCAGCAGAGCTGAGTTTCAAACCCAGGTTCCTGGATTCCAAATCTAACCCTATATCGTTGTAGCATGCAGTGCCTCTCCTTAAAGTATAGTCAATAAACATTTATTAAGCATCTGCTATGTGCTAGGGATGCATACAAAGGTGAAAAAGAAATTTGGTGCCTACCTTCATGGAGCTTACAATCTAATGAGGGAAAAAAAAAAGAAAGATGAAAAAGGATGGGGGAGGTACCTAGAGATAGAGGCATGATGAAGAAGTAAGTCAAAGTAGTCCGAACAAGTCCTGCCAGAGAAATAAAAAAAAAAGTCCAAAATGAGGATATGAGTGGAATGGTTGGAAATTTAAGAGATATCTGAGGATATATACAGTTATCCCTTCCACATCGAAGGGGTTAGGGGCATAGCACTCCTGTGATCTGGAAAATCCACGTAAAATTTTTTGGCCTTCCATACCAGAGAAGAAATCTGAATTTGTTCTTTTTCTTTTATGGAGTGTTTATAGTATTAAAGGATAAAATATGTTGATATTATACAATGCATATATTTTATGCATTTCTGAGTTTCTAAACTTTTTCTGTGTCAACTGCTGGCCTTTGTGTGTTGTCTGAAGCTTCTGTAAAACTCCCAAAAAATTCCCATTTAATTTCTTTATGACAGTCCAAGATATATTAAAACCCAGATGGGGAAAGTCGAGATGTGGAAGGGATAATGATAGTTAGATGGGGGGGGGGGGAGAGGTGAGAGAGAGAGAGAGAGAGTATTTTATATGCTTTCTATATATATGTTTGATAATTGAATATTATTTGAAATTCGATACAACTATATTGTATGTGTGTATATACACATTTATAAAAACCATTTGTGAATGTTCAATCCAAATGATTCACACATCCTTCTTATCTCTGACAGAGCTTTCCCAATGAGTTGCTTTATAGGTGAGGAAAGAGAACACTGAACTGGTCCTGGTTTAGAGACTCTTTTTCTCATTTTTGTTCCTCAGCTAACCTGGTTCAAATTTATATATGGCTTTAAGCTTTACAAACACACACACACATACACACACACAGAGTAGGGGGGAGAAGGAGACATCAAGTGCCCTTAAAATATATTTTAAAAATACATGGAATGTTAGAACTGGAAGGGACTTTGGAACACGGGATGCCAGAGCTAAAAGGGATCTTAGAATGTAGGATGCTAGTGCTTAAAACATAGTGTTAGAGAGAGCTCATCTGGTTTAACTCCTCTGTTAAATTGACCAAACTAAGACCCAGGAAGATGAAGTCACTTAATTAAGGTTATACAGGAAGCTAGTGACAGCTGAGACTTCAGCTTCAGTCTGGTGACCCAGGCCAGTCACTAAGCTCCATGGTATCTCTCTTCTGCCACATTTCCTTGGGAATTGAATTGGAATGCCTCCTGAGCTTATGGGAGGTTTTTCATTTTGACCCCTGAAGTATAAAAGCATTCTTAGGAATGGAATGTGGGTTTTACTGTTTAGCCAGATGGTAGGAGCACCTATTGCTTTGTGAAGGGTTGGGAAAAATAAAAGACTGGAGCTTCCCTACTTCTTCTGACTGGATGCATTAAACCCAACTTGGCCTAAACACCTAGAAGAGAGATCAGTCAGTGACAGGCCCTGCCTGGAGGGTTTCTGAGCATTGCAGGAATGTTTGATCCAAATGTTTCAATCACCCTCCTTATCTCAGACAGAACCCTCCTAATAAACTGCAGCATAGGTGAGTAGAGAGAGCACTGAACTGGGCTGGATTTGAGACTCATTTCTGCTTCTCAACTAACCCAGCGGCCTTAGGCCAGTAACTTAATGATAGCTATCACAATTCAAATATATATGAGGCCTTAAGACTCACTTAAAAAGGGTTTTATACATCCCTTCTCTTGACCCTCCCAAGAAGTGATGCTCACCTCTGAGTTATGCCTTCAATGAGTTAGGGAGTATATTATTACTCTCATTTTACATTTATTAATGCTAATTATTCTCTAATTATTTACACTTATTAGTACTAATTATTTATTAGTACTAATAATTTACATTTATATACTGCTCAATGTACACTTCTTTTTCCCCTCACAATAACTCTATAGCTATCATAATCCCCATTTTACAGAGGAGAAAACTGAGCCTCAGAAAAGTTAAATGATTTGCCCAGGGTCATACTGTTAATAACTATCAGAATTGGGATTTGTGCCCAGACCTGACTCTCTTCCTATTCAGCTTTTTGGCACTACACTATATTGCCCTCCCAAGGCCCTCCCTTATTTGTAAACCGAGATGTGTTCTTGGGGATGGAATGGACTATATGATCGTGAAAGTTCTTCCTAACTCTTAACATTCTCATCTCTGTTCTAAAGCACTTTCTAGCTATGAGTCTGTGGTCAATGTTCTAAAGTCCCTTCCAGTTCCAACATTCTTTTATCCGGCTTATCTGTTTGTATCTTACTGAAAAGATAGAAGAATTAGTAGAGAGAAGCAAGTACTTGTCCTGCGGCTCCAAAGAATGAGTCCACGGGAAAGCCTTTATTTCCCAAACATTTCTCATTTCTTTTAGTCTGGATACCTGGGTCCATATAAGCCAGACAGAGAATGCTGGAGCTAGGTACCGGATCTTATTTTCTTGTCTTCCAGCTGTTCCTTAAACTTCCTTCATTAGGCAGGCATTGTACCTCAGATATTGGATTTTCTTTTTTTTTTTTTTTTTTTTGCTGGGCAATGGGATTAAGTGACTTATCCGGGGTTGCACAGCTAGTAAGTGTTATGTGTCTGAGGCTGGATTTGAACACAGGTCCTCCTGACTCCAGGGCCAGTGTTCTGTCCACTGGGCCACCTAACTGCCCCGACATTGGATTTTCTATGGAAGGGAGAGCTCAACCTGGGTGAGGTTTCACAAGGTTCTCAACACTTTTATATTTTTTGTCTCAAAATAAATACCTCTGCCTTCTGGACAAGGCAAAAACTGTCTGGAAGATATGCCCTTCTCAGAGGCCTTGACATATAGCAGCTAGGATTTAAATACTCTTGTCAGCAAGAACTTGTGACCGAAAAAAAAATCTACAAGTAAACTCCTTCATGATTTAAAGCTGGAAGAGGTCATACAGCCCATATAGCCTAAACTGCTTGTTTTGAGATGAGGAAACTGAGGATCAGACAGGGTAAAGTTGCTTGTTCAGGCAATGTGTCTTATTTATCCTAATGTGTGCCCCAACACTAATAAATTAGATGTCACATAGTAGGCACCTTATTTGTAGTAGGGACCTTATCACTCCAACACTAGTAAATTAGATGTCACATAGTAGGCACCTTATTTGTAGTAGGGACCTCATTGCTCCAACACTAGTAAACTAGATGTCATAGTAGGCACCTTATTTGTAATAGGGGCCTTATTGCCCCAACACTGGTAAATTAGACGTCACATAGTAGGCATTTTATCTGTCGAATGAATTAAATGGAATAGTTTCATCCCCTGAGAGGTCATGTTCAGAAAAGTAAAGCTTTTCTCACTGGAGATGATTTAGGTGCCATCCTGTCTGAAGATAGGTAAATGGACTAAATAGTCTCTTGAAGTCCTTTCAAGCTTAGGTTTATGAAGGTGGAAGATCATAGGATCCTATGATATTAAATCATATGATTTAAAGCTTGTCAGACCCTTAGAGATCATCCCTCAATTACTTGTACAATCCCTTCATTTTACAGATGAGGAAACTGAGGTTTAAGATGTGAAAATCTGGTCTCTGCTTTTAAAAGAAATTTTTTATGTATGCAAGTTTTACAGAAAACCATTTAAATAAACACACATTGCAGTAGACTGACCAAAGAGAGAGTCCCTTGGGTTCTCCCTTGTTGCTTCCCTAGTTTTTTAAATTATTTTCCCCAAATTTTCCGTTAGGCGGCAGCCGCAGCAACAGCAGCTAGCAGAAAAGTATTTCTGCGTTTCAGCTAAGCGGTGACTGGCTGTTTTTGAGTTTGCAGAGCTCTGTCTGTGAGGGTGTGGGAGGGGGCAGGCAGACTTGTTTTGTGGTTCCTGGTGGGAGGCAGGCTCCTGTCCCCAGTGCAGGGCACTGCAAGAGGGATAGCCTTTGGGGCTGGGGTGGAGTTTTGGTCACTAGAGCCAGCATGGGCACAGTCCAAGAGTGAGATATTATGGTTTTTTGCATTTGGCTCTGAATCAGTGATCCCAGTAAACAACCTATTTCCTGATGTTCTAAGGAAAAATGTTCTCTGCAACCTAGAGATCCGTCTTCTGTCTAACCCCTTGCTACTGGCTATGATGTTTAGCCTCCAACAGGAGACCTGAAGCCTGGCAGCTTCCTTTAATTCCAGTTCTGCCTGATTCAGCAGAGCTGGGCCCAGTAGAACTTTTATTTTATCCCCATTTATACTTGGGGAAGGAAGGAAATAGACAGTAAGGCATGTGAAATACTGACAGGGAATTAGGCAAGTCACTGAATAATAATAAAAGCTAATACATCATCCCTTAAGGTTTGTACTTTGCCTACCTTATTTCATTGGATCCTCACCATAATCTCTGTGAATTATGATTCCCATTTTATAGATGAAGAAACTGAAGTTGAGAGAGGTTAAGTGACTTCCCCAGGGTCACAAGACTAGCTAGTGTGTGTATCTCTCTGGGCATCAGTCTCCTCATTTGTAAAATGAGAGGGTGAGGATTCTAAACTCCCTTCCAACTCTAAATCTCTGATCCTATAAGCCAAAGGCATGATTTACTTCTGCATTTATAGAGACATTCCTGTGCCTTTTTTTTTTTTTTTTTGGTAAATTAAGAGAATTTCCTGTGAACCTACCCGGAGCAAAAAAACAAAACAAAACAAAAAAAAACTTTGTTCCTTCCTGTCCCAAGATCTGTTCCTCACGAGAAGAGACAAAGTTCTCTTTCTTTCAATTTTGGACTAAAAGTGTGAAAGTTGGATACTGACTTTTGAACTTTCAAAGTAGGTTTCTACTCCACTCCAGTACATCCATGCCATTCCTCGTTTCTGCACCCGCTCTGACTGAGGAGTGGAGGTTGACTTCATCCTGTCTTTCCAGAATAGGGTTCAGTGGTATTGGGAGATAGACTCCAGCAAACACAGCATAAAAAGGGCAATGTTGTACAGTGGAAAGAGATGTATTTCAGGAGCCCAGAGACCCAGGTTCAAAGTCCAGATGTACTATCTCACTTTGTGACCTCTGGCAAGACCCTTTGGATCTCCATTTTCTCTTCTAAAGTGTGGGAGTTGACCTAGATGGTCTTTAATATTCTTTCCATCTCTAAATCTGATTGTTTTCTGATGCTCAGTCATAGCTCAGCCACTTACGATGTGACTATAAGCAAGCCATCTAACCTTTGAGCCTCAGTTTCTTCTGTAAAATAAGAGGGTTGAACTAGAGGATCTTTGTAAAGCCCATGCTGGCTCTAAAAATCTGGGACTTGCTGGAAGAAGGGAGAGTTAGCAATGTTGTTACCAGCATAGAGCATCAGAATACCCCCCACTCTACAGCATCTTAGTGCAGACCACTGAAGCAGTCATCCTTGGAACCACACTTCTATTGTGTGCTGGGAATCATAACCATAATCTCTCAGCCCTATGTAGTAAGGATAATCGATATGTGTATGTATATGTGTGTGTGTGTGTTTAAAAATATAATCACTGCAAAGAAGTATGTAATGGGAAGTTATTAAATACATGATAATACAAAATAGATAATAATCAGGTTATTAAATATATAATTTTATGTGATTATATATTAAATGTGTGGTAATGAGCTGGTTATTAATTATAATAAATTAAGCTACTGCTTTGGTCTTATGCCTTCAGTTGTCTTTAAATCTGAGTACTGTAATTCTCTATGATGAAAATAGACTGCCCTTTACCCATAGCAATCCTGTGAAGTAGGTGGGGTAGGAAGGAGTCTCTCTATTTGACAAATCAGGAAACTGAGGGGCCCGAGTGGTTAAATTGTTGGCAACTAATTGATGGAGCCAGGACTGAAACCCAAAGTTTTGGCCCCATTTTACAGTATGCAATGTACCTCGCCCTGTGGCCTCTTCAACCCATTTTTATACTTTCAAGAGCTGTATGATTTCTTTGTTATGAATCTTCTTTCCATTGATGTATGTGGTAACCTCTCCATGTTCTCTTGCCTTGGCACAATCATTGTTTGTGTTTTTCTTAAAAAAAAAAAAAAACAACCCATAGGGAATCTTCTCAAGATGCTGGAGATCCACCTGGGGTTATTTGAACCTTTGAGACATATCGATGCCTGGACTATTATCCCTTTCTCCAGAAGACTGACCTGTTTTCTACTTCGGACATTTCCTACCCGAGTGACCTTGGACAAGGCACATCACCTGTTTGACCTTAATTTCCTTATCTGTAAAATGAAGAGATTGGACTAGATAGCCCCGGAGGTCACTTCCAGCTCTAAAACCATGATCCTGTGATCCTTTTCCAGGCTTTTGTGTCCTTAGTGATTTATCTACCTAAGTTGTCCATTGATTCCTCAGAATCACTGAATTTGAGAGTTGGGAGAGAATTCAGGAGTCATCTGGTCCAACTGTGAGTGAAAAATACACAATAACCTAACTGACTCATGTCATAGAAGGGACGCTATTAAACCAGCCAAGTGTCAACTTGGTTCGTCAAGTCCCACCAACTTGGTAAGACCTGGGAATAAAGCTGTATCTAGTGGCCAAGGGCCTGGAGAGCATGGAGAAGCATGCCTCTGGAAGCTTGGCCATAGCTCAGCCTTGAAACACTTCAACAGGTACAATGTGGTTGGGATGATTGAGAGAACATTTTTATTTATTGATATTATCCATAGGAAATGAGACCTAACCTTAGATCTTGTGCATTAGTTGAATGACCCTTATGAAGGAGCTGTTGTGTCTCTAGGGTGATAAAAGGGTTGTGGATAGAGTACTGACCCTGGAATCAAGAAGAACCGAGTTCAAATACGGCCTCAGACACCTGTTAGCTGTGTAACCCTAGGCAAGACATTTAAGCTCTGCTGCCTCCCTTTCCTCATCTATAAAATGAGGTTAATAATAACATATACCTACCGGGGTTGTTGTGATATTTGTAAAGTGTTTTTATGAACTTTAAAGCACTATATGTGATGTGTAATACATAATTTATTGTAAATGCTCATGTAAAGAATATGCTATAGTTTAAAAAATCTATGATTTTTTTATTCTTTTATAGTTTGAATCTTAGTTTTTTTTAAATTTCTTTAAAGTAAATATCAAGATGAAAGTAATTTGTCTGGCCGATAACTTAAACATAAACAATATAAGGTTAGGAGAGTCTTCTTAAAGACTTCACAGTGCCATGAATTTCTTTTAAACATTTTGAATCATATTTCAATGGATTCATGATTTCATTAATAACAATACATATTCCATTGGTATAGCCTATAATCTATCTGTGCTTTTTCATCCTGCACAATTATTGTTCATGTTCTTCTATATCTTCAGCATTGGCTTGATCCAGTCTTTTGGAAGTCTTCCCTTTACCCCTTTTTCTTGCTTATTCATATTTTCTCTCTCTCTCTCTCTTTCTCTCTCTCTCTCTCTCTCTCTCTCCCTTTCCTCTCTTCTCTCTCCCTCTCTTCCTCCCTTCACTTCCTGGGTAGCAGTGTTGTCCATCCACTATCCCTTGTTCATATTACATGGCCAGCCCAACTCCTTTTCAGATTATTTATTTCCACAATGATTTCTCTCATATCACTTGTACAGAATAGATCATGGTGTGAAAGGTGTTGCTTACTTTTGCTTGCCATGCGTATTTTCATTGCCCATTGTGTCTCTTGCTACTTTGATTTTTTTTGAAGTTTGTGGTATTCCAAGATTTTCAACTGCATAGCATTGCAAGATGAGTGTTAAAAATATGGGTTTTTACATTTGTGAATGGGTTGGGATCTTTTAAAACACTATAAATTAGCCCAAATGCAAGCCATCTTTTCCTTCTGATTCAGTTCTGAGTCCAATTCACTGTCACTCTGCCGAGTCTATTCCAAATACATACACTGATGTAGTAAATGAGTCTACTTGCCCTTTAAATGCAGGTCAAAGTCTGGACAATAAGTATTTTCAGTCCATTTAATTCTTTCTCTTGTTAAACCTCTCTCTTTTAAGTAATTAGATATCTTACAAAGGAGTCTCTGAAATGTTCTGGGGCTTGATGCAGTGACGCTTCCATAAGGATGAGCCTCTACAGGACCTTATCACCTCTTGCAGGAGTTCTCATACTTTTTTGTGTGTCATGGACCGCTCTTCTCAGAATAATTTCAAATGCACAAAATAAAATACATAGGATTATTTCAAAGAAAACCAAAGATTAGTGGAAATAAAGATGTGATTCCTCCCCCGCATCCAAGTTGATGGACACTGTGAAATCTATCCAAAGACTCCTTCTGGGTTCAAGGACCCTAGTTTAAGAACCTTTGATCTATAGAAAATAATCTCCCTTCCATTTAGATTCTGGGTAAGCCATACTCTACGATTACCTCACTTATGGTAAGCATTGCATTTCCATGATTTATTCTTTGCTTGTCAGTAATCAGAGGGTCATTGAATGGAATTTTATCTCTAGGGTTGCATTTATCAAGGAATATTGTATGGTGTTCATTTATGCGTGAGAATCTCCTTGTCAAGCAAAAGCTTTAAGGTATTGTTTTTACTATACAAACTCAAGTTCATTTTTATGATCAACTAACAGTGAATGGCAGTGGGGTCTTGCCTTCTCTTCATCATTCAATGAGATGTATCTGCTATAGAAAAACTATCTTCTGATAACCTGCAAAGTAAGATGGATTGAGTGAAGGACTTGAAGTAAGAAAGATCTAAGTTCAAATCTTGCCTCTTTTATTTACCAACTTTTATTTGTGTTATTCTAGGGAAGTCCCTTAACCTCTCTGTGCCTCAGTTTGCTCATCTGAAAAATTACGATCATAATAGCACCTACTTCACCGTGTTCTTTTGAGGACCAAAGGATATAATGTGTTCAAAGTGCTTTGCAAATAAGAAGCATTATGTGGATATCAGCTATAGTTATTATCTCATGGATTTTTTGAAGAAAATACTCACTGAGTATTTATTCTCTCAAAGATTTTATAAATATGAGAATTTTGGTCAGTAGTTATTGATGTTCTCTTGTGATTACTTTTGTGTATATATTGTATTTTTTTCAAGCAAACAATTTCCTTTATTGACTATGTCCTCCTACCCTGCTGCAGAGCCTTTAAGACTATTTTTAAAAGCATCTTTGCTGCTTGACTCATCATGTGCTATGAAAGGACTGGATCTCAATCTGCATATTTAGTCCCAGAGAGAAGGTCTGCTGTTTAATTGATTTTTTAAAAAATTATTTAGTATTTTATTTTTCTACAATTACATGTAAAAACAATTTTTAACATTCATTTTTAAAACTTTGAGTTCCAAATTCTCTCCCTTCCTCCCTCCCCTCATTGAGAAGGCAAGAAATTTGATATAGGTTATACATGTGTAGTCATGCAAAACATTTCCGTATTAGTCATGTTGTGAAAGAAAACATAGACTAAAAAAAAAACCTCAAGAAAAATAAAGAAAGTAAAAAAGTATGCTCCAATCTGTATTCAGACACCATTAATTCTTTCTCTGGGGATGGATAGCATTTTTCATCCTAAGTCCTTCAGAGTGATCTTGAATTGTTGTGTTGCTGAGAATAACTAAGTCATTCACAGCTGATCATCTTATAATATTGCTATTATTTTGTACGTAATACATTTCACTTTGTATCAGCTCATGTAAGTATTTCCCGGTTTTTCTGAGAGCATCCTACTCATCATTTCTTATAGCACAATAGTATTCCATCACAATCACATAGTACATAGCTATACATAGTTCAGCCATTCCTTGATTGATGGACATCCCCTCAATTTCCAATTCTTTGCAACCAGAAAAGAGCTGCTGTAAATATTTTTGTACATATAGGTCCTTTTCCATTTTGTTTTTTTTATCTCTTTTTAGATACATACCTAGTAGTGATATTACTAGGTCAAAGGGTATGCATGGTTTTATAGCTCTTTGGACATAGTTCCAAACTGCTCTAAAGAATGGTTGAATCAATTCACAACTCCGCCAACAATGCATTAATTTCTCATTTTTCCCACATCCTCTCCAACATTTGTCATTTACGTTTTCTGTCCTATTAGCCAATGTAATAGGTATGAGGTAGTACCTCAGAATTGTTTTAATTTGCATTTCTCCAGTCAATAGTTATTTAGACCATTTTTTCATATGACTATTAATAGCTTTGATTACTTCATCTGAAAACTGTTAACATTTTGATCATTTATCAATTGAGGGATGGCTCTTATTTTTATAAATTTGACTCAGTTCTCTATATATTAGAGAAATGAAGCCTTTATCAGAGAAATTTGCTTCAAAAAAAATTTTAGTTACTGCTGCTAACTGTATTTCCCTCCATCCTATTCTCCCTGCTCCATTTATTCTATGCTCTCTCTCCTTTCACCCTGTCCCTCCTCATAAAGTGTTTTGCTTCTAACTGCCCCTCCCCCAATCTATCCTCCCTTCTATCACCCCCCCCTACCTTTTTCTTATCCCCTTCCCCTCCTACTTTCCTATAGGGTAAGATAGATTTCTCTACCCAATTGAGTGTTTATGTTATTCCCTCTTTGAGCCAATTCTGATGAGAGTAAGGTTCACTCATTCCCCCCCCCACTTCCCCTCCACTGTAAAAGCTTTTTCTTGCCTCTTTTATGTGAGATAATTTATCCCATTCTACCTCTCCCTTTCCCTTTCTTCTAGGTGGTGATTGGTAGATTCTTTCAATTTCTATTTTGCCCTCTGGTACTGGGATATCAGGGCAGTTTTCCTTCATAATATCTTGAAAGATGTCCAGGTTTTTTTTTTTTTATCATGGCTTTCAGGTAGTCCAATAATTCTTAAATTATCTCATCTGGATCCATTTTCCAGTTCAGTTGTTTTTCCAATGAGAAATTTCACATTTTCTTCTTTTTTGATTCTTTTCATTTTATTTTATTATATCTTGATGTATCATGGAATCATTAGCTTCTACTTGCCTTGTTTTTATTTTTAAGGAATTATTTTTTTCAGTGAGCTTTTATACTCCCTTTTCCATTTGGCCAATTCTATTTTTTAAGAAGCGATTTTCTTCAGTGAATTTTTGCATATCTCTTTCCATTTTCTGTGTTTTTTTAACTAAGCTATTGACTCTTTTCATAATTCTCTTGAATTACTCTCATTTCTTTTCCCAATTTTTCCTCTACTTCTCTAATTTGCTTTTAAAAATCTTTTTTAAGTTCTTCTAGGAGTTCTTTTTGGGCCTCCGACCAAATTACATTCTTCTTTGAGGCATCACATGTAGCTATTTTGACACTTGTCCTAATCTCTACTCTGTTCAGTACTGTCCCAAGCTTCTTGTGCTAGGGCTTAGGGCCTTGATGCTGGCTTTCACTGGGCCTCAGAGTCTAGCTGCTAGCTTGCACTGGAAGAGAAGCTCCCTGTTGGCCTCCCTTGGGTATAGGGTTTTGCTGCTGGCCTGCCTCAGCTGCACCCTTGCTGCTAGGTTGTTATGGATGCAGGGCCTTTCTATTGCCAGGCCTTGGGGGAGGGATCTCGCTATTACTTGGCCCCAGAGATGTGGTCTCACTGCTGGCCCATAATGAGGGTGAGGCCTCATTGCTGACCTTTGCTGGGGGTAGGGCTGCTGTGGTGGGGCCTTGCTGTGCTGCATAGGCGTGTCTCCAGAGCTGTTGACTTGCCGAAGGGCAGGGCCTCACTAATGCATTTCCCCTGGGGCTCAGAGCCTAGTTGCAGACCCCCTGCTGCTGCTGCTCTAGAACCTAGCTTCCCTCCTATCCCAGTGAGACAGACCTTTCCTGCTGAACTCCTAAGCTACTTCTCTACTCCTAAATCAGTGTTGAGGAGACTTTCAATTAGCTTAGAAGGGAATTTGGGGGGGCACCAGGGTGTTCCTGCCTCACTCCACCATCTTGACACGGAAATTGTCTACTTCCTTTCTTGGGGGCGTTGACGATTCATTTGACTACATCAGTTTAAGATGGTGACACTGTAATGTCTTTTTTATCTTTTTCTAATTTGATGTCATGTCTAATTCTTTTTGATTCTTCTGGAAGAAATTATTCATGATGTATAGATGTGAGCCTGCTGAGTAATCTACAGGTCTTTGGCTTCTTTTGTTTCTCAAAACTGAGCCATATTTTCCAGCATTCTATTCATTCTCTGTGCCTGAGCATTGAAGTCCCTAAGTATCACAACATGTATGTATTTGTACATGTGTGTATGTATATATGTGTGTATATGTGTATGTATATGTATATATGGATGTGTGTGAGTATATATATATATATACATATATATATGTATATATAGAAAGAAAGAGAGAGAGTTAAGTTCTTTAAAGAATTTCTCTGCCTTTTTATCCTTGCACTATTGTTGGCATGTAAACTGTTGTTAGAATGTAAGCTACTTTGGGGCAGGAACTGTTTTTCTCTTTTTGCTGTATCCTCAGTGCTTAGCTCATGAACACTGTAACACAAGATGACAAAGAGTCCCATGAAATGATGTTTCTTGTTGTTTTTGGTTGGGCCCACAAAGAAACTAACTCTGTCTACTCCTCTAGGGCCTGGGGAAGAAGAAGTTAGTTTATGTGGTTATGTTGAGCAAGGCTAGTGAGTGGTAGAGCTGAAACTAGAACCCAGGTCTCCTGCCACCTAGCTCTTTCTAACACCCCATTACGTGATTACCTTGAGTAGATTTCCAATTCATAGAAGTCACCAGTTAGTTCTGTTTAGAGAATAGGCTAAGGGGATTGAAACCAAGAGTTTTGAATTCTTTGGTGTAGTTCTAATCCATTGCTGGTGTCCTTAGCCATTCACCAGCAAAAAAGAATAGAGCTGCTTGTATTGTTTCTGCTTTTGTGGTACTGTTTTTGTAGTCATCTGTGAGTGAACTAGGGCTTATGTGAGTGTCTTAGCTTTCCTTCATTTGACGTAGCTGTGAACTCTAGCAGGTCACTATCATTTTCAACTTAATAGGTATTTTTAAAGCACTTATTCCATATGGAAGGTTCTGTTAGGCCCTAGGAGAGCCAGAGTAGAAAGGGGAGTGCTATGGTGGATAGAGTGTTGGATTTGGAGTCAGGAAGACTTCGGTCAAAGTCTAAATCACTTAATCTCTCTGAGTCTTGCTTTTCTCATCTATGGCATCAGGATAATAATGCCTTATGAGGTTATAGTGAGGCTCCCGTGAAGTACTTTGCATACTTTTCATGCTATCTCAATGCCATTTGTTATTATTAATCTTATGGTTATAATAGAATAAATATATATATACCCAGTTTATAACAAAATAGAGGCAGGTAGGTGGCAAATTGGTCAAGAGCTAGACATGGAGACAGGAAGATCTGAGTTCAAATCCAGCCTCAGATCCTGGGCAAGTCACTTAACTTCTGTCTGCCTTGCTCTCTTCGTTTATAAAATGAAGATAATATCACCGACTTCCCCAGGGTTTTTGTGAGGATAAAATTAAATGATATTTGTAAATTATTTGGAAAGCACTTTGCAAAGTTTAAAATGCTACAGAGATACTATTTCAATAACAACACTTAGAAGCGCATAAAAAAGATGCAGATAAAATGCTATGAGAGATTTTCATAGGAACAAGTGCTATCTTTGGAGAGTTGGCAAAAGCTTCATAGAGGAGTTAGGCTCAGAGTCTTCAAGGATGAATAAGATTGTAACAAATGTTGGGGGGAAATGTTTCAGGAAAAGAGAAAGGAGAGGGGGATCCTTTGGGGAACTGGGAAACAGCCAGGTTTAGTTGAAAGAGCATTAGATTCAGAGTTAAAGGACCCAGGTTCACACCTCAGCCCAGCTACTTACCACCTTTGTGATATTAGACGATTTTCTTACACTCCATGGGTTTATCATTTGTAAAATCGGACTACAAGCCTTCTAAAGTTCCTTCGTGGTCTAAATCTCATGATCCTTTGGCTTGAGCAGAATTGCACATTTCCAAGTGTTTTCCTGCCAGCTAGACAAGATGATCAGCAGGCCATCAGCTGTCAGAATTGAGGCAATCTTGTGAAAGGTCTCCACTCCAACTTGGCTGCCAAGGACCTAATTGTCTTCCAGGAAAAAATGGGAATGCATTTCTCAACATATGTTCTCTGCCAGGAAGTCTCTGAAGAGCTAGTGATATATGTTGTCTCTGAGGCTTGGAATATAGAAGTGGAGACCTCACAGATTCAACCAACACCATTCTGAAATGCTTTGCTATGGGAAACAAGATTGAATCTTTCAGGAAGTAGTCTCAGTTTTAACCCTTAAACAAAAACAGCCTTTAGGTTCGGCAGAAACTGGTACAGGCAAGCATTTTGTCATGACAGTCAGAAAAAGCTTGTTTTAAATGTTGCCTTTCAAACATCAGCTTTTCAAAACAATTTTTAAACAAATGTTCAGTTTGGCTGAGAAGTATCACATCAATCTGATTCTGTCTCTCTTTGATGAAAATTTCAAGTGTCTCCAGTGTGTGGGGCCCTGGTTCAGTTTTCTTTTTCCTACTGCTCATTTCTAAGAATAAGTGTTCTCATGCAACTTTTTACAGATGCAGTTTCAATTCAGCCCCTTAGAATTTACTACTATGTGTAAAATCCTGGGTCAATCTAGTGGCCAAATGTCAAATAACTGATAAAGGGAGAGAGAGGCATTTTGGTGTAATCAGTAGAGGGCTGGCTGCCAAGGCAGGGAGACTTTTGCTCATACTCAGCCATAAGCTGCAGAGAAGGCGCCAGTCTGCTTTAGTAGAGGGAGTAATTCACTAGCTATACTCTACACTGAAGAAAAAAACAGTTCTGATAAAAAAAAAAATAAACGACGATAAGGTTAAGTGCAAAGGAGAGGTGGAGGCAAATAGGAAGAAGAGATGACTTTCACCAGGCATTGTTAGCTTCATGGAGGAGGTGGCATAAGGGTTAGAACTTGATGGAAGAGAGAGCCTCCAATAGATGAAGTTAGGATGAAAGTTCATTCCAGGCAGAGGGAAGAGTCTGAGCAAAGGTCCAGAGACTGGAGAAAGAAAGCTAGATGAAAACCAGATTTGCAGTAGAAGACAATGAGGTTACCAAGATTTTGGTGGAAACTGCTTAGCACAGTGCCTGGAATATAATAGGTATTTAATAAATGATCATGAATTTTTATTGATTGGTTGTAAATGCCACATTTTTCAGACTCCAGCAGTGCTGCATTATAGGATCACATTTTCAGAGATAAAAGGCATCTTTGAGATGACATTGATCAACTCCTTCAATTTATAGATTAGAAAGTTGAGACTGAGAGAGGTTAAAAGATTTTCCCAGGGTTACACAGCTAGAAATGTCTGAGGTAAGATTTGAACCACAGTCTTTCTGATTTTTTTTCCCCTCACTGTTCTGCATTTTTACTTTACATTGCCTTGTATTTATTAGTTTCCTTTGCATTCACCCATTCCAGAACAGATCATTCTGTGTCTTGTGACTTTATGAGAGAGAGGTTTTTTTTTCCTCCTTAGCAGTAGGATTTGATATTTTAAACTTTGAAAGCACCAAAAGATGAATAAAATGTATTTTTTGGTAAGTTCACCTCTTTTGATAGTTCTTTTGTGCAGTTCCCAAAGTAGCCTTAAAGAAGTCATGAGCAAATCTCAAATCTGCTTTCTCACCTAATGAAGTACCAAGACCTTGCGCTGCAGGAGCTGCATTTGAATAGATAGTAAAAGTCATTATTAAGTTGGTCCCAGATAAAGGTAACAAGGAGTCTAGGCTTTCTCCAAGATACTGAGGGAGACGCTAGATATCACTAATCAAGTGTGTAGGGGTTAAGTCTAGCACCCTATCTACCATATTCAGAGGTGATAGTCAACAAGCATTTATTTGGACAACTATGTATCAGTTCTTAGCATTAGGGATACCAAAAAAAAAAAAAAAAAAAAAGGCAAAAGACAGTCCCTGCTCCCAAGGAGCTCACTGTCTGAGGAGAGCGAGGAGGGGGAGAGACAACAAGGAAACGACCACGTGCATTAAGGAGAATCTTGTAGGGGGGGTTGTAGAAGATGGGATTGTAGCTGGAACTTGCAGGAGTGGGGGCCAGTCAGTGGAAATGCCCAGATGGAGTATATTTTTCTTTTTTGTTTTAGGCAGTTAGGGTTAAGTGACTTGCCCAGGGTCACACAGCTAGTAAATGTCAAGTATTTGGTCTGAGGTTGGATTTGAACTCAGGTCCTCCTCACTCCAGGGTCAGTGCTCTATCCACTGCGCCACCTAGCTGCCTCTGTAGTGTGTTTTTCAAACAACAGTAAAGAGACCAGTGTCACTGGATAGCAGAATATATGGGGGTGAGTAAGGTGTAAAAACTGGAGAGTAGGAAGGGACCAAGTTGTGAAAGGCTTTGAATGCCAAACAAGATTTTCTATTTGATTTGGGAGGTGATAGAAAACCACCAGAGTTTGTTGAAGGGTACAGCCCATAGGGAGCATCGTGATACCACCTCTCATTGGTATAATGCTTTCCAGTTTATAGAGTGCTTTGTAGCCATTGTCTCATTTATCCCCCACTATCGTCCTATGATGCATTGCTTTGTCATCTCCATTTCACAGGGGAGAAGCTAAAGATGTTGCCTAAAATTCCTATAGCTAGGAGGTGACTGAATTGGAATTTGAACCCAGAATTTCCAAAGTCCAGAGTTCTTTCAGCTATTGCACCCCTCATTACAGAAGGAAAAAAAGAGCAAATCACTCAAAAGAACAAAATCACTTATGTGAAACTTTGGCTCTGATGGGAAAACAACTCCTCTTTCCATACCCCCAACTCCCCAATAAAGGCAGGGTAGGGCCCTACAATGCTATATAAAGACCATATCTGATGTATTTATTCTTTTTGTCACATACTTATGTTTGTACGCTCCATTAATATCAGCCATGTATGGCATGGATTACAGTAAACATTTCAGTGTGTCATCAGTCCAAAGAGCACTTAAGAATGAAAAATGTAAGAATTCTCATTTCCACATCATTTTATCCTCCCAAAGTTCCCATAATGTTGATGCATTATCAGTAGAACTTAGTGCTTTAATTTTCTTTTTAGTAGAAGTGGTAAATTGCACTGAGTCATCCATGCTTTTTTCCACCTTCAATCCTGTGGGGCAGAGCCATCTTTTTCTTTGGTGGGGGTAGGAGGAGACTAAGTCTCCCTATCTCACCCAGGGTGGAAGTACAGTAGCTCCCACTCATGGACCAATCCCAGTACTGATTGGCATAGAAGTTTACTTGTTCCATTTTTCTGACTTAGGCTGGTTCACCCCACCGTAAGTCACCTGGTGGCACCTCACACTCAGTGCAACTGCCATTTTGTGGTGGATTTAGTGCTTTAGTCCCACTGTTGTTCAAAACTCCGGAACTTAAGCAATCCACCAGCCCAAGCCCCATTCAGAAGCAGGAGTTAACAGGTGTGGGCCACCATGCCTGGCAGAGCTGCCTTTGAATAGAGATCCACATTCAGTTATCCTCCTTGTAATTCTATTTCCTACAGGCCTCAGTCTCATACCTTTGACCTCGTTATCAGCATCTGTTAGGCACTGGGAAGTTGACCCAGACATGGCAGACATTGAACTAGCAGTCTCTAAAATCCTTTCCAACTCTTTAATATTTTATTATATACAATCTGTGATCAATGTTAACATCACAAATATTATACTAATATAGTAAAATTTGTTCAATCGTGTCCAATTCTTTGTAACCCCATTGGGGATTTTCTTGGCAGAGATACTGGAGTGGTTTGCTATTTCCTTCTCCAACTCATTTTACAGATGAAGAAACTAAGGCAAACAAGGTTAAGTGACTTGCCTAAGGTCACACAGCTCTTAAGTGAAGCCAGATTTGAATTTTGGAAGCTGAGTCTTACTGATTTCATTTCTGGCACTCTATCCAATAGCTACCTACCTGCCCCATATAGTAAAATTATAAGAGCTTAATAAACGAGTTGAATATGTCAGTATATTAGCAGGTGTTCTCAATGGACTTGTACTTACTGTATATCAGTTGTCTAGCACCTCTGGCTCCCAAGCATTACCATTTGGATGTCCCCTAGTCATCTCCAAGTCTGACTCTTTCAAATCAGCTCACTTCTTGCCTCCCTATTTCTGTGCCATCATAGCATTTCCTATTCAGAGGGGCTGGCTGGAGACCTTTTGCATTTTTAAAAAATTTAACAGTTATTTCTTTCTCTTCCCCACAGACAGTCTATAGCATGGTAGAAAGAACACAGGATTTAGGATTGTAGAATCTTGGTTTAAATTCTGGCCTTTTCCTTCCTACCTGCATGACCTTGGGCAAGTCATTTAACCTTAATTGGTTTAGGTGATTTCTGAGATGCCTCCCAGCTCTAAATCTGTGATCCTGTAATCCCACTCTTCCCAAATACACAACTAGTAGGAATTTGAGACCTTTAAGAACTAGCCTCATTTTGACTTTTAGGTTAATTTCCTGTGACTCTCTTACATGTACACTGTTAATTTTCTAACCTAGTCATCTTGCCTCTCCCCGGCATATCTTATGCTTTCCTCTCCCTGTGTCATTCTTAATTGATTCTTCTGTGTAGAATGGCTTTCCTTTGTCTGCTTCCCCTTCCCAGTATGACAGTCAAAAAATCCTAGGGCAACAGATGGTGGTTTTGCTGTCTTCTATTCTGCCCTGGTCAGATCATTTTAGGAAAGAAATCGACAAACACCTAGGTGGTGCAGTGGTTAGCGCTTTGAGCCTGGCGTCATGAAGACCTGGGTTTATAATGCAGCCTTAGACATTTAATGGCTATGTGACTCTGGGCAAGTCACTTAACCTCAGTTTGTCTCAGTTTCTTTCACTGTAAATTGGGGATAATAACAGCACTACTTCACAGGGTTATTACAAAGATCAAAAGAGATAATATTTGTAAAAAGTGCTTAGCGCAATACCTGGCACATATTAGGGACTCTGTAAATGCTTATTCTTTTCTCTTCTCTCCTCCATTCTCAAACTGCCATATGATGAGGGTACTAAAGACTATAACATAGGACCTCTTAAGGGAAGTGATGACATTCAGCCTGGAAATTAGACTTAGGGGCTATTATGTGAAAAAGGGATCCAACTAGCTGTGTTCGGCTCTAGAGGGTAGAAGAATGGGAATGAATGGGAAGGAAGTTAAAAGCAAAAGCCTTGATTTTCATGTAAAAAAAGGTTTGTAATGATTAAAATTGTGCCAAAGTAAATAGGTTCCCTGAGATAATGGGACTTCATTTTTGAAGATTTTCAAGCAGAAGCTGAATTAAAACTTGTAGAAATTACAGATGGTTGGCATAGGTTCGACTAGTTAATTTTAGACGTTCCTTCTAACTCTAAAATTGTGTGATTCAGGGCAGCTAGGTGGCCCAGTGGGTAGAGCACTGGCCCTGAAGTCAGGAGGACCAGAGTTCAAATTAGGCCTCAGACCAAACACTTGACACTTACTAGCTGTGTGACCCTGGGCAAATCACTTAACCCCAATTGCCTAAAATAAATAAATAAATAAAATTGTGTGATTCAAGGCCAGCTCAAATGCTATTTCCATCATGAAGCCTTATTTTACTCCCTCTCCCTGGATATTATTTCTCCTTTGGAGTAAACTGGATTCAGACAGTTAATGAAAATATAGGCACAATAGATTCGTAATCAGGGATGAAATGCACTCCATAAGGGCAGGTAAAATATTCATCTAAAGTCTTATTCATAGTATCAAGAGTTTTTCAAATAGAAAAGAGAGAGGAAGGGAGAAACTCCAGGATACTTTCCAAGCTAGATACACATACCGTAGAAGATAGTGGGTATAATACAGAAAAAAGAATATTGTAGAGAGGGCCAGTAATTAACAAGAAGAGAGCCAACAATTCAGCCCATGACCTCAGATCCCTATCCTCAAAAACACAACATATGAGCAATAGGCAGGATGAACTAGAGCTCCCAATGCAAGGAGGCAGATTTCATTAAGGCTTGGTGAGACAGAGTTCATGGCTGGGATAGGACTCTAAAGGATAAACCTTATTTAAAAAAGAAATGAGATCTGACAATATGTTGTTTACAAGAAACACACTTGAAACAGAGATGCACACAGAGTAAAAATAAGAGGCTGCAGCGAAATTTGTTATGCTTCAGCTGAAGTAAAAACAAAGCAGGGGTAGCAATCATAATCTCAGACAAAGCAAAAGCAAAAATAGATCTAATTAAAAGAGATGAGCAGGGAAATTACACTTTGCTAAAAGATACCATAGAAAAATGAAGTAATATAAATACTACACATATATCAAATTGTGTAGAATCAAAATTTTAAAGGAAAAGTTAAATGAGTTATGAGAGGAAACAGACAGTAAAAATTATACTAGTGGAGGACCTCAACTCTCCCCTCAGAATGATATAAATTAAAAAAAAGAAAGAAAGAAGTTAAGGAGATGAATAGAATTTTAGAAAAGTTAGATATGATAGATCTCTGGAGAAAATTGAATGGGAATAGAAAGGAGCATACCTTTTACTTGGCTATACAAGGCACTTCCACAAAAATTGACCATGATAAAATTAAATTCAATAAAGGGACAGAGCAACATAGATTAAAATTAATTGGAAATTAAATAATCTAATCCTAAAGAATGAGTGAGTCAAAAACAAATCATAGAAACAATAATTTCCTTAGGGAGAATGATAACAGTGAGACAACATACCATAATTTATGGGATGCAGTGAAATCAGAATGTGGGGGAGGGCAGGGCAGGAATCTATATCTCTAAACATTTACATCAGTAAAATGGAGAAAGAACAAATCAATGAATTGAGCATGCAACTAAAAAAAATAGAAAAAGAACAAATTAAAAACCCCCAAATAAACACCAAATTGGAAATCCTGAAAATTAAAGGAGATTAAATTTTTTAACTAATAAATAAAACTGGGAGCTGGTTATGAAAAAAAAGCAATAAAATAAACTATTGGTTAATTTGGTTTTAAAAAAGAAAGAACAGCAAATTACCAGTATCAAAAATGAAAAGGGTAAATTCACCACCAATGAAGAGGAAATTAAAACAATTATTAGGAGCTATTTTGCCCAATTATATGCCAATAAATTGAACAACCTAAGTCAAATGGGTGAATGTTTACAAAAATATAAATTGCTCAGATTAACAGAAAAGGAAATAGAATAGTTAAATAACCCAATCTTAGAAAAAGAAATTGAACAAGCTATCAATGAGCTGCCTAAGAAAAAATCCCCAGGATTAAATGGATTCACAAGTGAATTCAACCAAATATTTAAAGAACAATCAATTCCAATATTTCATAAACTATTTCGGAAAATAAGCAAAGAAGAATTCCTACCAAATTCCTTTTAGATCACAAATATGGTGCTGATACCTAAACCAGGAAGAACAAAAACAGACAAAGAAAACTAAAGACCAATTTCTTTAATGACTATTGATGGAAAATTTTTAAATAAAATACTAGCATGGAGATTAGAGCAGTATGTCACAAAGGTCATACACTATGACCAGGTGGGATTTATACCAGGAATGCAGGGTTAGTTCCATATTAAGAAAACAAAACTCAGCATAACTGACTGTATCAATAACAAAACCAACAGAAATCATATGATTATTTCAATAGATGCAGAAAAAGCTTTTGATAAAATACAACATTCATTCCTATTTAAAAAAAAAAAACATTTGAAAGCATAGGGATGGAGTTCTCCTTAAAATGATAGTATCAATCTAAAACCATCATCAAGCATTATTTGTAATAGGAATAAGCTAGAAACTTTCCCAATAATATCAGGAGTGAAGCAAGGATATTCAATACCACCACTTTTATTCAATATTGTACTAGAAATGCTAGCTGTATCAGTAAGAGAAGAAAAAGAAATTGAAGAAATTAGAATAGGCAGTGAGGAAACAAAACTATCACTCTTTGTAGATGATATGATAATATACTTAAAGAATCCTAGAGAATCAACTAAAACATTCGTTGAAATAATGAACTTCAGCAAAGTTGCAGGATATAGAATAAACCCACACAAATAAATAAATAAATAAATATGTGTATATATCCTTTGTGTTACCAAGTCCAGCAGGAAGAGATAAAGATATTTAGAGCTGTAGACAATATAAAATACTTGGGAGTTTACCTGCTGAAACAAACCCAGAAACTTTTTGAACACAATTACAAAACACTGTTCACACAAATAAAGTCAAATCTAAACAATTGTAGAAATAATAATTTTTCATGAATAGGCTGAACCAATACAATAAAAATGGCAATTCTGTCTAAATTAATCTACCTATTTGGTGCCATACCAATGAAACTACCAAAGAATTATTCTATAGAGCTAGAAAAAATAGCAACAAAATTCATCTGAAGAACAAAAGGTCAAGAATATCGAGGAAATCAATAAAAAATGTGAAGGAAGGTGGTCTAGCAGTACCAGTTTCAAACTTTATTACAAAGCAGTAATCATTGCCAAAAAAAAAAAAGAAGAAGAAGTGGTGAATCAGTGGAATAGATTAGGAACACAATACACAGTAAGAAGTGACCATAGTAATGTAGTGTTTGATAAATGCAAAGATTCAAGTTTTAGGGATAAAAATTCACTATTTCACAAAAATTTCTGGGAAAACTGGAAAGCAGTTTGGCAGAAACTAGTTATAGACCAATACCTCACACCATATACCAAGATAACCTCAAAATGGGCACATGATTTAAAAATAAAAGGTGATATAAACAGATTAGGGGAGCATGAAATACTTTACCTGTTGGATCTATAAATAAGGAAAGAATTTATGACCAAACAAGGTGTGGAGAACACTACAGCATACAAAATGGATAATTTTAATAAATTAAAGAGTTTCTGTACAAACCAAACCAATGCTGCCAAGATGAGAAGGAAATAAATGTTGGAAAATTGGGACACTGATGCATTCTTTGTGGAGTTGTGAACTGATTCAAGTATTCTGGAGAACAATTTGGAGCTATGCCCAAAGGTCTATAAAGCTGCCCCTACCCTTTGACTGAGCAATACCACTACTAGGTCTGTATCCCAAAGTGATCAAAGAAAAACCAAAATGTCCTATATGTACAAAAATATTTATAGCAACTCTTTTTGTAATGGCAATAAATTGGAAATTAAAAGGATGCCCATCAACTGTGAAATGACTGAACAAGTTGTGGCATATGATTGTGATAGAATACTGTTGTGCTATAAGAAATGAAGAGCAAGATGGCTTCAGAAAACTTGGGAAGACCTATATGAATTGGTGCAAAGTGAAGTGAGCAGATCCAGGAGATCATTGTACACAGTAATAGCAATATTATGTGGTGACCAACTGTGCGTGACTTAGCTATCCTCAGCAATACAATGATCCAAGCCATTTCTGAAGGACTTATGATGAAAAATGCTATGTACCTCCAGAAAAAGAGCTGATGGAGTCTGAATGCAAATTGAAGTCTAAATTTTTTTGTTTCTTTTTTCTGTTTTTTTTCTTTTTCTTTTTTTTTTTTCTGTCTGTGTTCTTTTTTGCAATATGGCTAATATGGACATATGTTTTACATGATTGTGCATATATATCTATATCAAGGTACTTGTCTTCTCAAGGAAAAAGGAGGGAATTTTGGAACTCAAATTGTGATGTTAAAATTATTTTTAAATGTGATTGAGAAAAAACAAAATAAAAATATCTTAATATTATACAGTAGCAGTGTCAAACTCAAATAGAAACCTGGGCCACTAAATTATCAATATAGAAACCTGTAGTATTAAATTGATTTAGGTAACCACATGTTAACATTATGTTTCTTTTTCTTTTTATTTATTTTTGTTAGATATTTCCCAATTAATTTAATCTGGTTTGGAGTGTGGGCTGGGCCATGTCTTTGACGCCTCTGTTGTATAGTACATTCTGAAGTGGACTCCCATAACAGGGATCTATTAAACCCAGATGGGAGAAGCATGGTAGAGAATATTAAAAGGAGTATCAATGGAAGGAGACAAAGAAGTTGATATTCAGTGTGCTACAGACCACTTTTGATAGAAGAAGAAATGAAACAATTAGTATTGGAAATAACAATTAAAATAGCCTTTAGATAGCGCTTTAAGGTTTGCAAATTGCTCTAAATATTATCTCATTTGATTCTCACAATTCTGTGAGGTCGGTGCCTATTTTTTTTAATTAATTCATTTATTTTTAGTTTTCAACAATCACTTCCAAAAGCTTTTGAGTTTTAAATTCTCCCTCCCCCCACCCCCCCGGACCTCCCTCCTCAAGACAGCATGAAATCTGATATAAGCTCTACATGTACATTCCTAATAAACATTTTCACATTAGTCATGTTGTAAAGAAGAATTAGAACCAATAGAAGGAACCACAAGAAAGAAGAAACAAAACAAAACAGAAGAAAAAAAGAGCAAATAGTATGCTTTGATCTGCATTCAAACTCCATAGTTCTTTCTCTGGATGTGGATAGCATTTTCCATCATGAGACTTTTGGAGATGTCTTAGATACTTGCATTGCTGAGAAGAGCCAAGTCTATCAAAGTCCATCATCTCAGTGCCTATTCTTATCTCCATTTTACAGATGAGGAAACTGAAAGTAAATGTTACAGTGATTTGGCCAGGGTTGCATAGCTATTAAGTGTCTGCAGCAAGATTTGAACATATGTCTTCTTGACTCCAAATCTAGCACTCTGTACACTATGCCACCCAAATGGATGGCAAACTTGGTATTAAAGCATGACTTAGTAGTGATGTGGGATGCCAAGTGTCTAGAAATCTGCTGGCACATTCTCTTTCTTGATCAAAAGCAGAACAGCTGGTATGTTCTTACCTTGCCTTAAGAACTTTATTCTTCTGATGGTGGACAAAACTATGAAGAGGTGCTGTGGTGGACCTTACTTTGTTTCCACAAAGAGGAGCTAGCTGCTGAAGTAGAAAAGGAGGGAATCATAGAGAGAAGTCAATATTCCATCCATAATTCAGGTAGAGAAGGAGAGGAAAGCTGTAGATAATCTAACTGATAACATAGGTGATAGGAGAGTAGATTTAAAGGAATCTTCATGGAAAAAATAGACAGGACCCCGTGATCTCAAGTTTTACAGGAGAAGTTGGAAAGATGTCAAGAATGAAATTCTAAAGACATAAGTAGAAATGGTTCTGATAAGAATGAAAAAGGGAAGTTGCCTAAACAGATTGATATGGACACACAGAGGTAGAGTCATCTTAGATTTTACAACTTGTAAAAGATGGGAGCAAGGACAAGTGATGATTATGGACACATACAGAAAAATAGTCTAGCTCTGTAAAAATAGCATTAGGTATCCTAAAGCTCAGAATGACCTGAGACTGGGGAAGAATGTGAATGACAACAAACAAAAAGGCTTTTTTATAGCTTGGCTGGGGCAACAGTGAGTCAAGAAATATTTATAACATGCCTTCTATGTGCCAGGTACTGTGCTAAGTGCTGGGGATACAAAGAAAGTCAAAAAACGGTGCTCTCAAGGAGCTCACAGTTTAATCGAGGAGCTCACAGTATAAATTTAAGATCAAAGATGGAATAGAACCACTGCTCAGGATGGCTGAGCTGATGGGAGAATAATGATTGTATTTCCATTGGGTTTTTCCCTCCTGCCAAAGATGATGATCTTTGGACCGATAAAAATGTTTTACAGAGAATTGAAGCCCAAAGGGAGAGAGCAGATGGTGAGAATGCATGGCTGTCTTCAGTCCATTCACGTTACCAAGCCCAGAGGAACTATTTGCTAGTGTACAGTATTCAGCTCCAGGCATCAGATTTTAGGAAGGACGCGGAAAATTTGGGAATCATCTAAAGAAAGGAGACCAGCATGGAGAAAGGCCTAGAGGCCAGGCCAGAGGTTCATCTCTTGAAGAAACTAAAGAAATTTAGCCTGATGAAGGAAGACTTGAGGGGGGGAGAATGGAGCTTGAATGGCTCTCCTTGATACTTAAAGGACCTTCGTGGAAGTGAGATTTATGTTGTTCTGCTTGGCCCCTGGAGGCAGAATTAAGAACAATGAAGGAGTGTAGGGGGAGAGAATAACAAGGGGGGGTGGAATATTTAAGTGAATTTAATATTGATGCAACATGCTTACTAAATCACAGGGAATAAGGATGTATTAAAAAGGGCATCAGGAAAGGGTACGTGCTGCCTCCAAGACACCCAAGACACCGATCATCCCACTTTGGGAAGTCTACATCATAAATATGTTGGAGAAGAGCTACTTGTGCAGATCTAGTCTGGATTAGATGGTCCCTGAGGACCCCTAGTACTCTGAAATTCTGTGAACTTCCTTTTGAACCATTGTAATTTTCTCATTGATGGCTCTTCTCTCTTCTGAATAGTGTATAACTAATAATAATTGTAAGCATTTACATAGTACTTTAACATTTTGCAAAGCACTTAACCAATATTACCTCATTTTATCCTCACAACAACCCTGAGAGGTACATGCTGTTATTATCCTCATTTTACCGATGAGGAAGCTGAGGCAGGCAGAGGTTAAGGGACTAGCCTGGGGTCACACAGCTAGTATGTCCAAGACTGGATTTGAACTCAAGCTTTCCTGATTCCAGGTGGGTTATCCACCAACCTAATTCAATTCAACAAATCTTTACTCAGTGTCTACTATCAGAAAGGCTATATGCTAGATACTTCAATCTTTGCTTTTCCCCCCCATGATGTACACCTTTGAACTCTGAATTATCAGGCAATCTTTGAATTGTAGGTTAATGCATTAATACTTTATTTGTGCAGAGAGATAGACATACCAGGTTTTAGTCTGGGCCATTGAATGATCTGTAATCTCTTCTTTTTTCCTTCCCTCCTAGGAGAGAATAATGATCTCCAAAGGAAAAATCATTCTGTTTCTGCTGATTTTATTAACTGCACTGGTGGTGCTCTGGGGATATAATAACAGGTAACTCTGAATCATCAGTGAATGCAACTGTTGCTTTTGCCCTTCTATGGTTTCTCTACTGAAAAAGAAAATGAGAATTGGCAGCAACATGTAATCAATAAGAAATTCTGTTTTTCCCCTTCTCCAGTCCCACCTTTGTCTCTGCACTTGGATTGAGCTTGGTGCCTTTTCTATTTCAGACACGGTGGGGCATAGTTAGAAGATAAGGTCCAGTCCCGATTCTATCACTTAATAGCTTGGTGACCTTGGACAAGTCACTTATCCTCTCTGAGCATCCCTTCTGTCATCTGGAAAATGATAGCAATCTCGTGATCTTTAGATCATAAGATTTCATACTGGAAAGGGAGCTTAGAGTTACTCTAATCTATCCCCCTTATTTTACAGATAAAGAAACTGAAACCCAGATGGGTTAGGTCATTTGCCCAAGGTCTCATTTAGTACAATCCAACAAGCATTTATTCAGTGCCTACTATATGGAAGGTAATGTCTGTGCTAGGAATAAAAAAAACAAAATAACCAAAAAATAGTCTCTGCCCTCCCCCCCAAAAACCTTATATTCTATTACTACTACTACTACTACTACTACTACTACTACTACTACTACTACTA
>NW_020954564.1:10120204-10129371 GCF_900497805.2 Vombatus ursinus | reverse complement strand
CTACTACTACTACTACTACTACTACTACTGCTACTGCTACTACTACTACTAATTAACAGTAACTCACATTTCCATAGCTTTTAAAATTTATTGAATGTTCTTCGAACAACCCTATGGAGCATAAGGATTATTATGCCCATTTTGAATATGGGAATACTGAGGAAGCAGAGCCCAGATTCAAACCTGGGTCCTCTGACTCCAAATCTCGCAGGGGTATAAAGAGGAGAAAGCATTTGATGAAACATACTGCTACAGCTAAAGTAGCTCTTATTTAATTGATTGCTATATAATTACTATCTTGTTTTTGTATCTGAGCAATTCTGGTTGGGTCTAGAAACAATGAGATCTAATTAAAACATTGTCCTTTCTTATATGTGAGATTGGTAACTGAAAAGAAGCAAAAAAATTAATCCACCCTGACATTTACAAGCCTAATATGTCTGCAAAGAGGAATAACCAGACCTGCTCTCTCTCACTGCAAACTAACCTGGACTCTTAATCTCTTATCACCCATCTATCTGTCTCTGGTTGAAATCTAGGATTCTTGCTGGGGAGGCTATGTGATTATTGCTACCTGGAAAATAATCATTTTGATGTTCTGTGTTTGCCAATAAAGTTACCTCTTCCTTCTGGAGGTTTTAGCTGAAGAGATTCTAGTCAAGTAGCAGGGACTGCTTGTAGGTGTCACTAAAAATTATATGTATCTAGGTAAGAGTATATTGCAACATACAGAGATTGGCAGATGTAACTATATAACTACTGTTAGTTACCTTTGCAGGATTGCAAAAAATATATATATAAGGAAAATGTCATGGGATAGTAGAGAGCAAATATTGTCTTGTTCTTCAAAAAAAGGAAAGAAGAAAGTGGATTTTACAAGTTATAATTAAGTGAGTTTGATACTAAACTCGCGAAAAATTCTAGGACAAATTATTTTACAGATGGTCTGTGAGTGCTTGGAATGGAAAACTGATGGTCACAACTAGCCAGCATAAATTCACTTAGAATGTCTCATGCTAGAATAACCTCATTTCCTTTTTTTCTTAAAGGATTAATTGATTAGTATATCAAGGCAGTGCTCATAAATAAAATGCATATGGATTTCAGGCAGACATTTGACAATCTTCCACAATATCCTTATGGACAATATGCAGAGGTGTGGGCTAGATCATGGAATAGTTGGACACATTCTAAACTGGGTAACTGTCCTCAAAGAATGATAGTTAATATATTAGAGTAAGCCTGGAGGGAGACCTCTAAGAGTATGCCAGAGACCCGGGACCTGAGACATGTAAAACCTCCTAATTAATGACTAGAATTAGGATGAAATGGGATCATAGATGTAACTATAAAATGCTATATAAATATAAAGCGTTCTTATTAGTAACAATATGCTATTATTATGTTCATATAGTAGATATCAGTTTTGATTAACAATGAAAGAGAGCTTGGGAATGATAGCTAACTTCCCCCTCTCAGCTGAGGACTTCACCTCACACATCACTGAAAAAACTGAACCTAGGTCATGGACAGTTCTTGCTCTTTCCTTCTTCTCATATCATTCAAACACCACTATTTTCTTCTCTCATATGAAGAGGTGGCCCTTCTTTCTAAGGCAAAAATCCCTCAACATGTAACTTTAATCCCCTGCCCTCCTGTTTTCACCAACAAACTGTTCCTCCAGCATTCTCTCTGTCCCTTCCTTCCCTTACCCTCCAGGTTTTGTCCTACATCCACTTCTCTTCTTTTATACCATCTGCTTTGGTGGTGTCATGGGCTCCCATGAGTTCCATTTTCTTTTCTGTGCACATGATTCCCAAATCTACATATGCAGCCTTAATCTCTATCCTGAGCTCTGCTCTCTCATCCCCAATTGCCTTTTGGATATATCAAACTATGTACTATAGGCATTTAAAAATCAACATAGTAAGTCTAAGGCAATTCATTATCTTTCCCTCCAAATCCTCCCCTTTTCCTGATATTCCTTTTACTGGCACGGCCACCACTATCCTCCTAGTCATCCAAGTCCCCAAAATCAGTGTCAGCCTTGAGTCCTTACTTACACTCACCCCACATTTCCAATACATTGTCAACTCTTGTCATCTGCATCTTCACATCTTTCATATATGCCCCCTTCTCTCCACTCAAACAACTGCTCCCTGGTGCAGGTTCTCATCACCTCATGCCTGGACTTTGATAGTAACCTGCTAGTTGGTCTCCCTGCCTCATCTCTTCCCATTCAAATCCTTCTTACACTTAACTGCCAAAGTGATTTTCCTGAAGTGCTGCTCTGTCCACATCAGCCCATCTCTCTCTACTTAATAAACTCCATTAGTTTCTTGTTAATTACCTCCAGAATCAAATATAAGGTTTAATGTGAAGCTAGCTAGAAAGCTATTGTAATATTATTAGGCAAAAGATGGTGGAGGCTTGGTCAAAATTGTAGGAGTAAGCATTTGCATCTTCAATGGCTTGCTGCTGTTTTTTCCCCAACAATTTCTAACGTGGCTTCCTTGTCTTATTCCATCACTGTCTTATATCCCTATGTGCAGACAAAAGTTGCAAGAAAGTAATTCAGTCTGTGACTAGATGATTAAATATGATAGATGGAAAGGCCTATACTTGGGTTCATATCATTAGCTGAACACATTATGGGGAAGGGATGACTGGATAGCAGTTTATGGGAAGAGGATCTAAACGTTTTTGTGGGCCTCAAAGCTAATATGAATCCATTAGTGTAATATGGCAGCCCAAAAGGCAAATGTAATTTTTTTTTGAAGAGGCAAAATTACCTCTATTTGTGGATATAATGTTCTATGTAGAGAATCCAAGAGATTCAATGAAAAAAATTAAAGCAATTAATAATTTTAGTGAAGTAACAAGTTATAAAATAAATCTACCAAGATTACTCATATTTCTATGTATTAACAAAAACCAGGAGGAAATACAAAAAGAAATTCCATCTGAAATGACTACAGAATGTATAAAATATCTGGGTATAAACTTATCAGGACATACTCTGTACCTATATAAATATGCAATTGGGGAATGACTTGTATTCTTATAAATTTGACTCAGTTCTCTATATATTTGAGAAATGAGGCCTTTATCAGAGACACTGGTTGTAAAAATTCTTTCCCAGTTTTCTGCTTCCCTTCTAATTTTGGTTGCATTGGCTTTGTTTGTGCAAAACCTTTTCAATTTAATGTAATCAAAATTATCCATTTTGCATTTCATAATGTTCTCTCTTTCTTGTTTGGTCATAAATTCTTCCATTCTCCATAGATCTCGCAGATAAACTATTCCTTGCTCTCCCAGTTTGCTTATAGTATCAGCCTTTATATCTAAATCACATACCCATTTTGACTTTATCTTGGTATATATATAGTGTAAGATGTTGGTCTATGCCTAGTTTCTACCATACTATTTTCCAGTTTTCCCAGCAGTTTTTATCAAATAGTGAGTTCTTATCCCAGTATCTGGAGTCTTTGGGTTTATCAAACAGTAGATTACTGTAGTCACTGACTACCGTGTCTTGTGTACCTAACCTATTCCACTGATCTACCACTCTATTTCTTAGCTAAGGCAAGTGGAATTTTAAACCCCATTGAGAAGTGGAATGACCAGAAAGAGGGTTGTGGGAATCTCAGTTTGTTCTCTTTGAGTTATATCTGTAGTATGGTGTTTAGTTCTAAGCACTATATTTTATGAAAGACATTGATAATCTACACTACCTCCAGAGGAGAGCATGATGAATTGATGTGCCATGAAAACATTGGGAAGGAATTGGAAACATGTAGTTTAGAGGAGAGAAGACTTATGAAGGATGTTTTCATGTATTTGAAGGGCTGTCCTCAGGAAGAGGGATTAGACTCATTCTTGTTCTCAGAGAATAGAACTAGGAGTAGAACAATGAATATAAGTTAGAGAGAGAAAGATTTAGCCTTGATATAAAGAAAACCTTTCTCTCAATGGAGATCATTGAGTTGAGGTAGAATGACCATTTGTTGGGGGTTTTATGGAGAAGATTTCTTTTCCTAGTATCCAGTTGGACGAGGTTATCTCTGATACCTTCCAAGTCTGAGATTCTGGGATTCTGTTACTCTGCCATTGGGCATTTACATTTATTATTCTTTCCTCTACCCAGAAACATAGAACTGATAAAATGGGGAAGGAGATGTTCCCATGAACATTGTTTTCTTTATTTTTAGTGTCACTACTAATCTGATAAGATAGAGCCAGTGATTTGTGTAGGGTTTCAAGACAACAAACATAGGTTCCTTTGAACACAATGATAATAGAGAGCCCCTGGAATTTACTGAACAGTAAAATGATATGGGTAGTCCTACACTTTAAACTATTTTGGCAACTGTCTTGTGGATGGATTGAAAAGAGGAGAGACTCGAGGTAAGGAGGCAAATTAGGAGGTTAATTCGCAGTAAATTAGGAGGCTAAAATTGCAATAGTCTGGGTGAGAAGTGATGAGGGCTTGAACTAAGATAATGGCAGTCTGAGTAAAGGGAAAAGGATGGATGCCAGGATTTAGCAACTGATAGGACATGGAGGGTGAAGAAGCATAAGGAGTCAAGCATGATCCTAAAGATGCCAACCTGGGTGACTAAAAGGATGGTGATGTCTTTAGCCATAATAGGGAAGTTTATAAGAAGGGGTAGGGTTTTTTGGGGGTGGGGGGAAAGGCATAGATAATGTAAAGAGATCTAAAAATCTGTGAAAATCCATCCATGTCTACTTATCATATGGCTTTTTACTTAACACTTGTCTTAGAGTAAAGAACCTTCTGGCAAGTTGAGGGACACCCACTGGAGACATTAGGTATTCTGGGAGATATAGAGCTGGGTATGCTGGGAGTGCAGGGGCAGGGAGAAAATTAATACCTGCACAATCACTATTGAAGATATTGAATTGCAACTAGATTATAACCCCAACCCCCAAGTTTGCCAATCCAGCTCAGAAGGGAAATATTGGGAACTTTGATTGTGGAGGGTGAGTGCTGAGTGGGTGAGTGTTAGCAAAACGATGATAGGTATGGCTGTATGACAGATAAGCCCCACAATTGGTTACTGCAGGGAAGGGGGAAATATGACCAATCTTCTCACCGTCTGGTTGAACACAGAGTCCTCGAGGTCAGGTCACATCCCCTTTTTCAGAGATCTTTGGTTTAAAGACACACACCTGTTTAGTGGCCCACTTGAGACTGAAACCTATATCCTGAGTAGCAGTCATGTACTTTTCTCCTTATACCCAGAGAGCTTTACTAAAAGAACCCATTCTCACCTTATTTTCTCTTCAAAATTTACAAAACAAGCTACTGCGTAATGAAGCAGATTGGGGCATAGGAGATTGGATAGTCTTTAGAATCCTTTCCTTCTGATATTTTCCTTAGTTATGTTCTCTGCTAAGGTATAACTGATGCCCAAGGTCAATTAGAGGTTGGTTTGAACAGAAGCCGTTTGTCAATTGAAACTATACAATTGGCTATACAATTGGAGAACCACGATATTATGCACGTGTCTCCTTGGCTTTATCTCAGAGGATGGTGTGATCTTCAGGAACAACTAAATAATAGCGTCCAGGCAGTCCAGGCCAGGATCTTAGTTGTAATCATTATAAAGGAATGTTTTTCAAGATTAATATGTTTTTCTCTGTTTATTCACAGCACAGAAGGATCTCTCTTGTTTATATATCCTTATCGGTAAGTTCCTTTGTTTGACGAGTGTTCTGTGTGGAAACCAAATTTGGTAGAAGGACAGTGGGACGATGGCAATGACTCCATCATGTCGATGCCATCACTTTGGGTGAACAGGAGAAAGAGAGAAAAAAACTGGGTATAGTAGGAAGAACGCTGCATAGGGAGGTAAAAAAACAAGGTTAGAGTCTTGCCCCTTGTCTTCATTCCCTGTTTCATACAAATTAATTAAACTATTTGGGTTTTCATTTTTTCAGTTGTAAAATGAATAGGTTTGCCACACGACCCTCTGATTCATAGCAGAAGGTGACATGAGTAGTGATAGCCAGAGAGCATGTGGGTATGTAACCCTGCCAGGTGGATGGGTAAAGGCTTGTGCATGATGGGGGCAATGGCAGGGATTCAGAGAGCAGTGTGCCCCTAGAAGAATGGCTTAGTATCTGCTATGAAAGGCCCACAGCTTAGTCACTCTCCAGACTTGGCATTCTCCCACACATGGAAATTGCAGAAGCAGTGTGAGGTACATTTTTCTGTATCTGTCTCATAAAGAGTGTATCAATATTTCCTGGTCCTGTTGCCTTTTCTTTGACCTCTTCCTCAACAACCTCTCATCTTCAACACTAATGAGGTTACCCCATGTTTCTTAAGGAGGCAATATGGCACAATACATGGTGTACTAGACTTGGGAGTTAAATCCCACTAGATTGGGTTCAAATCCCACTTCAGATCTTAACTGTGTGACCCTGGGCAAGCCACTTAACTGTCTTAGTTTCAATCATCTGCAAAACAGAGACAACAATAACCTCACAGAATGGTTGTGAGGCTCAAATGAAATAATCTCTTTAATATCATCACAAACAGCCAAGTGCTAAGTAAAAATTTGTTTTCATTTCTCACCCTCTGATACATGCCGTAGTCTCCTATTCTCAGTGAAGTGATGTTTCTCTCCATTGTTGCTCACCATCTTGTCAGTCTTCCATCTCTCACTCCTATTGCCCAGTTTTGAAAATTCCATTGGAACACAGAGGAGAAGGTACAACCTGACTTGGAATCAGAAGGTCTGCATTTGACACCTCAGCCCTGTAATGGGTGATCTCTCTGGAGTAGTTATATTAACCTTTTGAGCTTCAGATTCCTATAAAATTAGTTCCAAAATATTTTGAGTGCTTTCCTCCCTAGAGCTGAGGAGGTTACTTGTTAAAGTGTAAAATACTCTATAGATGTGAACCAATTCTTCACCATCATTATGGAAATAACTTCCAAATTTTTTATTATACCTACTAATAAAATATGTATCTATTCAGAAATTCTAGGTATGTACTATATTAATTTTACTCTTAAGTATGGGGGAGAGACAAAGACAATCCAGACATGGTTCTTGTTCTTGGGCAATTTATATCTGGTAAATATAACCTATACTGGTTCCTGTGGTCATTGTCAAATCTGGGATTTCAAGGAACCTAGAGAAAAAGCCTCACCCTCAATTGATCTAACTATGAAGTTTATTGCTAGCTTATGAACCACTGGTAGACATACTCAAGAGCACTTCATTGTTACCCCAAGATCCCAATCTTTGACTGGTTCTGGGAATTTAAGTTGTATAGATAACTACTTCTAGGAAATCAATTCTTTGCAGATATCACCTGATCTTGGATGTCCTATGGCTAAAAGCCTAAAAGAAACTAGGTATTACATTAGGTTCTAGGTATAATACTAGGTATTATTTTGAAGTAGGTGCAGCTAGGTGGTACAGTAGATACAGTGCCAAGCCTGGAATCAGGAAGATCTGAGTTCAAATCCGGCCTCACACACTAGCTGTGTGACCCTGGGCCTGTCACTTCACTTTGTTTGCCTCAGTTTCCTCATCTATAAAATGATCTGGAGAAGGAAATGGCAAGCCACTCCAGTATCTTTGCCAAGAAAACCCCAAATGGGGTCACAGAGAGCCGAACACAGCTGAAAAACAACTGAATGACAACAACATTCTGAAATAAATTAAAGAACTAGAGAACTTTAAAAAATTAATTAAAACATGGTAGGCAGATTTCAGCCACCTTTAGATGCACCAGTCACAGGCAAATTAGGTAAAGATAAATGTGAGTTGGTAACAATTCCTTTGGAATTGTGGATGTTCATCATTCACTCTACTTGTCTTTGGCTATGTGAGTGGTCTTCAAAGTGGGTACACACACCCCAGTAGGTGCTCAAGATGATCTATGAGTATGCAATAAAAAAATAAAGGCCTTCTTGCTCCCAGAATGACTGATTTCTGTCCAGGTCTGCTCTAACAGGGGTTGTGGTGACAGAAAGGGGACAGTTCCCTGGTTTATTTTTCCTCTTTCTCATCTCCTTCCAAGGCCTAGATGGCAGTGTCAATGGCAGAAGAGATGGAAATAGTCTTGTGTGAGGGGTGGTAGATGTCAGTGGTGGAGGTAGGAGTTGTGGTCAAGGATGCTGGTGAGGATAGAGGACAACCCCAAAGTCAAGGAGGACTAGCAGGTAACAATGCATAATGCTCTTAGGGTGGCCAGGGAAGCAGAAATTCCTGGGTGCTGGGCCCAGAATACAGGTGGAAGCTGACACAGTGATCCAGAAACCAATGAAAATGACCAAGTTGTCTCTAACTGGTATTGCAATTAAGATTAGGAAAGAAGCAGAAAACGAAGGTGGAAAAATCACAGAGCAGGGGACAGATATCAGTATCTTGCTTAACTCTGCAGGCAGCTCCTTCTTAAGGCTTCATTTTGCTAAGAACAAAAATTGTGGTCAATTGAAACTTCAGCTCCTAGATAGATCTCAGCCCTCTATGGGACTATGAGTCCCTGGCTCACATCCTTCAACAATCATCTGTATCATGCTGGCTAAATATGGCTTCTGCATCAGTCCAGGCTACATAGCTCCTGAAAGCTCCTACAGAGAAAACCAAAGAAAATGTAAGAGACAGGGAGTTGCGTATGCAGATGAGCTGTTCCTTGGGGACTAGTCTCCAATGTGAGTTCTGATGCTCCCACTCATCCAGCACCCTGAGGAAAAGATGGATTCAGGCCATGTTCTTCAGAGGCTCTTCAGAAAATTGCTTCCCCCATGGCAGCCAGCTATAGACCATTTGAATGGAGAACTAGCTCTATGGCTAAATTTAGATACTGCTATAAAAGAGGAAGATAAACATCGCTCTAAAGGCTTAGATATCTCAGGACCCTGAATCCAAGAAAGACATGAGATGTAGCCCAAGAAGAAAATATTCTGAAAAAAAAAATCTTGTGTGACTGAAGAGAAGGGCTTAGAATCTGGATAATCACCAAGTATGTCCAAAGTGTGTTTGAGGGAAAGTTTGCAGGCTGACTGGACATCATGATTTCCTAAAGGAAACACTAAGGCCTGAAGAATTGTGGTTGCCTTGCTGCTTCTGAGCAGGTTAAAGCAGAAGACATAGAAAAAAGCAGTACTTCAGGAAAAGCTA
>NW_020954564.1:10103646-10120194 GCF_900497805.2 Vombatus ursinus | reverse complement strand
GGTTAAAGCAGAAGACATAGAAAAAAGCAGTACTTCAGGAAAAGCTATTTATAAATGTCGCAGGCACACCTAAATTAGTGTCCCAGCAGAGTAACTAAAGCATGTGTACCTCTACTTTGGACAAAGTTGACACAATAAATTAAAAGGGTGTATTCTAATCAAGCATTCCTTCCAGCATAGAATTCTAATAACCTGACTTCCTTCAGCAAATGAAAGGTTGGCCCACACATTCTGTGCTCCCCACTTGTCATTAGTAAGATCCAGGTGATACTTGGGCCCCATTGTCCAATTACTGCAAATCAGGCCCCATTGTTAAAGAGTTATGATAAGAGCAGGGTATGAATGTGCCTATACTTGGGGAGAAAATTATATATGCTAGGAAAAATGAAAAAGTTTAAAAATCCAGCTTTACTTGTATTTAACAACCTGGTACTCTTACTTTTGGTCTATAGTCAGATGGTCACATATCCCATGTGGTATCTTGAGTGAACAGTGAAGATTCCATAAATTGGAGGGATTGTAACCATAGTACACTCATTGATTCATTGTCAGCACATCAGATTATATTGTGGCATCAAAAAAAAGTATTAAATCAAGATTTTAAAAAACAATGAAGCATATTTAATCAGATTATTCTCACCAAAAATTCTTTTAACCATAATATTTTGAAGGAGAGCAAAATTAGTAAATGAAATAGCATTTAAAATATTGTTTATGACATCTTTATCCCATTTTTTAAAAATGATACTTTTGTATATATTTTGCAAAAAAATGTTAGCACAGTAGTGCATGTACATAATTTATATAAAATACATATATATTGAGGAGTTGTGAACAAAATGTATTTTCTACTGATAGGAGTTCAAAAAAATTTAGAGCATACTGATATCATTATTCTCTTTCTCCTAGGTGAGGGACATAGTCTAAACAAACCTACAACAATGTAGAATCGGAAAAGGGGGTGGGGTTGGGGGTGGAGGAAAGAAGGTTGGATGTAAATAGTGGCATCAATCATCTTGAAGCAGAAAGAGAGTTAGAGTTGCCAGCATAGGAAACTATGTTGATCTTGGCTGTCCTGCTTATGATCTCTATGACCTTGAAAAAGTTCTTTCCCTCTCTTAGAGTCTCAGTTTCTTCACGTGTAAAAAGAGGAGCTTAAATTAGACAGTCTCAAGGGACCACTTCTAGCTCTGAACTCCTAGGAGCCCACTTAAAATGGAAACCCAGAAACCTTTAATCGTGTGTTGTCCCAGCCCGTATTATAGGAATAGTAAAATACAATTTCATCATTGTTAAATTGCTGCTGATCTTTTTTTTTCTTTAGGAAAAAAAATGCCAACTTTAAAAAAAATACTGTCTCTACATCACACTCATTTCTGGCTACAATTGCCTTCATCCCTACGATGAAAACTTGCTTGTAACAAAAACAGTTAAAGCAAAACTAAGACAGGGACACCACGTCCGATAGTGCAGAAAACCTTCTGCTTTCTTACTCTGCGTTTGATGCAAAAAGAGAGATTCCTGCCATTGATTCATATTGAGGACATGGGTAAAGAGCCTTCTCCAAGACTGGGAGGTTTAGGGTTCCAGCAGAGTGAACACAATCATTATAACCCCGTTCTTTTTGTTGTTGTTCAGTTATTTCATTCATGTCGACTCTTTATGATCCCATTTGGGATTTTCTTGGCAAAGATACTAGAGTGATTTACCATTTCCTTCCCCAGCTCATTTTACAGGTGAGGAAACTGAGGCACACAGGGTGAAGGGACTTGCCCAGAATCATACAGCTAGTAAGTTTCTGAGGTCAGATTTGAACTCAGGTCATCCTTACTCCAGACCCAGCTTTCTATCCATGATTTCTTCTTTCTTTTCAAAACATTCTCAGTTCAGAATGCCAGAAGGATGAATTTGAGGATGCTCCCATTCTCTGCCTGATATATGCTGAGAGGAAAACACTTTGTAAACCTGGAAAGATTGTAGAAAAATGGGCTATCACTATCATTATCACTTTTCAGTATAACAGAGTGTATGCGAGTATAACATTTTTCAGTATAACAGTGTATAGCAGGTAGGGCAAGCTTTTATTTCTGTTTCACAGATAAGGAATTGAGACAAAGATCTGATTGAATTCCTTGCTCTTATGATTTGGTCCAGAACTGGGTCTAAAACCTAGGTTTCCTGTCCCTCTAGTGCAAAACTAGAATCTTTCATAGTCACCCATGCCCAGTCCGGCATGGTGGCACCATCTTTCATTTTGGGGAGAGTTTAACCTCTTCTTTCCTTATAGCTGCTGTCTCAGAGGGCCAGGCCTTTGGGTCAGTAAGAGCTACAGTGCTATAGGGTTCTCAGTGTGGTTTCCTCACCATAGGTGAGAGGCCAGTCAGTTACTCCACATCCTTATTTAGCAAGCTGATGTACAAACCATATTTTGTCCCCATCCTTGCTCCCTGCTTCATGGAGGATCTCATTCTCTTGGTATGTAGACCAAACAGGACTGTACACTAAACAGAGGCAGACCCACCATAACTGACAAGTATGAGGAGCCTTTTTTTTTTTAACTTGTTAACTCTGCTGAGTTCAGTTCTGGTTAAATTGATGGCATTGTGGAAAAGAAGATCTGGGTTCAAATCCTAGTTGTGCTACGTTGTGACCTTGGGCAAGTCATTTATTTTTTAGTCAATGCTTTTGAGTTTCTTTTATTGAAGCCTCATTTTTTGCACCTCTGTCATTTCCTGATAACATCCCCACCACTGAACTCTTCTTGTAGCAAATTAAAAGAGTTAAGCAAAGTTAGCTGATCAGCCTTACTTGGTCTGACAATGTATGCTATGTTCTGCACCTGTGGTACTCTACCCTTTACTAAGAGGATGAAAATGTATTTCACTATCTATTCTCTGAGACCAATGTTGAGCCTTTGGGCAAATTATTTTACCTCCATCAGCCTCAGTTTACTTATCTTTAAATAAAGGGGTTGAAATAGAAGTAACTGACATAGATTTTGTGCTTGATGTACTCCGTCTTATTGGATACATATAAAAATCATAAAGTAGGTATTCTTTAAGTAATACTATTCACATTTTACTCATGAGGAAACTGCAGGCTCAGAAAGGTTGAGATTTACTCATGGTAACACAGCTAGTTAATTCCAAGACAGGATTTGATGTAAGAGGCTCCTCATACTTGTAAATCCAAAGAGCTTGTGATTTAAAATCCGACTTTCTCAAACTGGTATCATTTTACTTAGTTGGCTAAAAATCTGAACCTTCCTCTCTTGTGACTAAGACACTTAGGATCAGGACATTTAGAGCTGTCAAGGAAGATCCTTCCAAGTCTAACTTCATTTTACATTTGAGGAAACTGAGGTCCAGAAAAATGAAGTGGCTTGCCTAAGGTCGTACTGCTAGTAAGTAATAGAGCTAGGGTTCAAATCCAGTGTTCAATCCCAGTCCTTACTTTATTGCCCCTTCATGGTATGCACTTATTTGAAGAATCTCTGTGCTGGTCAGTTTTTGTTTTTTCATTTATTGGAAACTCCCCTTTGGTCAACATTGCTTCCCTTCCCACAAGGCCTTTCCCCACCCTCACTACAACTTGTTAGGCCTTTCCCCTTCCTGATTTACTTTGTATATAGTTTGTTTACTGTATTTACTTACTTATAATCTGCTAATTTTCATTCAGTAGAGTGAAAGATCTTTGTGGGCAAGGAAGGTTTTGTTTTTAATCACTGTGTCTCCAGTACTTAGCACTTAGCACTGTGCTTGGTCCGTAATAGATGCTTAGTTAATGCTTTTTGATGCTGGGTGACTTTCCAAGTTAATAATCTCTTCTCTTCCTACAGGTCTGAAGAGAATATCAATAGCAATACCAATGTTCAGAAGAGATGGTGGCTGTCCAACTGGTTTAACAATAGGTGAGGACGTCTGTGATAGGTGAGGTGTTTTGTTACATGAGCTTATGATTCCCAGATCCCACACACTTAAATGGTCATCAGTTGACTTTTTGAATAGTCCTCTTTTCCTTGCCTGTCAAAACATGGCTGGGAATATTACAACAGGAAATTATGACACATCAGCTTTCATCAGTCCACTACTATTTCAGAATGTGTGTCATCAACCCCTTGTAGGAACAGCCAACACTGTGGCTTCAACTCACTCCAGTGTGTGGAAGTTACAAGGAAACAGATTTCCTGTCATTCAGAGAAGGGGCTTGCTATTACTTGGAATGGCCGACAACCCAATGAGCTGCCCCTGAAGGGAGTGAGCTCCCTGTCACTGGATATGCTCAGGGAGAACATAGATGGCCATCTGTCATGCATATTCTGTAGGAGATTCCTTCTTTGAATGGAAGTCTGGATTGAGCAGTGTCTGAGGTCAATTTCCAACTCTGATTCTAGGGATTTAGTCTTACGAAGGACTATGCAGTTCAGAGAATCACTGGAGTGCTCAGTTGGGAGAACATGACAGCACCAGTCAATAAGCATTTTAACCATACTGATCACCTCATTTAATGGGTGCTTTGAAACAGGCAGCCTGATAATAGTGTTGCTTTCAAAGACAGGATCACTTTGGTGGGTTCCGGTGATTGCTTCTGGTTGGGTGACTGGTGAAGCACTCTACACTCTCAATGGTCCAGTCAACTCTAAGAAATTAAGTTGCAAAATGGTTGATGATTTGCCTTGTCATAGGGACTTCCCTCACCTACAGTGAGGAAAAATTTTGATCAAAAGAAGAGAGAAAGGAAAGAGAGAAAAAGAAAGAAAGGATGGAGGGACACAGTAGGTGTATCCTAAGCCTTTTATTCAAAGATAAATCTCCAGAATGGAGCTCAGGGGCAGAACACCTACATAAGCTGATTTTCTTTACCTCTGTCTAACAAGTCTTTGATCTAACATGTACTTAATCATTTTGAGTTATATCCACTGTTTCCAGACTCATTGTCTTTTTCTCTCTGTTTACACTCAGGAGCCGGGATTATCATATCGAAGAACCCCAGCTCTCAGATTGGTTTAATCCCAAGTAAGAGATAAACCTCTACTCCCTGGAAAGTTAATACTTGACATGGCTTAGTGTCAGGTCAAAGGTGTTCTGTGGCCAGCTGTCAGTAGCCTGGGGAAGATTCCAGATGGAGGGGAAGGGAACAACTCTTTGTTTCTAAGCATGAGCTCTGAGTTAGAAACCCAAATTCCAATTATGAGCTCAGTGCTTGAAAGACAGCTGACAATTCCTAAGTTGAGTGGGCAGTCATGGAATGTCAGTACCGGATGGGATTTGAGTGTTTAACTAGTTCAACCCACTTACTTATAGATACCCAAAGCAGGGAATGGGCTTATTCCAGGTCTTATAACTGCCCTTGCTGGAAGCCCTTGAAGAAGCCTTCAAGTGGAATCTGAATGACCACTTTGTCAAGAGACACTGGCGTGGTGATTTTTTCTTTTGGCGAGGCAATTGGGGTTAAGTGACTTGTCCAGGGCCACACAGCTAGTGAATATCATGTGTTTGAGCTCAGGTTTGAACTCAGGTCCTCCTGACTCCAAGGCTGGAGCTCTATCCACTGTACCACCCAGCTGACCCTGTAGTGGTGATTCTTGCTTGTGCTCAATTTAGGACTCTGTCTTATGAGTTCTTGTGCAACCCTTAGATTTAGTGTCTCTGTGTGTAACAATAACAGTTTTAAAACCCAGACTTCAGGTCTCTTGAATTCTACTCCAGGGCTCTTTCTGTGGTCTCAGCCTCAATGACCTTCAGATTTTCTTCTAAGACTCTATGATACTATGACTTGGTGAAGATTAGGTGCATGGTGTCATGGAGTGGTAGAAAGAATAATGGATTTGGATTCAGAAAACCTGGGTTTGATTCCTACTGATTCTATTTACTCCCTGTTGACCTTGGACAAGTCACTTTCTGGGCCTCACTTTCCTCTTCTTTAAAATGGATGGGTGTGAACTAGACATCCTCTACAATCCATTCCAGCTCTAAATCAATGATCTTATGATCCCAGAAGTTGGCATACTCAGCCCTACCTCTTACATTCCTGTTAAACTGAAGGATTCATGGGAATCTGTGCCTAGGTAAAATGTAGGTATTAATCCCTTTCTTTAACCACCATATAGCTTGGAAGGCACCAAAACAAAGTAAAGCTGATGTTTTCCAATGGCAGGCCTGACCTGAGTCATAGATAAGGGAGAAGGTAAAAAGAGAGTGGGCAGAGAGAAAAGAGAGAGTAATACAGTGCCACCAGTAACTTCCTCTGTTGCCTAAACCTCTGCCCTATGAGCTATTCCCCCAGCAATCTAAGATCCTAATCTATAAGATTTCTTTGCAGTTGGGCCTCAGGGAGTAGAACCCCGAATCAAATTTAATGATCTGTTAGCTGGAAGGAGACTTAGAAGTCTAATATCCTCATTTTCCAAATAAGGAAACAAATTCAGAGAGCTGGAGTGACATACCCAGGGTCAATGTGATACTAAGTGTAATCTGAGTTTTGGACCCAGATCTCCTGATTCCAAGTCCAATACTCTTTCTACTCCATGGATTCACATAAGCACAGTAACTAGCTTTGCTAACAGTGGCTACTGTTTTAGTAAAAGAAAGTTTGATCTATTTACTTTCCCCTCCAAACAGACAACGCCCTGATGTTCTGACATTGACAAATTGGTTTGCTCCGGTCATATGGGAGGGGACTTACCGTAGAAAGATCCTGGAAGACTATTATACCAAGCAAAAGATCACAGTGGGATTAACAGTATTTGCTATCGGAAGGTAGGTACCAATAGTAACCCTTCTTCATGTCCACTTTTTCATATGAAAAATTGTTATGGGCTATTAAAAGAGAAGTGATGGACTCAGGGTGCAAAATAAGATGTGTATTTTTTATACATGGCAAACATGGGATTCATATTTCTTGTGGGTTTTCATTTTTGTTTTATTTTTCATTTGTAATTTCCTGTCATGGCAACTTGTCCATTGAGCAAAATGAGTAACAAAACAGAAAGATCATTAGACAGGGTTTAGAGATTTGGGTCAGCTGTACCATTAATTCTATATAACCTGGGTGGATTGCCTCCCCATCTTTGAGGGGGATGGACTATATGTTTTTATAGTTCCCTTCCGGGTCTAATGTTCTATTATTCTAAAGACCCTACTCATGGTCTGTTTGAGATATCATCAAAAGAAAATTGTAGCTTATAGCCCATCAATACATTCTTTCCCTCTGTTTTTTCTCCCAGAAATCTCCTGAAGAGGCCTTCCTCTAGCTCCCTTGACCTTCTATGGGTGCCAAGGCAGCACTCAGACCTTCTATGTCATCTCTCATCTTTATGACATTCGACCCTCCTCCTTTTCTGGTCCTATATCTCATTGATAATATCTATTGCTCTGCTTTGTGAGCAGAATCTGTCATTGTTAATATGCTGCAACCTATTCTCATTCACCATGCAGCTCTCCATTGCTTTTTTTTTTTTGATTGCTTGGAGATTGTGATACTTCCATGATTTTCAGTCATACAGTATCACTGGAAGAAGACCAGTGTTAAAAAGATGGGTTTTGCAGCAAGGAAGGAACTTGAGAGGGTTAAAAACATTACACAATTTCTCACTGGCAATTTTGTCTTCCCTTCTCCTCTCGTACAATCCTGGGCCCCACTTGCAGTTCATCTGCTATGTCAGTCTAAGATATAACTACTGATGGACCAGCTCCATAGGCTTGCAATCAAATTGTCAAATGCTGGACAACAAGTATTCGTTATCCACTTAGCTTTCCCTGTATAGAATATTAGGGCAAACTCTTAAATGATTATGGTTATAATTTTAGGAGGCTCTGTGTTGTCCTGGGGCTTGATGCAATCAAATCATTGTTATCCACAAATAGAAGGATCTGGAGAACCTCACCATCTAAACAGAGCCTGCTTTTCATTTTGATGATGTGCTGGACATCATCCATGACAGTGACTAACAGCTTATATTTCCCTTTTTTATGTCTTGCATGATAACAGATATCACAGGAGCATCAATGTCATATCAAGGTCATCCTCATGAGAGTGGCTAACAACTTTGAGAATATATCTCCTTGCTTTATCCCTTGTATGATATTTTAAAAAATCACAAGAGCATCAACTTTATTTCTGCTGTTGTATATATGAAGGATATTATACAATCTGAACATAGGAATAGGAGATATTTTATTAGAGGAGAACATTTAAGGCTGCATCTTAACTTACAGAATCAGGGCGGCCTAGTAGAGAATGGGAAAAACACCAAGTTTAGAGTCAGAGGACCTGAATTTGAATTCCAGCTCTGCCGTTTCCTAGCAGTGTGTTCTCGGGCATTTCACGGAAGACCTTGCCTTTCATTTTCTTTACCAGAAATTAAATTGGATTAGATAATATCTAAGATCTTTTCCACTTCTGTCCTTTATCACTGCCTGTTATCAAATACTTTCTTATAGTTAACAGACATAATTATAACTTCCAATGGTGCCAATTCAAATATATGAGACCACTTTATGGGATTCATTATTTACACTCATCAAGACCTGGCTATGAAAACCTGCCTTTTCCCTTCTCATATTCAAATCAAGGATACCTTCAATATATGTATAAATTAATCTCCCCAAAATCTTTTAGAAATAAGAAAGTGGGCATATGAGTTAATAGTTACTGGTATTCTGACCATTGCCTTTTTTATAGTAATAACATCTGTGATTTTAAAAATAATTTGCTGTCTTCTCATCTTTCTAAAATCTTGAGAATTGACCATTTAAGTGACCTCAGAATTATGTTGTCACCAACAATGGACTTCCTCTATTTATAGGCAGTCTGATCTTGATTTTCTTCCAATTTTTGTTTTCTTTGGTGCCATTTTTACTTTCTCATTCCACACACTGGGGACTGTGAAGTTAATAAGAGTCCAAATTTTGTGGTTCAGACTCAGTCAGTCACTGGGACTGTATACTCACATTCTTGCATGGTATAACCTGCCAGAGCCTGTGTTCTTTTGGCATAGTCTTTGGAAACTCAGCATCATCTCCACACCACAATGAGACAGTGGAATAGAACTTTTTGTGTACATCTGAGGACAGAATCCAAAGACCTTGGGGAGAATCTATTAGTAAACATTTACTAAGCATTTGCTGAGTGCCAGAAACTATGCTAAGCTCTGGGGATCCAAAGAAAAAAGTAAAAATGGTCCCTTCCCTTAAGGAACTTACAGTCGAATGGGGACAACAACATGCGCATAAACAGGTGCACACAAGATATGTACAGAGGAAACAAAAAGGAACTTTAGAGTGGGAGGCTGATGGGATGGTGGGAGAAAGGTGGTGACCAGAAAAGGCTTCCCAAAGAATGTGGTGTTAGAAATGAGTCTTGGAGGAAATCAGAATTTTTAAGAGGTAGAAGTGAGAAGGGGAGAACTTTCCAGGCACAGTCAGTACAAAAGCCTGGAGATTAAAGATGAATGAAGCATAGTGTGAAAGGAACAGTAAATAGGTCAGAATGGATAGAACATGCAGTGTGTGTGAAATATAGTAATGTTAAAAGACTAGAAAGGGTCCAGGTTGTGAAGATCTTCAAATGCCAAAAAAAGCAAATTTTTTAAAAAATAAAACATTTTCATATTAGTCATTTTGTGCAAGAAAACTCAAGAAAAAAAGAGAAAGAGAGATGACATCAGTTCTTTCTCCCTAGGCAGATAGCATTTTTCATCATGAGTCTTTTGGGGTTATCTTGGATCATTGTATTGCTGAGAATAGCTAAGTCATTCACAGTTGTTCGTCATACAATATTGCTGTTACTGTGTACAATGTTCCCCTGGTTCTGCTCACTTCACTTTGTATCAATTCATGTAAGTCTCTCCAGGTTTTTCTGAAATCATTCTACTTGTCATTTCTTATAGCACAATAATATTTTATTACATTCATATACTACAACTTGTTCAGCCATTCCCCAATTGATGAACATCCCCTCAATTTCCAATTCTTAGTCATCACAAAAAGAGCTGCTATAAATATTTTTTGTAAAAATTGATTCTTTTTTAAAAAATCCCGTTGGGATACAAACCTAGCAGTGATATTGCTGGATCAAAGAATATGCACAGTTTTTTGGCCCTTTGGGCATAGTCAAAAGAAATAATTTTTTAAAATTCAATTTTATTATATTTTCACATCCAAAGTCTCCCCCTTCCATCTCCCTCTCTATTTCCTGCCTTGAGAAAGTAAAAAAGACAAAACTTACTACAAATAGGTAGAGTTAAGCAGAACAAATGACCACATTAAGCATTTTTTTAAAAAAAGAACAACCTGTAAACCTCAATATGTACTCTGAATTTGCCCTTCTCTATCGGGGGTGGGTAACATCTTTCATGAGTACTCTGGAACTGTGGTCAATCATTGTGTTATGTATTTCAAAGTTGTTTGTCTTTACTATTGTTGTTATTTTATAAATTGTTCTCCTAGTTCTACTTAGTCCTGGTTCTACTCACTTCACTTGGCATCAGTTCATACCAGTCTTTGCAGGTTTTTCTGAAACCATCCGTTTTATTATTTCTTACAGCACAATAGATTTAGGTCTAGGAAAAGGAGACTGAGAAGGAAAAGTCAGACAGGGGTCAATCAAGAGAAATTATCCAGAAAGATAATAAAATATGACATAATATTATGTCAGTGCTGCCAAGAGGTCAAGAAGGATGAGAACTGAACTTTGGAGAATGAATAGTATCCCATCATATTCATATTGAAACTTCTGACAGAGATAATTCTGAAAATAAGACAAATTAGATAAAGTTCCCCATGGTGGGGAAAAAGTGTGTGTGTGTGTGTGTGTGTGTGTGTGTGTGTGTGTGTTTTAAGTTTTGGCTTCAGAATTTTCAAAAATTTTTCATCTGTATTATTAGAACAGTGTGGTTTACCCTAGTTATGCAAACGACACTGAAGTTTCTTACTGCTAAGTGACTTCTCTGTGGTCTCTGATGTGGTCAAAATTATGACTCGTCCCTGCACTGCTTCCCTCATTTGCCTCAGCTCCAATTCTTTGCTAACACAAAAACTTAAATCCAATTCACTTGCATGTCATGGCATCACCTCCCTTAAGTCATGGTCCTCTTCAAGAATGAAGGACAAACAGCAACACAAAAATAGCTGCTGTATTTATATTTTATTTATTTCTGGTTTGTATTTATGAGACCTTTTCCTTTCTGTTTTATCTCTTTGGACAAAGTTGATATTTGAACCAGGAGGTAATGGAGGCTATTGGCGTTTATTGAGTAGGAGAACAATGATCAGGTCTGTGCTTTAGGAAGACATTTTGACAGCAATGTGAAGGTTGGATTGGAATGAGACCTGAAACAGTGAGACCAATTAAGAGGCTATTATTGTAATTGTCCAAATGGCAGGTGACAAAGGCCCAAATGAGGATAGTGGATATGTAAATTTAGAGGAAGATATGTGAGAGATGGTGTAAAGAAAGAAGTGACAAAATTGAACAACTGATTGAGTATGTGGTATGCGAGGATTTGAGGATGACACTGGGGTTGTCTGAGAGGATGATTCCCTTAACCATTATAATTGTAAGAAAGTTTGGAAGAGGGGAAATTTTGAGTAGAAAGATAATGAATTCTGTTTTGGACCTATGGGAACATCCAGTTTGAAAGGTCTAATAGACAGCTGGTGATATAGGACTGGAGTCAGGAGACAGACTAGGGGTGGATATAGGGATCTGGGAATCATCTGTATAGAGATATTAATTGAACCTATGGGAACTGGTGAGTTCATCCAAGAACTTCATATAGCTAGAGAAGAGAAGAAGACTCAGGACCTACCTTTGGAAGACACTCAAATTTAGTGGGCATGAACTAGATTTTCTAGGAAAGAGACCGGGAAAGAAGAATGAGATGGGGACAATCAAGAGGGACTATCCAGAAAGAGATTATCAACTACGTCAGCTAAGGTTGAGAAGGATGAAGATTGAGAAAAGACCATTAGATTCAGCAAGTAAGAGATCACTGGTGACTTTGGACAATGAAACTTCATTTCAGTGATGAGGTTCAAAGCCATATTGCAGAGAGGCTAGGGGAGGGTTAGTGGTGAAGGTAAAGCACTGAATGTCTATGGCTTTTTAAAAGAATTTTAACTGAGAAGGGGAAGAAAGGTATATAAAGCTATCGATAGGGTCTAGTGAGAGTTTTTGTTTGTTTTCCGGAGACAGAGGTTTTGATGTGTTTATAGGCCTCCAGGAAGAAGCTAGTAGATAATCAGAGAATTAAGATTAGAGAGAGTAGGGATGATGGAGGGAGGAGGGAGGTGCTTCTCTGGTGGAAAAGACCAGAGGGCATATAATCATAGATATGTATAGAAGGGCAACTTCCTCATCAGAGACCAGAATGAGGGAAAATGATAATGTCTGCTATGTGAGACAAGTAGGAGAGGAGGGAGGGAATTCATAGTAAATAGTCTCAGGTTTATTTGTTTGTTTGGATTTTTTTTTTTTTGGTGAAGTTTATGTCTAGGTCCTCAGCTGAGAGAGTCAGGGAAGGGCATGCAAAGGAGGCTTTCAGTGAGAAGAATCAGTTAAGAACAAGTCAATAAAAGTATCTCTCTGCTTCAAGGAGAGCCCAGTTGAAATTAGATAAAAAATTTTTGTGAACTCAATCATCAGTTTTTGTAACTTCTTCAAGCTTTGTTCAGCTACACAGAAGCACAAACCTAGGCAGATGGGAGAAATGATCCAAAGTGGAGCTATAGTTTTGGCTCCATTTTAGGCTGCAGATTTGTCATTTAGTTAAACTGTAGCCTCGTTTTGTATCAGCACATGAGTAGGAGCTGAGGCAGATGAGGGAAGCTATCCAGGGTGGAGTCATAATTTTGATCCCATCAGAGACCACAGATAAATCACTTAGCTGTAAGAGACTTAAGTGTCATTTGCATAAGTAGGGTAAACCACACTCTTGTAATAATAGAGATGAAAAAATTTCTGGAAATTCTGAAACCAAAACTTAAAACACACACACACACACACACACACACACACACACACACACACACACACACACACACTTTTTCCCTGCCACGGGGAATTTTGTCTAATCTGTCTTATTTTCTGAATTATCTCTATCAGAAGTTTTTGCATCAGTCTTTTTTTCTTAAGTTTCTTTGTGAACTTCTGAGGCACCAGGTTTGTTCACAATGAGACAAATTTCTCCATTCTTTTATTTGTGTATTTCAGAATGTTTTAGTAGAAAAAATCTTGGATTTAGAGTCTCAAGATCTGAGTTCAGGTTTCAACTCTGATGCTTACCAGCCATGGCACCATGATCAGTCAAGTCACTTAGTTATTCTAAGCCTCAGTTTCTTCATCTTTGAAATGAAGGGGGTTGGATAAAATCTGAGGTCCCTTTCAGCTCTAAATCCTGTGTTCTTTGAATTGGATGACCACTTAGAAGGAGTCTATTTGACATCTACCATTTGGTAGATTTTTTTTTAAATCAATATAGTTCACATGTTGTGGATTATGTAGGAATTTGAATGAATTAGGCAAGAAGGAAGAAAAGTTGAAAGCCATGTTACAAAAAGGCCTCAGGGGTATTATTCCATGGTAAGGATCTGCCACAGGCCCCCAGGTGGATATTCAGAATGAAGAATGAGTTCAGAAGTAAGCAGTGTTGGTATGGCTCATATCCCAGGAGCAAAGCAGGATTTCAGTTCCCATTTCTAGCACAATCTGGAACTTTTGCAAGAATAACCCAGGCAGGAATCCCAGACCAAAGGTGTCCTCCAGTTCTGTTGGTCTGAACCAGAGGGCATCCCTGATAGGGGCTGAGCCCAGCAGCAGTCTACTATTACTCAGACCCAAACCCAGGTTGGAAACTTGCAGAGCATAGATCATGGGGCAATTATCAGACTTTAACCTGGATACCACTGAATGCTTGCAGGTCCCCAGCCATAGGATGGGATCCTGAGGTAACACAAAACTCAGTACCCCAAGAAAGCAGCAACAGTGATCAGTCCAGACCTTCCCTCCAGAAATGGGCAGCACTTAGCCTTAGCATCAAGTCCAAAGTCAGGAAGTAGACTAGAAGAATAAGCATACAAAAAGAATCCCATCGGGGACAGGTAGGTGGCACAGTGGATAGAGTAACAGCCCTGGAGTCAGGAGGACCTGAGTTCAAATCCAGCCTCAGACACTTGACACTTACTAGCTGTGTGACCCTGGGCAAGTCACTTAACCCCATTGCCAAACCTCCGTCCCCGCCAAAAAAAAAGAATCCCATCATGAAAAAGCTATTATGATGAGAGTGATTCTCAAGATACAAACTAAGAAGAAGAAAATGACTCCACAACCTCTATAAGCAAATTCTCAAAGTAAAACATAGTTGGGGCACAGATTCAGCTAGAATTCCTGGAAGAGATGAAGCAAGAGGTTGTTTTTTTTAAAAGAGTTAAAATGTTTTTATCAATGTAAGAGCTCTAAAGGAAAAAAATGGAAAATAAATATGAGCTATGGAAGAAAGAATTGGAAAGGGAATCAACATCTTGGTACAAGGGGTACAAAACTTGTCCAAGCAGCAAACTCCTTGGAAATTAGTATGAAATAAATAGAAGCCAATGACTCCATGAGATAACAAGAAATATTAAAACAAAGTTTGAAGAATGGGGAAAAAAGTAGAAGAAAATATAATGTGCTTCATAGCAAAAATTACTGATCTGGAAAACAGATTGAGAAGAAAGAATTTAAGCATTGTTTGACCTATTTGAATGTTGTAACCAAAAAAAGAGCTTAGACATCATATTTAAGAATCGTCAAAGAAACCCCTCTAGATCTCTTAGAACCAGAGGACAAAGTAGAAATAGAAAGAATCCATTGGTCACCTTCTGAAAGAAACCTCAAAAGTAAAACTTTCCAGGAGCACGATTCTCAAAATCCAGAGCTTCCAGGCCAAAGGAAAAATAGTGCTAACAGCTGAGAAGAAAGAATTCAAGTATTGAGGAACCATAGTCAGGATCGCACATGATTCAATAGCCATCTACATAAAAGGAGTGGAGAGATCAGAATATAATTACAGAAGGCAGACGATATAAGCTTACAGCCAAGAATAACTTATCCAGTAAAACTGAGTATAATGCTACTAAGGGTTTGGGGGGAGGGGAGAAAATGGATCTTTAATGAAATAAAGGACTTTGAAGCATTCCCTATTAAAAGACCAGAGCTGCATAGAAACTTGAAAGTGCAAACCCAGGAGTTAGAGAAGCATAAAAAGGTAAGCATAAATAAACAATTATAAGGGATTAAACAAGGATATTCATATATAGGAAGATGATACATGTGTCACCATTGAACCCCATCATTATCTGCGGTTAATTAAGGATTCCAGTCAGTAGAATGGCCAACCAAGATTCAAGAGGACTAGTGATAAAACATACTGCCTTCCCCCAGACAAGAAAGCGAAGGACTTAGAGTGTAGAATAATGCACACATATACAAACGTGTGTACATGTATGTATATATATACATTTGCATGTATATACGTGTGTGTATGTTTTGAAATATGGGCAATGAAGAAATTTGTTTTGTTTGGATGTCTATACATGTTTATAACAGAATCTTGTTTTCTTTGTTATCAGTTGTGGGGTGGGGATGGTGGGACGGAAAAAAGAGGAAAAGGCAATTTTTGCTGATTGAAAAAAATAGGATAATTTTTCAGAAGGTGTCTCCAAACATTATGTCCTAAATATACCATGTCTTTTAAAATCCAATGGCAGTGGGATCATCAGTTGCCCTTGACTTTTGGTCATATGAACTAAATGACAATGCAGTTCTTCCTGTTTATTTGTAAAGTCTTTCATTTTGCTTTGTTTTGTACTTATAGATTAGAAACACATTTAGATTCTTAAAAACTGGATTTTACTGGGTCCTTTAGCACATAAGTCATGCCTGACAAGTATAGCACCTGAATCAGATCTAAGAGATCCTCGGAGAGTAACTACAGTTGAACTCAGAAGAAATGATTAAAGACAGGCAGCTGTGGTCTAGTGAGGTTGAAGTTGAGGTTTGGGTTTGAATTTTGGCTTTGTGACCATGAACCAAAGCCATGACCCTTCTAAACCTTAGCTTCTTCCTCTGCGAAAATAGGGAATAATAATATTTGTGCTTACTTCTTCACACAGCTGGGGTGAAGACACTCCTTGGTAAGGCTCTCCATAAATGTGAGCTGTTGTTATTCCTTTAAGATCATCAACAATATTTCTGGAAGTGCTTGGTTTTTATTAAGCCCGCAGAGGACATTCTCTGACTACAGAGTTTGTTCTTTGAATTCTTTTCTCCTCCTCACTCCTTTTTTGAGGACAACAGGAATGAACACTTTTCACATTTTATAACTTAGGATCTTAGAATTTGACAGTGGAAGGGATCTAAGAGGTGACCTAGTCTAAGTCCTTTATTTATGAGGAAACTGAGGCCCAGAGATGGGAAATTATTTGCCTAAGATTACACAGGAAATAAGTAAGCAGAGCTGATATTTGAATTCAGATTCTTTGATTCAGAATTCAGTGTTCTTGTGTCATA
>NW_020954564.1:10037003-10103636 GCF_900497805.2 Vombatus ursinus | reverse complement strand
CCAGAAAGGCAAGCCATGCTTTTTGTTTTAAAATATAGGCATACTTCACATAATGCAGTCTCCAACACCTATACCATCAGTTAAAGTCATTATTACAGTATTACCAAATTCCAACATAACCTGATGAAATCCTTCTGAGATGTCATTTTGCTAATTGAGTGCTACAGATTCAAGTTGGGCGGTTGATGATTAGTGTTGGTCAGCTTACTATCACATCTTTAATAATAGCCATAATTCATTTCTTCATCTGTTAAATGATCTGGAGAAGGAAATGGCAAACCATGTTAATATTTTTGACAAGAAAATCCCAAATGGGGTCACAGAGTTGGACACAACTGAAACGACTCAACAATAACAAAAGTGGGCCTATAAATTTTATGAATCATTTCCTTTACAATCCTGTGAAGGAGGAAGTATGTGTGTTATCACCTTCATTTTATTGATGAGAAAATTGAAGCTCCAAGAGTTCAGAATGACTTTATGAGGGTTATCCAGTCTGTTCGTGGATATTCTGGGATTCAAAGTCCACTCTTTCCACTACATATTTTGCCATTGTTCCTATGAACTCATTGTTCCCTGTCACATTTTCCATAACATTTTTTGGGAGAGGGGGGAACCTATTAACGATGTTGGGACCTTGGAAACACTTCACAACCATAACTATTGTGCAGAGGTTCTTAACTTGCAAAGGCCAGATCCCACAGTGATTTGGAACACTGAGCCACGTCATTGCCTCTTGGAACTTTCGGTCCCATAAGACTTAAAAAATGTAGAAGGCCTTGGTACAGCTGAAATTAGATTTAGAGTCAGAGGTCCCTAATTTGGATCCCAGCTTCATTCATTCATCCAACCAGCATTGTTTAGTGTTTGCTATATGCCAGGGACTTCCAGATGCTGAGCATACAAAGATAAAAACAAAATAATCCCTATCTTTAAGGAGCTTATGTTCAGTTGAGGGGAGCAGAATGACATGATCATAGAAAGTAAATGCAAAATTTATATACAAAGTAATTTGGGGTGGGTTAGAGTACAGTCAGGGGTGCAGAGGGGATCATGATAGAGCCCACATAGTTGGTCAAGTTAAGCCAAGCCTTGAAGGAGAAAAAGGGGTTTTACAAACAAGACATGAGGATTTCTATGGGTTGCTTTGCCAGCTAGACCACATTCCCCTTCACCATAAATGAGGGTAAGTCTGTGCTACTGAAACTTGAGAAAACACTATGTAGTGGGACATGGTGCCAAGACAAGGGTGAGAGGTTCAGTGTGTTTTTCTTCAGCAAATCCACTGCTTCTGTGGTTGTTCACATTATCAAGGTGGGGCACATCTTTTGGATCACTTTCCAATAGTCATAGATCTTTAGAGATGGAAGGGAAATAAGGTACAGAGATTTTCCGGTGTTTACTAAATATAGCTCTTGGCTTTCACTGTGTGTACTCATCCATGTTTTAGTTTGAAGTTCACATTGTCAGATTACTGGAAGAAATCCTAAGGTCTCCATGTGGTCTGTTTTATAAATAGTGCATCTAGTCCTGGCTCTTCAGATGGGTAAATTGAGGTCCAGAGGGAAGAAAAAACTTGCCCATGGTCATGTAGCAAGTAAGCAGAAAAGATCAGAGTAGATCCTAGAATTAATAATAGAATTTAGAACTATAAAAGGACCTTTTGTCATTAGGTCATAGGATGTAAAGTTAGGCGGAACCTCAGAGAACCTTTAGTCCAATCTTCTTTTATAGATGAGGAAATTGAGGTCCAGAGAAGGCAAATGAGCCTCCTGAGGTCACACAGGCAGTAAGTAGTGGGCTTGTGCTAGATCTCTGATAAATACTCTTCCTGGTATTGAAATTCTATAAATTTGTATTTCTACCTTTGAAGGGGATATAATTTACCAATCAAAATGTTTACTGGCTAATTGACTAACTCCCTTTGGTAGCCTATATTTATCAACTTGATATAGTGGAGAGAGCCCTGGCTTGGGAATTGAGAAGCCGTGGTTTTAATCAAGATTCTGCCACGATTTTGCTGTGTGACCTTCAGCAAGACTCCTTTCTTTGGATCTGAATTTCCATCTATAAAAGGAAGGGCTTGGCACAACTCCCGAGGATGATTTACCAGCTAGTGATAAAACATACTACCCCTACCTCCTGACAGAGGGGTGATGGACTTGAGAATGAGATATTCTTTCTTGGACATGGGAAATGTCTTGGGAGTTTGGGGTTTGTTTGTTTGTTTTTGGCTTGGCTATGCATATTTAAGGTTTTAGTTTGTCTTTTTTTTTAATTGGGGGAGGTGGGATTTGAGGGGTAAAGAGGAGCTGACCATAATGGTGCTGGAAGAAAAGAGGGTCATTGAAGTTTTGTTTTGTTTTTAACATACAGAAAAGTATAGAAGAAGTTCAGAGGGAAACAGACGAGCAGGACAACTTTAACAAACTCAAGTTGGGGGCAGCTAGGTGGCACAGTGGATAGAGCACCAGCCCCGGAGTCAGGAGAACCTGAGTTCAAATCCAGTCTCAGACCAGACACTAGACACTTACTAGCTGTGTGACCCTGGGCAAGTCATTTAACCCCAATTGTCTCACAAAAAACAAACAAACAAACAAAAAACTAATGCAAGTTGTCTGACATGTTGAATTTATTATTGTTATGTGTGAATGAAAACTTCTTTAACTGAAATAATTTAGGAAGGAATTTATTAAGGTGTCCAGTAGAGGAGACACCTGAAATAGGTGACTTGCTCCACCTAAATCTCTAGAAGTTGCACATTATATAGGATTCAAACAAAGGAGCAAAAAAACAGTAACTGATTGGTTAATACATAGTAAGTTTTCCAAATAAGGCCCATAGATTAATTAAGCGTCACATAGATTAATTAAATGTACTTCTCAGTAAACCAGAAATTATTTGGTACTTCCCAGCATCAATCTTTGGGTCCCCTGATGTTTTCTGGGGTTGACATGATCTAAGGTCCTAAGTTAAGCATTAAACTGCTCTAGTTTCTAAGCAATACATATCTAGCTTCTTGTCATGCAGGGCTAGGTTTAAACAATGCCATGGCATTTTCCCACAGTTTCTCCCCTTTTGGGCTTTAAGCCCAACATTCCTATATGAGAGGAAACACAATTATAAAAGCAAATAACTAGGTGAAAGTTTAAAATAACCCGAGTCAGTGGAAGCATCTCCTTCACTGTTTACCTTATCAAAAGCTTGATAGAATTTCTTTAAGGAGTGATAGAGACCAGACTGGTGGCAGCCCATAGTCGGAGGGATCAAACTGGGTATGTATCAGGGCCTCCAAGTCAGGGGACTTAGATTTGAACCAGGAAACAAGTACACTACACAATACAGGGAGATTTCCCAGATGTTACAAGAACACATATGGTCACAAGTATCACAGAAATTTTTTTTTAAGACAAATTCACAATCCCATGTTTCCTTCAATGTCATAAAAGTTGAACAAACTTAGTTAAACAGACTCTGTAGGTAAACTAAGTCAGATCAAAGATCAAACTACATTTAATCAGCATATGTCATCATGTATCTTAACTGTCCCATATAGCAGTCTGATACTTGGAAGCATTTTCTCTTGGAAATCTTTGAATAGGCATCATCCCCAAGGTATTTGTGGAAGGATGTTACTCTTAAATTTGATTTTCATGTGGTGACACCTAGTTCAGACCTTATGGAGATAGCCTTATACTTGTCCTTCTGTCATTGTTCTTAGTGGCCACATTTGAAAGCCAATCATATATATGTATGTAATTATCTTAGTTCTTAAAGAAAACATTATAATCTTGCTACATTTTCTCAGAGTGGTTTACTACTCCATTGAAATTTAAAACTTAAGTTTTTGTCACATCACATCTTTTTTCCTAATTGTCTTATCCTCCCTTTGAAGATATATTATCTTTAAATCATCCAGAAAGAGTGAGAAACTTTATGGACCAAATTCTACACATGAATATATAATTATTAGTGGCCACAATTTCAGAATAGAAAAAATAAAGAGTAAGTTCTTTCACACTTGCATCCTATTATAGTCACTCTGAGATGTTTAGTATTACAACAAGATTTATCATACATGTAAACTTTTACAATTTGCTTGCCCTTATTGCTGTGAAATGAAGGAGAGATAGATATAGTTATAGCAATAGCAAGACTATCCTTTCAAAAGAACAGACTGACCTGATATACACATCCTTAATTTGGTTTGATTACAGGTAAGAGTCATAGCTAGTCTTTATTTTGGAACAGCCAATCATAAAGTAATATTCTACATTATTCACTGGGTATCATAGCCAATCTCAGAATTAACCGGGTAGGAAATTTTTCCTTTTAAGAAAGAAATAACACAGTGAGGAAATGAGTCAAGACGATCCTACCATTGCATTTACAAGACTAAACTCTTAGCCTTCTCAGGCACACCTGTAGCAATTCTCAGACCTCACTACCTTTGAGCAGCACTTGGCATTTCCCTTAAGTGGTGAATTATTGGCTAAATGAGAAAAAAAAAAGCAAGTTATACATAATAGATATTTGTGTGTTTGCCTACAATCCTCTTTTCTATATAACTTTGTATGTAGAAATGTTCTCTTTTCTTGGTGCTCGTTAAATTCAGAATACAAAAATGAAATGAAGAGGCTGAACTAGATGGGTTTTTTTTGCCTCTTTTAGCTTTATTGTTCTATATTCTAAAGATGCTTCTGATGATATTTTTTCTATGACCTGTGGTTTAAAATAGGGGACAGGTTCATAGAGAGATAAAACTGCAGAATCTTGAATTGGAAGGGACATTTCAGGACCTCTTCTCCAACCTGCACTTGATTCAGAATCTCTTCTGTAACATTGCCAGTACATATAGCCTTGATATGCACATCTCCATGGAAAAGGAAGCACCAACCTCTAAATCAATCCTTAGATTATAACAGACCAGAACAACCTGCAGCCCATTATGTCCACTCATTGCTCTCAGTTCTGCCCTCTGCAAAGCAAATCTCAGTTCCTCTTTCATGGGACAGTCCTCATGTCTCTTCCTCCTGCTCTGAAGTCTTTTCCTCTCTAAGTTAAAAATCCCTGGTTCCTTCATTTGACTCTAATGAACTGAACTTGGGACCCTTTACCATCCTGACCACCATCCACTAGGAATCCTTGAGATTTTCAGTGTCTTTCCTACAATGTAGTACCCATAATGGAATACAGCGTTCTAGAAGTGGTCTGGTCTGGGCAGGGCAGAATATAGTTCTGGACATTGTGCATGTCTTCATACAGTCCAAGATTGCATTAGCATTCATCTATTACCATATCACAATGTTGACTCAGTCCACTTAGCCCCCAGATCGTATTTTTTAATTACAAAATTTGATTTTTGTTGATAGTTATTTTTATTTTTTTTAATCAAATGAACATAAAAACAAAGGGAACATTTTTTTACCTTAAGCCCCTAGACTTAAGAACAACAAACTAATAGGATGTCCCCTTCCAGATGTGACAAAAAATTCTCCCACCTTTGGTCATTTTCTTTCTTTCTTTGTCATTAAAAATTTAGATGATTGTAGTCAATGTATATTCAGTTCTGATGCTGCTGATTTCTTCTACATCACCTTGTAGAAATCTTGATATATTTCCCCATCTAGTTCATATTTTTCATTTTCATAGCAGCATAATATTCTATTACATTACTATGACATAATTCATTTAGCTCAGAAGCTACATGGACTTGTGGGTAGAGAGCCAGCCTCAGAGTCAGAAAGACTTACATACAAGTCCTGCCTTTGAAACATACTACGTAACATGGTCAAGTCTTCTTAACCTCTCAATGCTGCTAAACAACTTTGTAAATCTATAAATTGCTGAGCAAGTGTTGGTCATTAACACTGGTGATTTCTTCCCCAAGACTTCACTGCACCAATAAGTCATAGGTCTAGTTCTTACTCCCAGCCCCTCCCGAAAAAATTATCTAGCCATTCTCTAATTATTGAATATGTATGTTGTTTCCAATTTTTGATAATATAAATAGAACAGCTGTGGATATTTTCATATAGATAGATACTTTTTTCCTTATGAATTTTTGAGAGATCAAATCCTACCAATGGATTTCCTAGGTTAAAGGTACGATTTGTTTTTGGACTCATTACATATTACGTTGCTTTCTAACACGTTTACTTCAGTCTACAGAGCAGCCAACAGTGAATGCATTCCTGTTTCCCCACAGCCCTGGCAACATTGAATTTTTTGTTGTTGTTGCAATTATTGTAGTTCTAGTGGTCACAAGTGGTATCATAAGGTTGTCTTTTGATTATTTAGGAGTTTGTTGACTATCTTGGGTTTTCTTGTCTTCTACAAATAGAGATAGTTTAAATTTTATGCCTTTGACTTCTTTTTCATGCATTGTTATTATTGTTAAGGATAATAATACCTGTATTATCAACGATATAGGTCTGTTTCAAAGCTCAAATGAGATCATGTAGGTGATATGTTTTGCAAATATTAAAGTGTTATATGTCCATTATCAATATTAGTAAGTAAGAATGGTGAGGATGTATCTTCCTTTTTAACATCTCTCTTTAATTGGCATTCTTTTGGTATTTGTTATATATTATATATAATATTAGCTTGTAGTTTCAAATACAGGGTATCCCAAGTCTTAGGCTGGCTTTAAGCTTTAACAGCTTAAAGCTTTTAGTGGCTTAAAACCACACTAACATTTTTGTGCTTCCTGTATCTATACTTTGTATTATCATATGGAAAAATCCTTCTAGTCCTTTATTTTCAAATGTTTACAATATATTTTATCCAGGGCTTTATCTGAATATAAAGATATGATCAGATAGTCTTTAATTTTCCTCTTATTGACAATATTTACATATTATTTCTCTGAATACTTTTTGGTTATGATAGATTCATTTTTTAATGAATGGTTGTATTTTATTAGTGAATTTTGTATTCCTTAATGATGCTGGTCGATAGTTTTCTTTTTTGACTTTGTGTGAGTTTGGTTTAGGTATTCACATTTTATTTGCCTCATAGAAGGTGGTAGAAAGCTACTATCTTTCTCTATGCTTTGAAACTATATATTTCTATGTAGTGGGTAGAATTCACATGTGAATACATTTGGGCCCTAGGTCTTTTTGTGGGTCATCTCCTTCAGTGGTCTGCCTGATTTCTTCATCTGAGATTGTTTAATTTAGGTTGTTTAATTCTTATTAATTTTTGCATTTTGTACCTTTCTTTTTCCTGCTTCTCATATTTATTAGTTGTGGATTCCTGTATATGTTTCCCTCAACTTATGACTTGAGTCAGCAAGCATTTTTAAATGCCTATGGTGTGTGAGGTGCTGTGCTGGGCACTGGGGATACCAAGAACAGCAAACAATCCCTGTTTCCAGGACCTCACAATCTAATGAGGGAAACAGCATGCAAACAATGACAGACGAGCAAGAAACATACAAAATAAATTGGAAGTAAACTCAGAGGGGAAGGCTCCAGCAGTAAGAATGATCATTAGGACTAGCTTCTTGCCTTAAAATCATAGGATCAAGGGGCAGTTAGGTGGCGCAGTAGATAGAGCAACAGCCCTGGAGTCAGGAGGACCTGAATTCAAATCAGGCCACAGACACTTGACACCAGCTGTGTGACCCTGGGCAAATCACTTAACCCCATTGCCTAGCCAAAAAAAAAATAATAATCATAGGATCTAGAATTAGATCTGGAAGAAACCTTTAAGGCCATCCAGTCTAACTCCTTTATTTTTCATAGGAGGAAACTGAGACCTGAGAGATTATGACTTGCCCAGAGTCACGTAAGTCAAACAGAGGTAGAATTTGAACTCAAGTCCTCAGATTCCAAATCCAGTATTATTTTCACTGAACCATGCTTCCTCCACTTATCTACAAAACATACAGAACAGAGATTCTGAGGTTGGGGATCAGCCTGCAATGGTGGAAGAGTGTTACTATACTATGAGCCCAATCTTCTGAGAAATCAGAAATCATAGCTCTTTCCTTTAGATTCTCAATTTAATTGACAAAGCTGTATATAGTAATCTCTGATAATTTTCTTGATTTTTTTTTACCCTTTGACATCTTTTTTATTTCTAATTTTGATGATTTGGGTTTTCTTTCTTTTTTAAATTTCACAATTGTTTATCAGTTTTTTAAAGTATTTCCAAATGCATAGCTCTTAGATTTATTTGTCATTTCTGTATTGAATTGTATTAAGCTCTGCTCTGATCTTGGTTATTTCTTTTCTGTGTTCTTTTGGTTTGTTCCTTTTCTAAGTTGTGTTTTTTTTTAAATGTGCTGATACATTTTATTTTTAGGCAAACAAACATATCTTAATACACTACTGAAAAACACTAGAGAAAGTAAATTCCCTGAAAAAAATTGATTATTGATTATTAATAAAGAGGAGGGTTACTACCTTTAACTCTGGCAGTATGATACTAACATTAACTCCTAGTATTAGGTCAGGATTTTGTTGCTCATCACTTTTCTTTTCTAAGTTTTTTAATTGTGGAAAGACTCCATTTGTTCACTTTCTTTCTCTCTTACAAAGATGTTTGGGGCTAGCTTTGGCCTATTCACATAAATTGTTATGTGAATTATCTATATTGTAATTCTCTTTGATTTAATCTATCCTTTTATACAATAATTTCCGCTTTCACCCAGTCATTATATAGTAGACAATTAAAAAAAATTTATGGGACCTACAACTTTTATTCATCGCATCATTGTTTATTACTAGGCAAGGTTTTTGGTTTTTTTCATTATTGTCTATAAATGAAGTATGCAAACTGTTTTTCTGCATTTGCCTGTGTCTTCTTTGTGGTCCAGCACATGATAAATTTTTGTAAGTTGTGTGAACAATAGAAAATAAAGTATATTCTTTAATTGTCCCGTTAAGTTCCCTCCATACATCTATGAAGTCTCATTTGCTTTAATATTCTGTTCAGTTCTGTGCCCCCCCATTCATCTTTTTGTTGAATTTATCATGGATTATTAGTACTGAAATCTTTATCATTTCAAAAAATTCTATTTCTTGCAAAGCTGTGAGCTTTTTATTTACTAATTTTGCTGTAGAATTATTAGGTCTGTATGTATTTAATATTGTTAGATTTTAATTTTGCACTGTTCCTTGCATAATATAAATGTCCTTTATCTCTTTTCATGCTTTCTGGTTTTAGTTCACCTGTCTTTTTCATGATCTGGTGATAGAGTGGTAAATTTTAAACTACCTCTTAATTCTGAAATCTGTTTTGAGCTTTCTGAACAAAATGTTTTTTTCTGTAAGTAATCTTGTTTTTATTGGTTGAGTTTAGCACATTTGCATTTTATAATTGTTAAGCTCATTTTCATTCATTCTGTCAGAAGAGAACAAACACCTTATTCTTCTTATTTCTGGTATTAATTTAAACTTAGTAGAACCACTACTAACACCCTGGGTATTCCACCTCCACAATCCACATTACTCTGAAATTCTTCTTTTACTTATGTTTTTCTAGCCTTCCTCTTGTTTCACCCCTAATGTTTACATTCTCTAACCCACCAAAACCTATAGTCATTCTACCCTTCCCTGCTTTTCTGGGCTACCAACCCTGCTCTGGTCACACTCTTCTTTCAAAATCTCAATCCTTTAGTTAACCAGTTAAACGTTGCATTGCCCCTTGGCTCTTTAATCCCTTTCTCCTTTGTCTTGTTGTCTATTATCTCACTTTGCCTGGTGTTTCATACATTATCTGCCTTCTCCACTATTGCTGGGTCAATGCTGCTGAAGGCCAGCCCACAGTAATGCTGACTAGTTCCACTACAGATTTATGTTATCCAATCTTATTGGGTCATTACTGCTATATGCCAATCATTTTACTCTTTTCCATAAAAATATCACATTTCTCACCCCCATATATCTACACCATCTCTGTATTGACTGCTTCTTCTCAACAGGAGACCTCACCTTCTTCTTAGGTGGAAAAATTGAGGCCATCCCTCTTGAGCCCCCTCCTCACCAATTCCAGACATTAGATCACCTCAGCATCATCTCCATAATCCCTTCCCTAACCCTGATGCATTGATGTGCCCCAGGGCTCCATCCTGGTCTCACTCCTCTCTGTGTACGTTCCCTTGGTGATCTCATTAGCTTTCATGCATTCAATTATCACACATCACTGCCTCTTCCTGGATTCCTCTAACCATAGGCGTCTCACAGATGTGTCTTGGTTCCTCTTCTCTTCTCTCTCTGTATTACTTCACTTGGTGATCTCATCAATTCCCATGGATTTAATTATCATCTATATGCCGATCATTCCCAAATCTACCTTTTCTGCGCCAATTCCTCTGCTGACCTCTAATCTCACATTTCCAACAGCTTTTCAGACATCTTGAACTGGATTTCCAGTAGACATCTTAACCTCAACATGTCCAAAACTGAATTCATTATCTTTTCCCCAGACCCTCCCCCTCCTACCTTCCCTATTTACTGTAGAATAAACATAGAAGTCATCCTGGACTCTCACCATCTCTCACCCCCCACATCTAAGCGGTTGCCAAGGCCTGTTGATTTCATCTTTGCAACCTTTTCAGAATATGGCCTCTTCTCTCCTGATATTCCCATCTTTCCCCAATCGACCTTCATAACCTCATGCTTGGATTGTTGCAAAACCTGCCGGTGGGTCTGCCTGCCTCAAGTGTCCTCCTACTCCAGTCCATCCTCCATTCAGCCACTAAAATGATTTTCCTAAGATACAAGTCCGATTATGTCACCTACTCAATAAACTCTAGTGTTTCCTATTGCCCCCAAGATCAAATACAAAATACTTTTTGTCATTCAGTGACCTTCATAACTTTCCCCTCTCCTACCTTTCCAGTCTTCCTACACCTTACTTCCCAACATGTACTCTTCTATCCAGTGACACTGGCCTCCTAGCTATTCCACAAACAAGACTCTCTACTTCTTGTCTCTGGACATTCTCTCTGGCTGTCTCCCACACCTAGAATACTCTCCCTTCTCTGCTCTGACTACTGACCTCCCTGGCTTCTGTTAAGTCCCAACTGAAATCCCACCTTCTATAGTAAATCTTCCCCGACTCTCTAATTCCAGTGTTTTCCTACTTTTAATTATTTCCCATTTATTCTCTATGTAGCTTGCTTTGCATATATTTGTTTGCATTTTGTCTCCCCAGTTAGATTGTAAGCTCTTTGAGAACAAGGACTGTTTCTTGCCTCTTTTTGTATCCCAAACTCTTAGAACAATGCCAGGCACATAGTAAGTGCTTAATAGATGTTTATTGAACAGGTGACTACCAAATTTATATATCCATATCTCATCTCTCTCCTGAACTTGTGTTCTGAATCTCTAAATATCTATTTAACATTCCTATTTGAATGTCACATAAGCATCTGAAACTCAACATGTTGAAAACAGAAATTATCTTTTCTCTATCCCTCCTAGCTTCCTTATTTCTGTTAAAGGGACCACCACACTTCTGGTAACCAGGGTCTGCAACCTTATTTTCAGTTCTTCACCCTCATTCACTCACTCCCATAGCCAGTCTATTGCCAAGTTGTGTTGATTCTATGTCCTCTCACATCAATCCCCTTCTCTCTACTCGTGTCACAACTACCCTGGTCCAAACTTCAATCACTTCTCACCTACACTATTTCAATTGTCTCCTAAATGGTCTTCTTACATTTAGTCTGGCATCTCTACAATCCAATATCTGGGTGTGAAATTGATATTCCTAAATGGAGGTGTAACCAGCTCAATCTTTCAATCAGGAAGCTTCATTGATTCCCTAATGTCTTAGTTAAAATGCAAACATATGGACTCCTCTCTTTAGCATTGAAAACCCTTCATAATCGGACTCCAATTAATTCTCCAGGCTGATTACGTGTTACTTCGCCTCACGTGCTCTGTGCTACAACCAAAATAGCCTGCTTGCTGTTCCCATACATAATATTCCATCTCCCCATCTTTGTGCCTTTTACTGTAGTTATTCCCCATACCTAGATTGCTTTGCCTCTTCATTTCCAATTCTTTATATTGGTAGTTCCTCTCAAGATTCAGCCCAAATGTTAATGATTTCCTCAATTATTAGTGCCTTCTCTTGTTACCTTTTATGTATTTTTTACTGCATTTGCTTGTCTCAAAAATGTTATATCCCCAAAAAACAAGGTAAGATTCACACAAGCAGCAAGTGTCTTTTGTATTTTTAATCCCCAGTGCTTACTACAGTATATGGAACATAGTAGGCACTTAATAGATGCTTACTTATTAATAAATTGAAAACAAATTTACTATATACTACTAAATTTACTAAATGGAATTGCACACAATGCATGGCAGCTACAAATAAAGCCTGAAAAATCACTGAATTTTCCAAATGATCAGAGAGCATATAGGTCCAAATAATAGACTTAAGTGATAGATCATGACATAACAACCTCAAGATTACCTACATCCTAGAGAAATTAGAAAAACAAAAGATCTCTGGGCGATCCATTTTAGGAAATCATCAAATATATTTTCCTAGAATTAGTTAAAAACATTTGGAGAAATAAAAACAGAAGGAATTGACAATATGTTCTCGAGGAGGAAACCAAGATCTAACACACCTGTTAATATTATATTTAAATTCCAAAGCTACAGTGATAAGGGGGGAAAATACCATAAGCCTAAAGAAGATGTAAAGATATCATTTGCCAAGGGACAATAATTAAAATCACAGTCAAATAAAAATTTTTAGGGATGCCTTTTGCTTTTACTAATGTGAATAGTTGATTTTATTAATAAAATGACAATTTTATTAATTTAGTATTTAGTATTAATTTCTGAATATGCCTCCTCACCAGTAAACTTTTTTTTTAATAATGAAGATTTTTAAAAGCAACATTTCAGCAAAACAAACCAGACACTGTGTCTGATAGCGTATTTTACCTTTCACATATATAATTTCCTTATCTTTTAAAAAAAATGGAGGTAGTGCAGGCAGGTGCATTTTTCTATCTTTTCTCTAAGGCCAAGCATGGTCATTATTACACATTTCACATAAGGTTACACTGTACTGATCTTTCTATTTACTTGATAATAGCCATTCTGTATCTTAGCTTCCGTTTACTCATTCCCTTCTGCACCAAATCACAAGATTCTACCATTGTTTTGCTGAATTTGTTAGATTTGTTGTTTGTCTACCTTAATTTGAACTTCTTTCTCAAAGATAGAGGAGCATAGCTTTGGAATTATCCCACTCCCCTACTGACCCTCCTTTTTCTTTGTTTCTGTTTTTCTGAAGCACTCTTCTGAAACTTTTAGTGATTTAGCTAATACTATACTTACAGTTCTCATGCTGCTTTTTATCATGTTTGTTTAAATACTTATCTTTCTCTTTTTCTTAGGAAATTATTAGTTCAAGTATTTCATTGGAGTGGCTATGTCTCTTTATAAACTTCTCAACATCAGCAACTATCCAAATTCTTTTGAGTTTTGCTAGAGAAAATAATTCTGCATTTATGCTCACATATCTTTGTCAGCTTCTGTGTCCTTGATTTTTTCTCCTTGAAAAACCAACTGTGATTTGTGTATGTGTGTGGCGGGGGGGAGGGTAATGGAAAGCTAGAAACAAAGTGAATGGCCATTGATTGGGAAATCATCAATAAATGGTGGTATGTGAGTATAATGAAATATCATTTTACCATTATTATCTTGGTAGGTTTTTAGTATGTGTGTATTTTTTTTTAAAGCTGCCCTGTTTGGGGGCTAGGATATGAGGAATCCAGTTCCTTTGGTCCTTTCATTCTAACATCTTGGATCCATCTCCCAAGCCTGCATGTCATTTTGAGATGAGCAACTGTCTGGTTACTCCCTCTCGTCTTGTACTTGTGATGTTGATTTTTTTTTTTTTGAGTATAAGATTTTACATTTACCCCTATTAAATTTCACCACTGTCATCCACTGTTGTAGCCCATTGAATTCTTTTGGGGAGCCCAACTTTGGCCCCTGATATGTTAACTCTCTGAATTTGATAAGGATGCCTTTGCATGAGTCATAAGAGCTGTGCCAGGTGGAAAGAAATAAGCATTCATGTTCCTTAAGCACTGACCTCTCATGCAGAATACAACAAGAATGATAGTTGAGGTGGGAGACTCAGGCAGGGGATCTGTACAGAAAGGGAATCCAGTAATTGAATAGACTAACAATGTGGTATCCTGTTGCCCCCTGGTGGTCAGTACTTAGTGAATGAATGGATGAATGAAAACATTTATTAAGCGTTTGCTATGTGCCTAACACCCTGGGCTTATAGGTACAAAAGCAAAGACTGTCCCTTCCTTCCCCACCCCCATCCACCCCAGGAGGAAGAATAATGAAGAAAACCATACTCTCTGGGAGTGGTGGTTAGAGAAGGGAAACTTGGTCCAGAAAGTTAAGAAATGGTGAGTGGGACCCTAAGGAAAAAGATTGACACACCCCATTTGGAAACAATGGCAGAGCTGATTAAGTCATTGTTCAAGGTTCCAGAAATAACTGTAACTCTATCCTTAAAATACAAGTCCCACAGCTAGAGTTATTTCTAGATCATATCTTCTAATTCTATAACCCCTTATATTTTTTTAAGTTACTTATTATAGATAAGGTAGACCGTACATGTACTCTTTCTATTTTAAAGATGAGGAAACTGAAATTTATAGAGAAATGAAAGATCATTGGATAATAGATTTAAATCTGGAGCTTGATGATTATAGAAAAACATGGATAAACTTGCATGAAATAATGAAGAGTGAAATGAGCAGAACCAAGAGAACATTGTATGCAGTAGTAGTAACATTGTTTTAAGAACAACTTTGAGGGACTAAATAATTTTGACTATGACAAATAACCAAATTTACTACAAGGACCCTGTGAAGGAAGACACTGTCTGCATCCAGAGAAAGAACTGATAAATAGAATGATTTTACATATATATACACTTGTTCATTTTTAATGGTAGCCATCTTGGGGGATAGGGGGAAGTTCCATGATAACTTTATCATATATTTAAAAGGAATAGCAAGTTGCATGTAATAGATTTGCAGTTTCATATGCAGTCATCTTTTTTTTTCTATTTTACTGTGTTATGGAAATGATTATTTTATTTGTTGAGTTCAGAATAAAATAAATTAATTTTTTTAGAAATCTGGAAGGGACCTTCAGTCAATCAGTAAAAATTTTAAGTACCTATTATGTGTCAGGCACTGTGTTAATGTAAAGTTTGTAGAGGCCATTGATTTTTACTCTCATTTTACAAATAAGGAAATTTGGGCTCAGTGAAATGGCCAGGCTGGGACTTAAGTAAGTAGCTTGCCTTAAAATGCTGCTTTCTTTCTACTAGTTAGAATTCTAGTTCTACTCCTCACAAATTGTGTGACCTTGAGCAATTCACTGTCCTCTCTTTAAACTTCAGTTTCTTCTTTAGAGTTTGGGGGGGGAGGCGTTACTCATCTCAGTTGTCCTCCCGGTCAACGGTCCTCCCCACCTTTAAATCCTATGCTTATGACTTGCTTACAGTCACATGGCTAACAAGGAGTGGAACTGGTATAAGTAAATGCAGATTAAACAAAATCAGAAAGTAGAATTTATGATGAACATGTTGAACTCAGAATAACTTTCCTATCTTCAGACCAAATATGAAAGACTGTATTCCAGGATGCCTATGAGAAGAATTATGGAGGCTCTGAGCTGATGTTAATAATAAGGTACTGATTTAGTTTCTACTGAGGCCCATGCTTGGGCATGGGACATTTCTATCCACAGCTTCTAGTAGGATGAGAAAGGCTGTGGAAAAATTCTGAAGTAGATGAGCAAAATGACTTGAAATCTAAAATGGATTTTTTAAAGCTATTTAGAATGAGGCACTGATGAGGTAAAGATAATACACTGGAATTTCATATTGGAAAGTACATCAAAGTCATCTAGTCCAATCTCCCAACTATTATAAGGATCACTTCTGCAGCATCCCCTAGAAGTGGTTGTTCAACTAAACATTGAAAACCTTCATTGATTCTGAAGAATACACTACCACTTGAGGTAGCCTCTTCACCTTTGAGAGAGGTCTAATTTTTCAGAAGTTTCTTCTTATTGAGTTTCATCTTGATAGTTGAAACCTGCCTCTTTAAATTTTCTCTTCTCCAGGCTGTGTTATGATGAAAATTTGGGAGAAGTAAAAGAGAAACTGAGGCACAAAGTTTCCAAGCATGATCATTTTATTAGTATAGCTAGAAAATACCAATACATTGGATCCAAGACTCTTTAGTAGTCAAGGATTCATCTGACAGTCAGAACAACTCTTTAATAGCATTTACACAGTGATCGTACAGACATGTTTCACTCTTATTGGTTGAAGCTGCTTACATCAGTTCCTCACCAGGTAGAGCAACGTCCCACAACAAACATCCTTTGGAAATTCTTATGGTGGGCAAACATCTTATCACCAGATTGACTCATCTTCTCCCTATGGTCAGCAAAAGCTCACAGATGAGAATTTTTGTGGTTGGATTTTAACCCATAGGAATAGGGAAGTTAAACTCTTATAGATTTTACTAATAAGGCCTATACAGTCAAGTCTGAATTTGATTCACAAATATTGATTCTGATTAGATACAATTCTCAATCAATAATTAAATCATGGAATTTTAATTATATCATTTTGCAATAGACAACTGAAATTACAAGTTTAAAGGAGCTCGAACTCACATAATGAGGGGGTCAACCAATACATTGTGGATTGATTTTTGATACATAATAAATTGAAAATGATACAAAATAAGGTGAGGTATCAATTTTCAATTTCACATTTCCACCTTTGGTTCTTTGAGACTTGTCTCCAATGAATTACCATCTATAAATCAAATTAATATGATTAGAATGATCAGAATCCGCTGGAATTAAATTAGCAATGGGGCAATAGAGAGCAATAATTAAAGGGTTCAGCATTTTATGGAAGGCCAGTCATAAGAGATTTGATTATTACTGCTGCTGATGATGTTAGAAATGAATCAGCAAAAGGTGATAAGTCTCTCATGCCTTCTCCATCTGCGTGTCATAGTAGCTAGACAGGAACAGGCTCCCTTAACTCAAGAGTGCTTTGATGAGCAGGCTAAAGCCTTGTTACCTAAGGCCAGTGCATTGACAGCATCCACTGGGGGCAGTCCCCTTCCATAAGCTAACTTTACAGGGACAGTAGTGTGTAGGAAAGGAAGATTTTACATGTGTTCTAGGTAATACAATTCTCAAGTGCCTTTGTACCCCTATAGCGCACTTCCAATGTCCATTTAATCTCCAGTTGAGTTTCTAATGTCTCAGGTTTTCATGTGGTTCCTGGAAACAACTTCTCATGATTCCATTCTGGAGTAGGTCTTAATTGATGGCAGCTCTGAAGGTGGGTCTTTGTAGAAGGGCTCCTTGTCTGGTTCAAAGGTACTTGCAGAGTTCCTAGGTGTTCTTGCTATAACCTTTTACAAAACAGATCTTAATACAATTTAGTAGCTAATTGAGGTGGTGAACTATAGAACATCAAATATGGAACCCACACTTGAAACTTCAGAGAATTTAAGTCCCATGTGTCTCTGACTGTTTTATCCAAACCTTGTATCTTATATGAAGACTGCTATCAATCCTAAAAAAAGAAATTCATGAGGGCCTGACTTGTAAAATGAACCCTTTGTGTGTTAAATCATTTGTATTTGAGAGCCAATGTTGTGAACACATATATCTTGTTACTACTGAAAATTGTATACTCCATTTAATTTCAAAAAATTTTACCTTCATCTTTTATCTATCTTTATCTAAATCTAATTCTAATTCATTCTCCCCTTAGGAAAATATTATAATCATATTAACATAATAAAAGGATGTTGTAGTATCAATCTCCTATAAACTATAACTATCAACTCTAAAAATATGACTCATGTGGTGGGTTAAGAAAACCTTAGGAGATCAGGCAAAATGTCTTCTTTATTGTTAATAAGGTTAAGCATTGAATGGTCTCTATTATTTGTAATTCAAATGACAATTTAAAATGATTCCTCAGTATAGTAGTAGTACTATACTAGTATATATTATTCAGTCAAAAGTCGCCAATAAGTAAGTTATCATTACTAACCATTTAAAAAAATAAATACCTCATTTAATAATTAACATAGCTAGTTAGAAAACCAGACAGCCCAATGCATAATATGACAGAACATACACAATCTCATGTATTGTAAAACAGAAAACAAAACTTCTTACAATTTGGGTGACACTAATTCAATTGAACACATTTCCACATTGCTTTACATAAAAAGTTCATTCGTTTCAGAACCTCAAAATAACTCAATAACGGTAGCCAACAATTACATAATGCTCACCACCTATCAGGCACTGTGGTAAGCACTTTACAGTTATAGGACGAGGAAGGCACTGTCTGAATCCTTCTCTTAAGATTCCAACAAAACCTTGTACACTCTAACTTACTGTATTTGTAAATAAGGCTTACCATGAGGACCTGAACAATCGTTTCCAGAAAGTATAATGGTGAAAGTTGTAGCTTTTAAAGCTAGTGGCCAAAAAAAAGTCCGTGTTTCCTCATCTTTGGGAGGAGCTGTTTGTTGGAAATAGTTGCAAAAGTTTAATGTGTTTGAGAGTTTAACTGTTCTCTGAGACTTTTGGGGCAATAAGAATTTATTACAGTCACATTGTTTTTTAAGTGATAGTCAAACCCAAATACAACTCCCTCAGCCACAACTACGGAGTTTAAGTTTCCTCCCTTTGGCTAAGAGATAGCTCCTCATTGTAGTGTCACAACATGTAATAAGCAGGGTCACTTTGGAGAAGAGGTCATCTATCTCCTTTTAAAAGTTAACCTCTATTATGCTAGAGAAGCATTTATCCACTTATTTCACAAAGAAGTTTACTTGGCAGTAATGGAGGGTATCCTCTAGAACTCAATTATGGCACAGGAAGGTCACAGACATTGGTACCTTAAAAGATGTCTTCTACTCCTCTCACATCAATAACTTACTATTACTATCTAGAGTTTTCTTCATATTTTAGCTGTTTTCCTTCCTCAATTTATAATCTAATAGCATTATATAAAAGCAAGTTCCTTTTTGATGCTGGTACTTAAACGTGTAATTTACATAATGTTGTAGAAAATTCATCTTTTTCATACTAGTCACATCTAAAGTCCAAAAATATTAGTCTTTATAAAGAAATTTGTAAGCACTTTTCTTTATCTGTGAAAGATCTTGGTTCCTAATTGCCTCTTACAAAGCTTATGATATTTTCCAATACTATAAGTTATTGAATTATTATCTCTAATTAAAAAGTTAGCAGTTAGGAATTTTAGCTTTGTCTGTCATCAAAAGAGGAGTTAATTTTCCAATGATTTTAAATTAACAGAAATCCCTATACAATGATTTCCCAAATAACAAGAAAAATTATGCCAGTGACATAAACAAGATTATGGATTTTTAGAAGAGAACACAAAATGTTTTTGTAAATATTTACAATAATTCTCCTAATAGGAGAATATATCACATGAGAGCACATTAATTTAGTGTTTGGAACAAATTTCAACTAAATCAAGTAGAGCTGTATAACCACTAATGTTAACAATTTAAAATCTCAATTTTCACAAGGGTCATTAACTACTAGGATTTCAAATGTCAGGACTCACTGTTTTTAATTAGCTTGAGCTTTAATTTTAAAAAATTAACTCAGATTGGAAAGTGATGATGAGACTTCAACTGTTAGAATGCAATCGTGAACATCACATTGGTTCTAGTTACAACAATTAAATATAAATTAAACAACAGTAAGTAGCACAGTGGAATAGAGTACTGGGCCTGCCTGGGAGCAGCAATACCTGAGTATAAATCTAGCTTTAGATACTTCCTAGCTGTGTGACCCTGGATAAGTCACTTAACCCTGTTGGCCTCTGTTTCCTTATCTGTAAAATGATCTGGAGAAGGAAATGGCAAACTATTCCAATGTCTTTACCAAGAAAACCCTAAATGGGTTCACACAGAGTTGGGCGTGACTCGAACAACTGAACACCTTTTGATAGTGTACTTATACTAAAAAGATTGATGTAGCCTTCCCTAATGACTTCAACCAATTTCACTAATTCTTATATAGTAAAACAGATTATTATCCTTTCTGATCCATAATTAAATCTGCCGAATTGGCAATGATGATTTGAGTTAGAAAGATCCTTTGCTTTATGATATAATAATTTCTTGATTTAAAGTTCCTGCTTTTATTAAAACACAGTTTTGACTTCATATAGAGTTAACAGGAATTGCATTACTGAAAAAAAGTGTCTGATGCAGACTATAATTTTCTGAAGGGCTCAGGGTTTAACTTTTTCTCTATTTCCTTTAAAATCACTCAAAAGCTAAGTCCATTTCTTCTGTTTTCCTTAACCTAATTTATAATGTATCATGTAGTAGATATTCCAAAGCACTGTGCTTTGTTTTATGATTTTATAAACTTCTAACTGATAAATTTTGTTTTATATTGTATGCTTCCTTATTTCATCCCATAAAATGTTTATTTGTCCTTAAATAATTTGCAAGTTCTACTTTGCCTTCTCAAAACTTTAGTATTTTAGAGCTATATACTCATTTTAATTGATCTTTTGTAATTTGAGCATTCATACAGACACATTAGGTGAGCACATTTAACTCCTATAATGTTATGTTCTTGTTAAATTCTGTTCTCAATAACTCTTACCCTAACTGCCTTTACAGAACATTAACTTTTATTTACTTTTCAGTAGCTTCCTGATTTTAAAGTAAATTTTTCTCTCTCTTGAGGTCAAATCAGAAACTGGGAACACTTTAGTATTTACATTCCCTTTGCAATTTGAATACTGTTATAAAACTTACCAGAAGTATGTGATCTGGGAGTCCCAATGTAGGGACCAATAACAGGGTTTGCCTGGTGTTTAAAAGCAGTAAGCACAAAAAGAAAAAAAAAAGCAGTATGCAACAGAAGGGTAAATAGACTGCAACTTGACTTACTTTTTTTCTTTTGGAAAGAGGAAACTGAATGTGGTCTCAAATTTTCCTGTTCTGCCTTTTAATCGGAAAAAATCTCATTTCCATTCTGCAATAAATTTGTCATTCCCTTTAAATACAGTTTTTAAGTGTACCTTTTAAAGAATTTACACAAAAATTAAAACTAATTCCAGCAAAAAACCTACAAACTACAAACTGCTTTGGAATGTTCTGCTGATTCAAAAGCGAAATGACTGGTCTTACTATCCTGCAGTTGGAAAAGCAGAACCCACTATAAAAGTGAGACTTGATCAGTTAGAGATCTCATATCAGTCTTTAATATTCCAACATATTACTTTCCTGTTACATAGCAAACATTTCATTTTAAGTTCTGAGTTGTGGAATTATTTAAACTCACAGAACTTTTACTCTAATTTCTCCTGTAATATTTTCCTAATTTTCTTAACACTTCTCTGAATCCCTATTTAACTGCATCTCTTTTAAACAGATTTCATGGCTATTGAAACACTTCTTAAAATTCAAACTATAACTTTAAAACCAGTTTGCAATTTAAACTTCACGTCATCCTGAAGTTTCTCCTTTTTTTTTTTAAAAAAAGTAATCTAATAGATCTGCCCATTTTTTCTATCAAACTTTACAAATTTCTGTTCCTATTTAAACAATCTCTGCAGACTGGTACCCCCAAAACTCATCAAAAGACTCATAAAGCATCCAAATCACAATTTAGAAATTTTCAGTAGAAAAATTACAATTTGGGTATAAATTTATACTCTAATTGTTTTTTTCCTTATGGGCCAGGAAAAAAAAAAGATCTTTTTAAATCTGTCTTCTGTCTCCAGCTTGGGCAGGGTTGGACATATAGAGAGAAAAGACAGGTTTTTTTTTTTTTCTGAAGACTTCTGAAAGTTTCACTTTCTATATTCCTTTTTCCTTGGCTGATCAGACTAAATGAAAAAACTAGGTTCACTTGTCAGACTACGGAACAAAAGAAACACCTGGAAAACACTTGCCAGTAAAGATTAGTGCAAAGCACAGATAAGACACTTACCCCCACACTCTAATATTCTAAATTTCTGTTTAGGTCTTCCCACTATCTTATTTTTAGTATTCTATAAGTCTAATGAAACCTCTAGCAAAATGCCCCCCTTTTTGTGCAACAAAAGCATTCCTGTTCTTGAGGTTCCCTGGCAAGGCTCAAAAAGGAGGAAGTATTTTGGTAGTGGCCAAGACTGCCTGAGGTTTCTGCCTAGGTGTCCATTTTTTTTATCTCTTCTTTCATATTTGGGCATTTCCGATATAACAAGAAAGACTTTTAATGGTATCATGTTTCCAGGCTGGGTGACATCATGGTATAAAATCACCAGCAGCTAGTCCTTCTTGTCTGAAAGAGGTTAGTTCTCTTACCATAGTGGAAGACAAATAGGGTGGAGGAGCAAAAGAGGAGGGAACAGTCAGAACAGAGTAGTCAGAAGTGAGCCCTTTAAGGAGCAGTAGGCATGTCCCATCAGACAAGGCTGGCCCACACCAAATTTAAACATGATTCATTCTTTTTGGGTGAGATTGTGCAATGGCCATTCTTAGTTTCTGTAATGTACAATAATCAAAAGTGTCAAATTTAGGCCAAAATTGTTTACCAGTTGAATCTCTAGCAGTCTTAGACCAAAGGTCACTTCATTTAATGGCTAACTGTCATTCCCAGATGAACTGGTGGCTTGCTTTGACTCTAGGATTTAAGCAGTTTTCCTGGGGGTGGGGGAACGGATTCATTTGGAAACACTAGTATCTGCCCCCACCCCTGTCACTCATAAAGGGATATTGAGTGGGAAACCAGCAGTAGCAGTCACAAGTGACTCTGAGAGGGCATTTATTAGGAAGTTGCCACAAGTGACCCTACAGTGTGCCCCCATAGAAGAGGGCATCCCCCATTCATCCCACTTAAGAAATGGAATATGACAATTCCTCCTTTCAGTTGGCTATAGGTTGTTATAGCCAGTTGTATAGAAACACGGTCTTCAGGATTGCCCTACTAGGATTTTAATAGTACAGAGGAGGACCCAGAGACTGATTCTCAATTTTGAGCCAATTTAGAAAAGCCAATTAAACTTAATGAATTTAAGTAGCCAATTGTTTTATCACTAGAAAAGCCATTTTACTTTGGCCCACTGCCACTTAAGGGAGAATTTACAACTTGGTTATAACTTGGCTGTTTTGCTTTGCCAGCTGAAAATGTAAAAAAGAAATTCCTGGTATTATGCATTTTTCTTTCATCCTTACCCCTCTTCATTAAGAATTTTACTTTCTCTTTGAAACTTTTGCTAAAAATCTAGTTCTTATAATCAGTTTTAACACTTTTTTATCAATTTAAATTCTACTTGTATAATAACTGTTGAAGTGCCCTAGAGACTTTCCTATTTTTTTTCTGTTAATAAAGATCTCCATTCAGGAGCTTACCTTGCCTCCAAGAAAATCTGGATCAAGGCCAAGCTGGTGAATCCAACCTCCAGGGTAGTCTTGAGAAGAGTTCTTCTGAGAGGCAGCTGGTGGGGGTGGAGGTGGGGGGGACCTCACTTGGTTCCCAGCTGGCTCACCAACTGTAGTGATAAAAATCTGTGTTAAAGAGAAACTGAAACACAGAGTTATAAGCATGATCAATTTATTAGTATGGCTAGCAAATACGAATAAATTGGATCTAAGACTCCTTAATAGTTAAGGATACATCTGACAGATCAGTTCTTCATAGTATTTACACAGTAATTATATAGACACATTTTAGTCCTGATTGGTTGGGGCTGTTCACAGTAGCTTCTCACCAGGTGGACCAAAATCCCATGACTAACATCCTTCAGAGAGTCTCGTGGTGGGCAGACATCCTATCACAAGATTGACTCTTCTCCCTCCATGATCGGCAAAGGCTCACAGATTAAATTTTTATGGTTGGATTTTATCCCAGAGGTATACAGAAGTTAAACTCTTATAGATTTTACTAATAGGGCTTTTGCAATCAAGTCTGAATTTGATTCACAAATATTAATTCTGACTAGATATACTGATTAGATACAATTCTCAATCAATAATTAAACCACAGAATTTCAGTTATATAATTTCACAATAGGCAACTGAAGTTTCAGGCTTAAGGGAGTTCAAAGTAACATAATGAGGGGGCCAATCAATACATAATGAATTGATTGATAATTAATACATAATAAATTGAAAATGATAGAAAATAAGATGGGGCATCAATTTTCAGTTTTACATAGGAATATACATTTTCTTCAAGTGATTCTCATATGGCATAGTTTTTTATGTACTCCCTATCATCATGGTCACCCTTCTGGGTGCATTCTGGTTTGCAAGTGATAAATTGTGACATGGAAGCAAAATATTATGGTAGCTAGATAGACCATCCATCCAAAGTCCATCCATGCTGTCAATTGTGAGAGAAAATGGGAAGGAGCTAGGTGGTACAATTGCTATAATGTTAGATTTGAAGTCAGAAAAATCTGAGTTCAAATCCTGTTTCAGAAACTTATTAGCTGTGTGACTATGGACAAGTCTTTGATCTGTCAGATGTATCCTTGACTACTAAAGAGTCTTGGATCCAATTTATTGATATTTGCTAGCCATACTAATAAGTTGATCTGCTTATAACTTTGTGCATCAGTTTCTCTTTAACACATATTTTTATGACTACAGTTGGTGAACCAGCTAGGAACTGAGTGAGGGCCCCCAGTCCCCCAGACTGCCTCTCAGAAAATTTCTTCTCAAACTTTTGTCTACCTGTTTTCTAAAGTGCAAAATTGGCTTAATAATAGCACCTACTTCACCAGTTGTTGAGAAGACTAAATAAGATAGCATATATGTATGTGTATATAGCACTATATAGATGCTATCTTTATATAGCTCAGCATGACATCACTAAAACTTATCATTATCATCATCTAGGGGGATAACTTAACTTATTTATGGTTTGTTTCACAGGTACCTTGATCGATATTTGGAGGAATTCATGACGTCTGCTGAGAAGTACTTCATGGTTGGCCAGAGAGTCATATTTTACATCATGGTGGATGACTACTCTAAGATACCTTGGATACAGCTGGGTCCCCTTCGTACATTCAAAGTATTTGAAATCAACAGAGAGAAGAGGTGGCAGGATATTAGCATGATGCGTATGAAAATCATTGGGGAACACATTATAAATCACATCCAGTATGAAGTTGACTTCCTCTTCTGCATGGATGTGGATCAGATCTTCAAGGATGATTTTGGGGTGGAGACTCTGGGTGAGTCAGTAGCTCAACTCCAGGCATGGTGGTATAAGGCTGATCCCAGTGAGTTCACTTATGAGAGAAGGCCTGAGTCTGCAGCATACATCCCTTTTGGCCAGGGAGATTTCTATTACCATGCAGCCATTTTTGGTGGCACACCCCTTCGGGTTTTGAACCTCACCCAGGAATGCTTCAAGGGAATTCTTCAGGACAAGAAAAATGACATTGAAGCTGAGTGGCATGATGAAAGCCATCTCAACAAGTATTTCCTTCTCAATAAACCCACAAAAATCTTATCACCAGAATACTGCTGGGATTACCATATAGGCACCTCCTCAGACATTAGACTTGTCAAGATTGCTTGGCAGTCAAAAGAGTATAATGTGGTGAGAAATAACTCCTGATATTTTTGATGGGATGGTATTAAGTTTCTGGATTAGAGTGCCTACCATTCTGGCTAATTCCTCAAAGCAGTTGCACTTAAAAAAAAAGTAAAGCCAAAAAAATTACAAAAAGTCATCACCTCACTCAAAAGCAAATTCACAAAACCTCTTTTTTCTTTATAATTTTCAATCTTCTGCATGGGTGATACTGGATAAAGAACCTATCTATGGAAATTAGATGTAAATACACACTGATTTTTTTAATCTACTGTGGGTAATGGGGAAATATTTTGACCTTAATAAAATATGACTAAATAGATTATGTCATAAATATGCAAAGCCAGAAACACTCTTATTCTGTAAGTAAAATTCAACCATCCAAAAGTTGGTAAGGAAGGTCTAAGTCATGGATTGGTTCCTTATGACTTTGTAATGTGTCGCTGTCTTCAGCCAGCCTGAAGAAGGATGGTGACATCTGGCCTGTGCCAATACTTTATAAGTACTATGGGCTATGACACAACCCAAGTTTACAATTCTTAGATGACTATCAATGGCACATTACCTGAACCCATTTGAGGACTGTGGTCATTCCTGATCAGATAGTGATGTATTCATCTGCAAAGTTTGTAAAAATATTAGGAGACACAACTATCTGAACATGAGTTTTCATAATGGTGCCCAGGGGTTTTATTTCAATGACTCTTCCAGGACTAGGTATTAAACATCTATTCAGCAAGAGGCAGATTAGCTCCTAAGTGAGTGTTAAGTCATCTTTAGGGGCCAGAAAATATAAAATAAGAGTCTGGTGACTGGTCTGTGGCACTGCTACATTAGATCCCGTTGGTGCACTGAACATGTTGGAGATATGAGACTGGTGTTTGATGACCTGTGTTACAGGAGTGAGGAAGGTATCCTTACTTCCAGTGGACACAACAAATTCACAGGGCTACCTAATGACTCTCAATGGCCAGTGTTTCCTTCTGCGTGTGTTGTTTCATACTTGCCCCAATTATAGTTTCCACCTTGTAGTTTTCACACTGTGAGTGAGGAGAAGAAGTTGAGAGAAAGTAGAGACAGAGAGGGCCAATGGAGATTAGAAGGAGAGGGCAAGAAACTTTAAGTTCTTTACCCTGGACTTCCTCCAAACAAGAGAAAGCCTATGGAAATGCTCTATTATTTAATTATCACTGCCAGTGCCACTTGGACCACTTCAAGGGATTGGATAATGTCTTAGTGAGCATCCAGGGTAAAAGAAGCAAAAGACACCAAGTGAATGACTGTAGGCCCTCAAAAATGGAATTCCATGTGAATTATTATGAAAGCAAATACAGATGGCAATGTTAGCCTTTCCAATAGCCATCATTCTGGCAAAAGACATCAGTATCCTCTGAGAGAGACTATAAATGTCCTTAGATCTCATTGGTAATTGAGCCACTAGCTCACTGAGAAGGCAGGAGAAGGAATGTATGTTGATATTTATTTTCCTAGCTTTCTCATGTGTTCCAGCTCAAATTATTTTCCGTATCCAAATAAGTTCCTCAAGGACCTATTTGTCATTGCATATATTGTGCTAACTACTGTGCAGGGGCTACTTTGACACAGTGTAACAGTGGTTAACATGAACATTCTCCTGTTCCTCTCCCTATCTAACACTTTCTTTGTAAAAATAATAATAATAAAATTTTAAATACCTGCAGGGGAAAATAGATCATATGTCAGTCAAAGCCCTCTTGAGCTCCGTAAATATTAGTCAATCCATTTTAGACTAAATTTGGATGAAGAAGGACTAAGCTATCCACCCTGTACTCAACATGATGTATCCTGAGTGTTTTGGTATCAGGTTTAAGAGGCAACTTTAAGGGGAGTTGATGATTAGTTTTCTTTTGCTTTTTTTTTTTTTTAAGGAAAGAGTCATTGGAATTCCAATTGAAACAAATTCAGTATATCTTTAATGATTGCTCTTAAGAGCTTTTAATATCATTTAAGATGTAAAACAAAATAAATTATTTTCTCAGAATGTACTGGTGTGTTCATTGATTATGCATGCCACAATCAGCCACTTCATCGTTTTTCACAGAACTGACCTCCTGGATTTCATTGCCTCCAGTAACTAATCTTCCTGCAAAATTTCATCAACTCTGAAAAATCTTATCTCTTTCATGTATCCCCTTCCCTGGGATCCTTCCTTCTATCTGATTGGAGAAGGTGGAGGGTGAATATCTGAGAGTTCTTCCCATTTCCTCCATTTAAGAAAGAGGCCCAGGGCAGCCCTCTCATCATTTCTTAGCTGCCTGTGTGTCTTCATTGTATTCTAATGTTAAGTGCCTTTTCCCTTCTCCTCCTTTTGGCTTCTTTTTATGTGTTGTCTTTCCCTATTATGCTGTGAGCTCCTTGAGAGCAGAGACGATCTTTTTGCCTTTCTTTGTATCTCTGACACTTAGCACAGTACCTGGCACATAGTAGATGGTTTTAATAAGTGTTCATTGCCTGTATGCATGCATCTCTTTCCTAAGGAATTGAGAATTGACAGTATTGGTGGTACTCTCAGGGGATGAAATTGGCCGTATTGAATTTGGGGTTCAGTTCATTTTAGGGCTCTGCAGGTTTGTATAATCATTAATAGGTAGAATATAAAAATTAGATGAAAAAATAGAGCTAGAAGAATACCACTGAAGTGAGTGAATGAATAAATAATGAATGAATGAAAGATGCACCTATTAAGCACTTACTATGTACAAAGTACTATTGGGAGTTGGGATAGAAATAGGAAAGGCAGGAATAGTCTTTTCTCAATGAAAACTATCTAATTCCCACATGCTAATGGGAGAGATAACAATTAGGTTTGAGGTGCTTGTCAAATGCAAAGGTCCTATGATTCTTAGATGTTTAGCAAAGCATCATCTTTAATATCATTTCTATTGCTAATTATATCCATATGTAAAGATGATGTTGGCATTCCTACTTCTAGAATGAGTGGAGTAGTGTAGAGTAAATGCCTTCTAAGATGATGCTTTAAAAAAAACCTTTTATTGTCCTTATTCTCTATTTTATTTGAAAGCTAAAGCTTCCATATTTACCACTTCCTTCTACCACACATGGTGCTTGACCAGTAACTTTGTTATTTTGTTTATTAAAAATGTATTAGTACCTTTTGTTTTTCTCAGCACTTTCATTTCCCAATATCTTTACCTGTATCCCTTCCAGCAAGCCGTCCCTTATAATAAAGAATAAGAAGGGAAACGGAAAGGGAAGCAATTCAGCAAAACTCGTCACATCAAATAAATCTGTAAATAAATGAAGTGTTCCATACCCATACTCTACCATTTTTTGTAAAGAGGTGAGGAAAGGGAATTATTTCTCTTCTTTAGGGCCAAGCTTGGTCATTATGCAGCAACTACATAGTATGATTTCTTTCTTCTTTTTTGTTTTTTGTCTCTTCCATTTAAACCACTCATTGTGTATGTTATTTTCTTGGTTCTGCTGATTTTACTTCATTATTTCCTGTGACTATTCTTTATATTTGTAATTTCCTAAGATAAAATAATATTCCATTTTATTCATATACCATCGTTGTAGTCATTCCTCAATTGATGGGCATCTACTCTGCTTCAAGTGTTTTGCTGCCAGGAAAGCAGCAGTCTCATGTTATAATTGAGAGTCCTTGTATGCCTAGAACAAATCCTCCCTTAAGAATATAGGGGCCAATTTTGGGAGCCAAGATGGTGGAATAAAGGACCCAACTCTCAAATTCCACTCAAATAACTTTAAAATAACACCTCAAATCAAATTCTGGAATGGCAGAACCAACAAAAGGTTGGGGTGAAACCATTTTCCAGCCAAAGACAGTGTAGGGGATTGGCAGAAAATGTCACACTGAGGTGGAGTACAGTGCATCATCTGGCCTTAGAGGCAGCAATTTCTGGTGCTCTCAGCCCATAGAGAGTTAAGGGGTTGGATAACTAGTCAGAGATTAGAAATTACAAGGGACCCTTTGCTGGTGCTGGGTTCAGGACCCTTTATATTGCCCATATGCAGTTTTGAGTAACAGTCCCAGGGGACAAGGAGCACTAGTGCTCAGGGTGGAAGGGGAGCAGGGACCCTGGGTCACAGTTCCTGGGCAGAGAAGAGTGCTTGTGGTTGCTCACAAGGGAGTAGGACCCTCATCTCAGTTTCAAGGCAGAAACACTAGCACTTGTGACTGCAGGAAAGCAAGATACAAGGTCACAGTTCCAAAGACTACAGAAGCACTTGTAGCAACAGGAGAATAAGGTCCTTCCTGGGCAAAGACCAGAATACAGGCCAAGAGAGCAGTGACTACACTTCTCTTTAGAGCATACCACTTTAGAGGAGCCAAAAACTTACAGTCACTTAGAACAAACTCTGAAAACAACAGCACAACAGTGTGCCCTCCACCCTAGAAACATAGCCCAACTTTAACATGAAGTTATAAGTATGAAATTGGAAAAATGAGCAAAAAATAAAACAAAAAAAACCCATAGAAAGGTAGTGGCTATGGTGACAGGGAAGATCAAGACACAAAGTCAGAAGAAGTTAACAATGTCAAAACAACTACAAGCAAAGCCTTAGTGGAAAAAAATATGAATTGGACACAAGCACAACAAGAATTCCTGGAGAAATTTTCAAAAAGGATTTTAAAAATCAAGTAAGAGACATAGAATAAAAATTGGGACAAGAAATGATAGTGATGCAAGGAAATTATGAAAAGCATCAACAGCTTGGCAAAGAAGGTACAAAAATCCACTGAAGAGAATTCTTAACGAACAGAATTGACAAAATGGAAAAAAGAGGTACAAAAATTCATTGAAGAAAAATAATCCCTTAAAAATTAGAATTGGGCAAGCGAAGGTTAATGTTTCCATGAGACATCAAGAAAGAATCAAACAAAATCAAAATAATGAACAAAATAAAAGAAAATGTGAAATTTCTCCTTGGAAAAATAACTGACCTAGAAAATAGATCCAGGATAGGTAACTTAAGAATTATTGAACTACCTTAAAGCCATGAATAAAAAAAGAACCCAGACATAATCTTTCAAGGAATTATCAAGGAAAACTACCCTGTTATCCCTGAGAGAGGGTAAAATAGAAATTGAAGAAATCTTTCCATCACCTCCTTAAAGAGATCCCAAAATAAAAAATCCCAGGAATATTATAGCCAAATTCCAGGGCTCCCAGGTCAAGGAGAAAATATTACAAGCATCCAGAAAAGAACAATTCAAATATTGTGGTCCCACAGTCAGGATCAGGCAAGATTTAGCAACTTCCCCATTAAAGGTTTGGAAGGCTTAAAATGTAAAATTTTTCAGGGCTAAGATTACAACCAAGAATCACCTACCCAGAAAAACCAAGTATAATCTTTCAGGGGGAAAAATGGATATTAAATGAAATAAAAGACTTTCAAACATTCCTGATGAAAAGACCAGAAAGGAATAGAAAATTTTATTTTCAAATATAAAACTCAAGAGAAGCATAAAAAGGTAAACATGAAAGAGAAAGCATAAAAGATTCAACAAATTTAAACTGTTTACATTCCCAGATGGAGAGATGATACTTGTAACATCTAAGAACTTGATCAGTATTAGGGCAGTTACAAGAAGTATATACAGACAGAGGGCATGGGGTATGAGTTGACTATAATGGGATGATTTCAAAAAAATTAAAGGGTAAGAAAGAGGAATACACTGGGAGGAGGGGAAAGGGAGAGGTAGAATGGGGTAAATTATCTCACATAAGAAACAAAAAGCTTATATAGTAGAAGGGAAGATGACAGAGGTGTTGGGCAGTGCTTGAACCTTACTGTCATCAGAATTGGCTTAAAGAGGAAATAACATACAATCTCAGTTGGATATAGAAATCTATATTATCCAACATAGAAATGGGAAGGGAAGGGGATAAGAGAAGGATCAAGAGGCTGATAGAAGGGAGGCAGTGATAAGAAGCAAAACAGACTTTTGAGGAGGAACAGAGCAAAAAGAAAACTAAATGGGAAAAAATAGGATGTACAGAAATACACAGTAATCATAACTGCGAGTATGAATGGGAACAACTCATCCATAAAACGGGAGTAGAAAGCAGAATGGATTAAAAGCCAGGATTCAACAACGTGTTATTTGTAAGACACACACTTCAAGCAGAGAGACACACACAATGTAAAAATAAGGGGCTGGAGCAAAATCTATTATGTTTCAGCAGAGGTTAAAAAAAGGCAAGGATAGAAATCATGATCTCAGACAAAGCAAAAGTAGAAATAAATCTAACTGAAAGAGATAAGCAAGGAAACTACCTCTTGCTAAAAGGTACCATAGACAATGAAGTAAAAAAAAAGCTGAAGCGCTAGCTTGTCCAAGCCCCTCCTAGAAGTGAACATGCTAATCCAGATACACTCTGAGAATCATAAGAACAGAGGGACTATGGTTTTAAGTGCTCTGAGCACTAGGCCAAAGATCCCACTAGCATTTTTGTTAGTCTTCCTGCTGCCTCATTTTGAGCCTGGAGCCATTTGACACCCTTTAGCTTCATCCATCCTTACATCTGTCTGTTTTTTTGACAAGGACATATTTATAGTAGGAAATAAATTCCCAAAAATGTCAACTAGCATCACAGAGTTAACCACTGTTTTCCCCTCACTCAGAAAATTTGCCCCACAGTCTAGACCAGAGGTGTCAAACATGCAGCCCAAGGGAACATATGGCCCACAACACTCTTGAGTATGGCCTGAACTAGATTAAAATGTAATGGGGAAACATTTAAGGAAATAAATAAAAATACAATAGAACATAGATAATGTTAGTATGTGGTTTTCTAAGTCAATGTCCTGCCTGCAGGGATCCCTTTCTCTTTCAGTTTGATACCACTGATCCAGACCATCCCCATCCCCACCCTCAACCCCCTTGATTCCTATGTTTCCCAAAATATTAAAGTATGTTCTTTCCCGCCTCTCCCATGTTGGACCATGCAAAGGGCTCTTGATTAAGAATGAGCTGAGTGAGCTGGCAAGTCCATTTGTGGCACTGGTTTGCTGAGTGTGTTCATAGTAAAATATTTTACCTCTCAGCTCTTGGGTAAACAGAAAACATCTCTGTAGCTGGAAGAATCTTGTAAGGCAATTTGTTCTGAAAGGGCATTATCTGGCAATCAGGGGATCGGCCCAAACTCATCACCTCAGGACATTTCTATTACCTGCTTCCAAAATGGAGTTTTGTGAAATGGAATTCTTATGAATACTATGTCCTTTCAGAAAAGGCAGTCTATGGCCCAGAATTCAATGATTTCATGGAGTCTGACTGGAAAGAGAATGATAACAGTTAATGGAGAAATTATCATAAGAGGTGATGTGGAACAAATCCCAGATCTGCCATTTATTATATTCTTCTTTGAATTATAATTATTTGTGCATATGTTTTTTCTCCCCTACTAGATAGTAAACTCAGGTAGGCAATGTGATACAATGGAGTCAGAAGAGCTGGGACAAAAGTTGGCCCCGCTAACTAACTATCTAACAGAGATATTTCTTGTTTATCAACAGCTAAGAGGTAAAATATTTTATTGTGGATACACTTGGCAAACCAAGTGCCACAACTGGACTTGCCAGCTCCCTCAGCTCATTCTTTCATGGTCCAACATGGGAGAGGAGGGAAAGAATATCCTTTAATATTTGGGGGTTCTTAGGAGTCAAGGGGCGGGGGGAGATCTAGATCAACAGTGAAACCTTGGGCAACTTTCTCAGTCTCTCTTCTGGACCTGTTTCCTTGATTTATAAGTGCTGAGGCACTAAACCAGATGGCTTCTGACTTCACTTTCATTTTTTTTTTAGGCAATTAGGGTTAAGCGACTTGCCCAAGGTCACACAGCTAGTAAGTGTCAAGTGTTTGGTCTGAGACCAGATTTGAACTCAGGTCCTCCTGATTTCAGGGCTAGTGCTTTATCCACTGTACCACCTAGCTGCCCCAAAATCCAAATTCTTAAAGGAATAGTTAAATGGGTTTCAGCTAGGTGGTACAGTGAATAGAGCACCTGGCTTGGAGTTAGTAAGACTTGAGTCAAATCTGGCTTCAAATATTTACTCAATGTGTGACCCTACAGGTCACTTACTCCTGTTTGCCTCAGTTTCCTCATCTGTGAAATGAACTGGAGAAAGAAATGGCAAACTACTCTAGTGTCTTTGTTAAGAAAACCTCAAATGGGGACATGACCAAAATGACTCAACAACAACAACAAATGAGTTACAGGAAGAAATAAGACAGTAAAATTATACCAGTGGGGGACCTGAATTTTCCTCTTTCAGATCTAGATAAATCAAATCACAAAAAATAAGCAAAGAAGAAGTTAAGGAGATGAATAGAATTTTAGGAAAGTTTGATAGGATAGACCTCTGGTTGAAATTGAATGGGACTAGAAAGAAGCATACCTCAAGAGAAGCTGTACTTAGCTGTACTTAGCATTTTCACAAAAATTAACCATGTATTAGGGCATAAAAATCTCACAACCAAATGTAGAAAAGCAGAAATATTAAATGCATCTTTTGTGGATTATAAGGTGATAAAAATTACATTCACTAATGGGCCATGGGAACATAGATTAAAAATTAATTGAAAATTAAATTATCTAATCCTAAAGAATGAGTGGGTCAATGAACAAATCATAGAAACAATCAATAATTTCATTAAGGAGAGTGACAACAGTGAAATAACATACTGAAATTTATATACTACCAAAGCAGTAATTAAGGGAAAATTTATGTCTCTAAACACATACATCAGTCAAATAAACAAAGAGCAGATCAATTAATTGGTCATGAAACTTTAAAAAAAACTAAAAGAACAACAAATTAAAAATCCTCAATTAAACACCAAATTGGAAATCCTGAAAACCAAAGGAATGAATGATGGAATTGGAAGTAAGAAAATCATGGAATTAATAATAAAAAAAGCTAGGAGATGGTTTTATTAAAAAAAAAAACAATAAGAAAATAGGTAAACCATTGGAAAATTTGAAAAAAAAAAGAAAGAAGAAAACCATATTACCAGTATCCAAAATGAAAAAAGGTACATTCACCACCAATAAAAAGGAAATTAAAACAATTATTAGGGGCTATTTTGCCCAATTATATTCCAATAAATCGAACAATCTAAGTAAATGGATGAATATTTACAAAAATATAAATTGCTCAGATTAACAGAAAAGGCAATGGGATACCTAAATAACCCTATCTTGGAAAAAGAAATTGAACAAACTATCAGTGAGCTCCCTAAAGAAAAAACTCCAGGACTAGATGGTTCACAAGTAAAGTCTACCAAACATTTCAAGAACAGTTAATTCCAATACTTTATAAGCATTTGGAAAAATAAGCAAAGAAGGAGTCCTACCAAATTCCTTTTATATCACAAATATGGTGCTGATACCTAAACCAGGAAGAGCAAAAACAGAGAAAGAAAACTATAGACCAATTTCCCTAATGAATATTGATGCAACTTTTAAAATAAAATACTAGCAAGGAGATTAGAGCAATGTGTCACAAAGATCATACACTATGACCAGGTGGGATTTATACTGGGAATTCAGTGCTGGTTCCATATTAGGAAAACTATTAGCATAATTGACCATATCAACAACAAAACCAACAGACATCATATGATTATCTCAAAAGATGCAGAAAGTTTTTCTTCTCTTTTTTTTTTACAAAATATAATATTCATTCTTATTAAAAACATTTAAAAGCATAAGAATAAATGGAGCTTTCCTTAAAATAATAAGTAGTATCAATCTAAAACTATCAGCAAGTATTATCTGTAATGAGGATAAGCTATAAACCTTCCCAATAAGATCAAGAGTGAAGCTAGGATGTCCATTATTACCACTTTTATTCAATATTGTACTAAAAATGCTAACTATATCAATAAGAGAAGAAAAAGAAATTGAAATAGAAAAGACAATGAGGAAACAAAACTATCACTCTTACAGATGCTGTGATGATATACCTAGAGAATCCTAGAGAATCAACTAAAAATTTTGTTGAAATAATTAGCAACTTTAGCAAAATTGTAGGATATAAAATAATCTTATATAAATTATCATCATTTCTATATATTACTTACAAAGTACAGTGGGAAGAGATAGAGAAATTCTATTTACAATAACTGTAGACAACATGAAAAACTTGGGAATCTACCTGCCAAGACAAACCCAGGAATTATATGAACACAATTATCAAACACTTTCCATACAAATAAAATCAGATCTAAACAATTGGAGAAAACTTAATTGCTCATGGGTAAGCCAAGCCAATATAATAAAATGGCAATTCTACTTAAATTAGTTTACTTGTTCAATGCCATACCAATTAAACTACTAAAAATTATTTTATAAAGCTAAAACAATAGTAACAAAATTCATCTAGAAGAATAAAAGGTCAAGAATATCAAGGAACTCTATGGAAAAAAAATATGAAGGAAAGTGGCCTAGCAGTACAAGATCTCAAAATGTATCACAAAGTAGCAATTATCAAAACAATATGGTACTGACTAAGAAATAGAATGGTGGATCAGTGGAATAGATTAGGTACATAATACACAGTAGTAAATGACCATAGCAATCTGGTACATGATAAACCCAAAGATCCATGCTTTTGGGACTAGAATTCACTATTTGACAAAAATTTCTGGGAAAACTGGAAACTAGTTTGGCAGAAACTAAGTACAGACCAACATCTTACACTGTATACCAAGATAAGGTCAAAATGGGTACATGATTTAATAAAAGGTGATAGCATAAGCAAATTAAGGGAGCATGAAAAAACTTATCTGTCAGATCTATGGATAAAGGAAAAATTTATGGCCACATAAGAAATAGAGATCATTACAGGATGTAAAACTGGTAAGTTTGATTACCTTAAATTAAAAAGGGTTTGCAGAAACAAAATCAATGATGTGAAGATTAGAAAGAAAGCAAGAAACTGGGCAAAAAATTTACAGCATGTTTCTCTGATAAAGACCTCCTTTCTCAAATGTATAGAAAACTGATATAAGTTTATAAGAATATGAGTCATTTCTCAATTGATAAATAGTCAAAGGATATGAACACACAATTTTCAGGAGAAATCAAATCTACCTATAGTCATATGAAAAAATGTTCTAAATCACTACTGATCAGAGAAATGCAAATTAAAACAACTCTGTGGAACTACCTAACAATTGTCAGATTGGCTAATATGACAGAAAAGGAAAATGACAAATGTTGGAGGGAATGTGGGAAAATTGGGATGCTAATGTACTCTTTGTGGAGTTGTAAACTAATCCAACCATTCTAGAGAGCAATTTGGAACCATATGTGCCCAAAGGGCTATAAAGCTGTCTCTACACTTTGACTCAGCAATACCATTACTAGGCCTGTATCCCAAAGAGATCAAAGGAAAAGGAAAAGGACCTATATGTACAAAAATATTTTTGACAGCCCTTTATGTAGTGACCAAGAATTTAAAATTAAAGGAAAACTCATCAATTGGGGAATTTAAACAAGTTGTGGGCCATCATTGTGATATAATACTATTGTGCTATAATGATGAGCAGAATGTTTTCAGAAAAACCTGGGAAGACTTTCATATGAACTGATGCAAAGTGAAGTGAGCAGAACCAGGAGAACATTGTATAGAGTAACAGCAATATTGTATGATAATCAACTTTGAATGACTTAGTTATTGCCAATAATACAATGATCCAAGTCAATTCTGAAGGGCTTACAATGAAAAATGCTATCCACCTCCAGAAAAAGAACTGATGGAGTCTGAAAGCAGATCAAAACATATTTTTTTTAACTTTTTTTATTTTTTTAGAGTTTTTGTCTGTTTTTTTTTCTTTTGCAACATGGCTAATATGGAAATATGTTTTGCATAACTACATGTGTATAATCTATATCAAATTACTTGCCTTCTCTAGAAGTGGGGAGGAAGAGAAGAGAGAGAGAATTTGGAACTCAAAATTTTTAAAATGAATGTTAAATTTTTTTATGCGTAATTGAAAAAAAAAACATGGGGGCCATACAGAACTCTTTCTTTTAAAATTTATTTTATTTTTAATTTGTGGAATAAAATAAGCATTTCTATAACATAGTATAATAAAAAGATGATTATACATAAAACTGCAAATCTATTATGTACAACTTGCTGTTCCTTTTAAATATATAATAAAGTTACCATGTAAATTTCTTTTTTCCCTTTTTTCCCTCACTCTGCCTACTCTACCCTAGAGATGTTTACCATTAGACACAAATAGGTATATGTATGTATATGTAAAATTATTCTCTACATACTTCTATTTATCAGTTCTTTCTCTGAATGCAGATAGCATCTTTCTTCATATGTCCTTTATTCTTAATTTGTATATTTATTATTCAATATGTAGTGTACATGAGCAGCATTAAGGCAGAGCCCCTCTGACTATAGAGTCTGATAAACCTAATCTATTCCACTGATCCACCATTCTATTTCCTAGTCAGTACCATATTGTTTTGATAATTGCTACTTTGTAATACAGTTTGAGATCTGGTACTTCCTTCATATTGCAAGTATCATTGCATATTGCATAATGCACATTATAACTATCTGCTATCCCTCTTTTAGAGCCTATACTTCATCAAGGAAAGAATCATGTTTCATATAAACTATGTATCCCCCCTCCAGAGTAGCTAGGTGGCACAGTGGATAGAGTGTTTGGCCTGGAGTCAGAAAGAGTTGGGTTCAAATTTAGCCTCAGACACTTACTAGCCGTGAAAACCTCGGCAAGTTGTTTAACCCTGTTTGCCTCAGTTTCCTCATCTATAAAATGAACTGGAGAAGGCTTTGAGAAAAAAATCCCAAAGGGATCACAAAGATTCAGACTTGACAGAAAATGACTAAACAACAACAACAAAAACATCTCCATTCCAAGTGCTGAGTAATTACTCAGCAAACACAACACTTAACTGTTAAATGAAATCTCTTGCATGGATAATGGATGTGCCTTGAATTAATAACTAGTATGGTGTAAGGGAAAGAGTGATGAATTTTGAAGTTGCAGAGCCCACGTTCCAGTATAGTGAGGAAAGGTTTTTGACAGACGATTGCCAGATACCAGATGCCAGAAAAGATTCATCTTTTCATTTAAATATTCTAACTTGTTGGAACCTAAAACATTAGAATTCAATGTATATTAAAACATAGAATATTAGATCTAAAAAAAGACCCTCAGAATATAGAAAGTGAGTACTAGAAGGGACCTCAGAACAACTGTGAACCATAGAAGGGACCTGATTGTAAGAATTAGAGAAGAATCTTAAAAGAGAGGATATCCTAGAAGGGACATTAGACTATAGAACAGAATGTTAGAGCTACAAGGAACCTTAGACATGATCTAGTCATTCTCCATTTGTGAAATGAGAAAATCAAAGCACGGGGATGTTGGTCTAAGGCTGAAGACAAAATTAATAACAGAACAGGAAGAGTAATGATCTTTCCATTCTGCCCTATCCTGAAAATTATATTAATAGTCTTAGAAAAAACAGTCCTCATAATAATCTCTGATTATATATTATATATGTGCCTACTATGTGCCAGCACTGTGCTAAGTGCTGGAGATACAAAGGCTTGACAGTTCCTTCTCTCAAAGAGCATATAGTCTAAGGGAAGAGATAACACACAACTATGCATAAACAAGATAGATACAGGAGAAACTGGAGACAATCAGAAAGTGAGGGCACAAGCATTAAGGGAAGATTGTGGAAAGCATACTATAGAAGGTAGAATTTTAATTAAGACTTGAAGGAAACCAGGAAAGCCAGGAGGTGAAGATAAGGAGAGAATTCCATGCATGAGGGAAAACCAGTAAAGATGATGGGAGAGAAATTCTCTTAACAGTTCATAGCCAATAAACATCTATTAAGTGCCTACTATGTGCTAGCACATGAGTAGAAGTGAAACCAATGAGTGGTTATTTCAAGCTGAGGCTGGGCAGGTTAAGATCAGTGACAGAATAAGGGATTCAAGAGAAGAGGACAGTATAAAGTTCATTAAGCAATTAAGATGGGGAAAAGGGAAGAATATATCTAATGAAGAGTTGGTAGCCTGTGAAAGAACTGCATTGTAGAAGGATTGGACATCATAGTGAGGATTTAGAATAGGGTTTGGGGTTGCAATGCAGAGGGAAAGACGGAAAAACAATAGATTGTGTTCAGATACAATGCATTTCTGGATGAAGCTATAGCTAGCTCTGTGCATGGCTAAGATAGGATGGAGGAGTAGGTCTTGGAAAATAAGCAAGTTGAGGAATTTGGAGGTGAGGGTGTTTGAAGGAGTATCAGTATGTGTGTTGAAGTCTCCTAGTATGAGGGCAGGAGTTGGAAAGCAGAAAAAAAATGGTGAGTCAAGCACCAAATTCACTGAGGAAAGATGGAGAAGGTCTTGGAGGTTAATAGACAACAATGAGAGCCAGAAGATGGAAGGAGTACCACACACACACATGCACACATGCACATGCATACACACACACACACACACACACACACACATACACACACACACACACACAAGCTGTGGTCCAAGACAACAAAATGGAATATGCAACCTAGCTTTGAATTTTACCTCTGTCACTTAATTTGTAACTTTATTTTACTTAAAGGGGTGAATATACAACACCTTAAGAGACAGGTATCTGTTGTTCTGGAGGGTTATAGCAAGTGGCCAATGTTTTTCTGGATTTTTGAGTAAACTATAGTATACTATGTGGAAATCCAGAATGTAATTTTTTTTTTAAATTTCTAACGGTAGATTTTTACACCGGGATGAATTTAAACTTGAAGAGAAGCAGAAGGAAGAGAAGGAGAGGATACTGAGTGAATGTTTTAAAGGCCTGGTAAACTTTTATTATTGCAACACCATGAGAAAAATAAAAATAACTGAGCCCCACACTATGATTTGCAAAAGTTGCTATTTAAGGTAAAATCTTATGGGCCTATAATCTGATATTATTCTAAGTTTTGATTTCAGGAATGATAGTCTGCATTGTCATGAGGTTCACCATTCAATGGGGATACAATGTGCTGCCCCAAAGGATGCAGTATGGAAACTGCTACAGGTAGTTGTCTGTCCTGAGGTAGGTTGAGGTGATGACATCAGCATGGCCAAAGAGCTTCTTGACTCAGTTTCCCCATTACGTTACTTCCTTTTGAAAAGGAATATTTCCCTCCTGGTTAATCCTGAGACTAGCTATAATACCCTATAAACGAGGTGGAACTTTGCTATATAATTGACTATTCCAGAAACTTATCTATGACGCTTACCTGAAATCAAACAGAGATAAGGTTGCTTAATCCTGGTATATCGATTTTGAGTTATTTTTTTTTCCCTTGGGCTCTAACCTAGAGAACCAGTTTTGATGCTGTTATAACAATGTCTCTGCTTCTTCTCATAGAAAATTTCTATTATCAGGGCACATGAACAGTGGAAGATTGTCACTGCTATACTAAATCTATTAATTGTTAGATTAATACAGAGGCATCTGTTTTACTATAATAATCTTCAAGTGGGAAAGATCTTACTGTTTTCTATATGAAAAGAAAACATTCCATATCCTAAGCAGGAGTTAAATAAGATGTTTGAACTTGTCATATGTATAAGATTAAGTCTCTGAATTATCTCATTCTTTCAGAATGATATGAGAATAATTCTTCAAAGATAAAGAAGCTTGTGAAACAAAGATGTAAATCTACTAATTTGTGGTTAAAGTCAGAAATCTCTTTTTGTTTTAAGGAATAGAATTTCAGTGCAATCAGTTATCTTAGTAGACAGTAACTTATGAGCTGTCTTGTGTTGCCTTAATGGGAAATCTGATTTTACTTTGGTTTGTTATTTAATTTGGGATTAAACCCTGTGGATGGAGCATGTCCTGAAATGCATACAAACTACTCAAGAGTTACCTTAAAGATATTCCCATTGTTTAAAGGACTTCTAAGAGCAGTAGCTTATGTTTGTATGGTTAATAACTGAACATATTTTACTATAGACAACTTGTTCCATATGAACTGTTCTCTGTACACAATTTGGGATTAATTACTTAGTATATTTGTACGTCTCATCCCAGGTCTTTTGTAATTTGGAGCTGAATAAACATTTTTTTAAGCAAATTCATTTGTGTAATGTTGAACCTAGGGAAGGATAGCATCTACTTACCATGAATGCTGATAGCTATGGATTCATGAATAGGACTAGATCCTTAAAGTCTCTCCTCATCCTAAAGGGGAAATTAGCAAGAGGAGAAAATTTTTAGAAAGTAGTAAGATCAAATGATTACATATGTCAAAAATAAATTATTCTAAGGGGATATACAGGCCTTGTGCTTATGTTCTAATAACAAGTTATTAAAAAAAACCTTATGCATGTTCTAATAGCAAGCTGTAAAAATTGGGTTCAGGATTTTATATACAAAATCTCATTGATAATTGCAGAAGAAGAAGCTAGAAACAGAGAATGGGATGTAATAACTGAAATTTTCTCAAGTTTCAAGTAAATTCTGGGTTCCTAATTTAATATTCTTCTTATACCTTTATTGTTGATAAGACCAGGATCATAAGATTTGAGCTAGTTTTCACTACATGCCCTAGTTATTGACAAAAGCAAATTTATTGTATTAAGTCCTGTGACTGACAGATTTTAGTAGAATTACCTAGGACTCTGTAAGTGACTTGGAACCAGAGAAACAAAACCACTGGAGACCACTTCAGAGTTTCCCTGAGAAAGAGGCCTATTCTAGAATGTCCAAGGGAAGGTGTTTCTAGGGACCACATCTGGGACTCAAAATGAAATGTACTGATTAACTGATCTTTGGAAGTGGGTTAACCAAGTTAAAAGGATAATTGATATTATTTAATATTGATGATCATTTTTGTATTACTTTGGCCTTTTGTTTCATGGTACTTATATTTACTGAGTTTTCTTAATGACATTGCTGACATGTAAATCTCCCATCTAAAATCAGTACATGCTTGATCTGTAACGTATCTTAGTTTACTTATAGAGTCTATTTAACAAGGTTTGTCTCCATGGTGGATACATGAGATTATGACTCTGTGTATTTAAGTTCATTCAACTTTATGACAATGATAGAAACATGGGATTATGATTTTTGATACTCATTGCCACAGAATATTTGTCTTCTGTTGGAAAATTAAGTCCCCTGGCTTACAGTCACTAATGTTTACTCAAATTGATTTGGCACAAACAACAGAGATTAGGATGATGCAGTTGAGGATAAAGGAGGGATAGAAAACTGAATGTGGTGCTGTACCACAAATATTTTGATGTTCCATTTGTTTCCATTTATATGGTTAACACCAAATGGTGGGATTATTGAAAGTTATGCTGACTCAGTGATGCAATGTTCTCAGTCTTGCCTGTAAATCATTGTTGGGGGAAGCTCTGTGAGGGCAGGCATCACCCAGTCTGCAGCCTTTGTACTGCCTACTATTTATCACATATCTCTTACCTACTAGCCCTCATTGGAGAGGTGCTGAGGTACAATAGCTCATTGCCTTTGCTGACATGGATCTATCTGAATTGTCTTTTTCTCATTCTGAAAGTTATTGATGCAAGCTGATTCCATCTTGGATCTCTTGCTGATCTCCAGTAAACAGCCCATGGAGGTGTTGATGTATTTTAATAAACTCCTTTTAATTCTCTTTGTTTTGAGTTTTACTTCATTAATCAGGGTGAAAGCCTAAACAAAGAATTTTCCCTTTAACAAAGTAAGAAATTCCCATAAAAAAAAAAACAAAATTCCTCAAATGAGAGACCATCTGCCCTGAAGACATATGAAAATTGCTAATTGCTTTTAGTATTGAGTACAAGTACTCCTTTCTCACCAACCCTGTATTGATATGCCTTGATTGAGCAGTTAAAGTGACAGACAGTGTGTCATGGTGGAAATTGTACATGATTTGGTGGCAGGGGACCACAGCTCAAATCTTTTTCTTGATGCGACCTTGAGAGAGTCACTTGATTTTTCTAGGTCTCATTGGTAAAAAGGAGGTAGACCAGATGAGTTCTAAGAAGTCTCACAACTCTTAATTGATCTCCTTTGATTATCCTGCTCGGTAAAAAGACTCTCTGGGGACAGCTTGGTGGTGCAGTGATAGAATACCAGCCCTGAATTCAGGAGGACCTGAGTTCAAATCTGGCCTCAGACCAAACACTTGACACGTACTAGCTATGTAACTCTGGGTAAGTCACTTAACCCCAATTGCCTAAAAAAAAAAAAAAAAAAGACTGACGCTGCTAATTTTTCTGGCTCCCAAGTACACAGCCCACTAATTACTTGGGGGAAGGCTTAAGATTCCTTCAGTCTTTTAATGCTATCTCCCCAGTACAAAATGAAAACCACACCCTCCAAAATTGTTCTCTTTTTCCTTATCTGTTACTGCTTTTTGCTTGCAGGATCTTATTTTAGGTCTTTCCTAGTCTCTTCTCTAGGCAGCTAAATGGCACAGTGGTTAGAGTGCTGGGCTTGGAGTCAGGAAGATGAGTTCAGGTCTGGCCTCAGACATTTACTAGCTATGTGACTCTGGGCAAGTCCCTTAACCCTGTTTGCCTCAGTTCCTCATCTGTAAAATGAACTGGAGAAGGAAATGACAATCCAGTCCAGTATCTTTGCCCCAAACTGGGCGAGAACCCCAAATGCCATCATGACGAGTCAGACATACCTGAGACCACTGAACAACAGCAATCTCTTCCCAGTTATCAGTCCTACCCATTACTGTTCATTTATTCTTTGAACATTTATTATGCTCCTACTAGGTACAAGCATTGTTTGAGATGCTGGGGATACAAAGATAAAATATAAATTAATATTTGGCCTCAAGAAACTTGCTTGGGGAAGAGGTGGAATGCAACATGAACACAGATAAGTAAAAATAATTTGAGGAGGAGGGAGGCAGCACTAATTGCAAACTAGAGGGACAAAGAAGGGTTTCCCAACTTGAACTGAATCTCAAGAAAGCTAATGTTCAAGAGAGGGAGGGTGTGAAAAGGGAGTACATTCTAGGAATATAGGACATCTAGTACGAAGCAAGAAAAGTAGAAGACAGAATGCCAAATCCAAGGAATTGCAAATAGATTGGCTTGGCTGAAACAAAGAGTAAACAAAGTGGAGTAATAGAGTAATCTAGCAATTAGGCTACAACCAGACTGAAGGGCTTTAAATGCCAGGCTGAGGGGTTTGCATCTTACCCTTGAGACAACAGGAAACTGCTGAAGATTTTTGAGTCAGGGAGTGATTTCATCAGACCTGTACTTTTGGAAGATGATCTTGGCAGCCATGAGGACCACGGATCAGAGAGGGGAGAGAGTGAAAACAGGGAGACCAATCCTCATTGCAATTGGGTCATTGCAGTAGTCCAGGTGAGAGAAGATAAGATCCTGAGTGGTAGCAGTGAGTGGAGGAAGAGAATGAATGCAAGAGATCTTGTGGACATCCCTTTGACTAACACACTTTTTTTCCAGTTAATTAAACAGGACAGGGAAAGAGAAGAGACAAATATTCCAGGACTCTTGCTACATGAGCATTTCTGAAGCAACAACTTTTCACAGCTCCTTAACTACTGAGAAAAAGCATTTCCCTCTGAACCAGTCAGATGCATTGTCTGAAATGATCTGATGCTTCTTGACATTTTCTTGACATTCTCTTTGGAAGGCAACAATGGAGACTTACCCATGAAATGAATTTGGGTCAATCAGACACTGCAAAATATTCTTCTGGAATATGTTTCTCTATAAAGCTTGAGCCAGTTCTGAAGAAGTTTACTGTCTATCAAATGATTTAAAGGTTAGCATCATTATGGACAAACTTGGTTAGGGTCAGTGCTTGCAATGAAATCATCAGCATGTAAGCCAGGCAAGTCATCTTAGCTCTCTGCACTTCATTTTCTTTAATATAAAAAGTTGGGTTGGACTAGATGACCTCTGAGGTCACTTTCAGCACTACATCTGTGATCTGTGATCCTTGATGAGAGAAGTACCTTTGTGTAGCTTAGCACAGTGCCTTGGAAGTAGCAGTCATTTCATCAATGGTTTGATGAATACGCCCCTTCCTTTGAAGCAATTCCCCCTCTGGTCCTTCCTTAAAAGCACCAATATGGAACAAAATTCAATTTAAGTCAATTCAATACATATGTATTAAGCACCATGTTGAGTGGTAGGAGAGAAACAAAGTTCTGATAAGGCAGTCCCTGCCTTCAGGGTTCTGGGGGGAAGGAGGGGTGTCAGACACAAATAGAGACACAATATGGAGTAGAAACGTAATGTAATGAGCTCTGTGAGGTCTTAGCTAAAGGTCATTAACAACTGGATGGGGAGGGAGAGGGAGAAATACCAAGAGAAGCTCCCAAAGAATTGATAGCATTTGGGTTGGGTTTCAAAAGATGAGTTGATGTAGCAGGTTTAGGAGCAATGGACACACTTTCCTCTTTCCAAGGGGAAAAAATTAAAATAAGGCTATATTTTTTGAGCAAATGTATAGAAGACTGACCATGGGATCTGTAAGCCAAGAGCCAAGCAAGAGCAGAGGAAGCAGCAAGTGCTGAGGACTTCTGTTAGAGCTGATTTTTATAGGCCACAGAGAACGTCATTCTTGTACCTCCAAATCTCAGACCTGGAGCATGATGGAAAGGAAGTGGGATTTATGCTTTTTCTGGGACCGTGTTATCTCCATTACAAGGCCTATTTTGTAAGCAGAAAGAGGTGAAGTGCCGTTCAGTCAGGAATATTTTTCCAAAAGGAAGGGTGACTTCTTTATGAGTTCAAATCCAGCCTCAGACACTTACTAGCTATATGATCCTGGACAAGTCACTTAATCCTGTTTGCCTTAGTTTCCTCATCTATAAAATGAGGTGAAGAAGGAAATGGCAAATCATTCTAGCATCTTTTCCAAGAAAACCCCAAACGGGGTCACAAAAAGTCAGACACAACTGAAATGACTGAACAACAACAAAAATGAATAGAGGATTTCTAAGTGCTGAAGAGAATGAGTTTGGCTCGGTGGTCTCTGCATTGAACAGAAAAGAAATGAAACACAAGGAAGGATAGAGGTAGTGCCTATGGGAAGGGTAAATCACATGCCTTTCTAAACTTCAGTTTCCTCATCTGTGAAATGGGAACGAGACTCTTGCACTAACTGCCTAATAGAAGTATGTTAAGGATCAAATAAGGAAAAAAAATATATAAAGGATTTCCAAAAAAAAAAATCTTTGTTCAGGCATCACGCTGATTAATATAGCAAACTCAGGAAGAGAAAGTTAAAAGATTTTATTCATCATGCCAAAGGAGTAAGCCTTAGGTAGGTTAGTGGAGATTTGAGCTCTGCCACTGCTTTTTATAGACAAGAGTAAACAACTTCCTTGTAAGTGCAAAGATTATTTTGATTAAAATACCTAATCAGGATGAGATGGGATTAATGCCACCTCAGCTCCTCCCTAAGTACTTTGATTGGAGTATACAATTATGAGGAGATGGGATGAGGGAGCATGTACACCCCCATCTTATCTAGCTGCCACATACTCAAGTTTTAAACAAAGTTTTTAAATGAAATCACCCATACTAACTCAACACAAATAACTGACTCTGTATATACCCTGACATTCTAAAGCTTTAAATAAAGATAAGTTAATACTAATATTATCACAAAAAATATCGTTGCAAGATCTGAAACAACAAATCCTCTTTGCAGCAGGTCTAGTTTGGTGACCTGTAGGTTAAGGTATATACTTCAATGTTCACACAGACACAGACCAGACCAGGCAGTGGAACCTGAACACCTAGTGACAAAGGTCTGCCAGAGGTCTAGAGCCTTAACCACATCATTGATGCCCTCTGTGGTTCATAGGATCATAACTCTAAAGCTGAAAAAGTCCTTAGAGGTTATATAGTCCTTCCCCCTCACTTTATAGATGAGGAAACTGAGACCCATGGAGATGAAGTGCCTAAAGTCACACAGGTAGGAAGCACCAGAGGTGGGATTTGAACTCAGGACCAGAGCCATGTCTCTTACTACCATATCAGACTGCCTGGGCATTTGGTGTTCTATAAGATGAAGCATCTTGGCTTCCTTAGATGGCAATAGGAGCTCCACTGACAATGCGAGAGGTTCTAATTTAGGGAGATGGGGAAACAACACAGCAGTATGAACAATTTTTATACCTCATATATGAATGGTTCGTGACAGTTACAAAGCTTGTCACCAATTATTTGGTTTAATCTCTGAGCACCCCTATGAGTTAGGTAGCCCAAGAATTCTATATGTATACTCAGATGTTTCCCAAATATATGTATGCATGTATACATATATTCAAATATGTGCGTATATTTGCATATATGCATATGTAAATATATTCATATATGTATATATAGACATATTATCTATATCTACCTATCTATACACATTAAGTGGCTAATTCTAGTGAGTAGAGCACTGAATTTGGAGTTAGAAGAGACATGGTTTGGAATCTCAACTCCCACACTTAATAGCTGTGTGACAACCTCTCTGAGTCACAGTTCTGTCATCAGTAAAATGAGGATGATTCCACTTGGAGAGCCTGCCTCAGAGGTCATGTTGTTGTGATGATCAAATGAGATAACATGTAGATTGTTTTCAAACTTAAATCTCTCTACCACTGTCAGCTATTATCCCTCCCACTTTAGAGAGCATGAAATTGAGGTTTAGAAAGGACAGAGATATAACTTGTCCACATTTCGCTCTGGGTTTGCTGTATGTTTTTTAATCTACTCTCCATCTTTTTTATCCTCCATCGCAATAAAGAAAAATATTTTCTAAAGGAAAAAATATTCTATTCTTGCTGATTTCTTTCTGCTTTGGACTTGCTTTGGGAATTTACTTATAGGTAACTTTTATGTAACGCTTAGGAGCAAAAGTGTTGTTTTTATTCTGGTGACTTCACAATCTGGCTCAAACCTATCTTTCCAGACTGATTTCACATTACTACCCTTTATATAACTCCATGTTCCAGTCAAACTGCCCTGCTTGCTGTTCCTGGCATGACACTTTAATTTCCTGGTGCACAAACATTCCACCTCTTTCCTTTGGACCTTCACCACAAGCTGTCCCCATGCCTGGGATTCTCTTCCTCCACCTCTTGGAACCCATAGCTATCTTCCAGGCTCAGTTCAGATGCCACATCTCATAAGAGGCCTTTCCTGATGTCCCAAATGGTTACTGCTCCCCACTTCAAAAGTAATATGATCTTACTTGGTATATATTTTATAATTGCTTCAGCATAAATGTGGCTCATCCCCTCTACCCCTCCCCCAATAAAATGGAAACTCCTTGAGGACAAAGACTGTTTGGCTTTTGTCTTTGTATCTTCAAAGCTTATCACAGTCCCTTGAACTTGAATAAATGCTATTTGAATTAAATTAAATAACATAAATCAGCCAAGCTGATATTTTATGTGGGTATTTTTAAAATTTATTTTATTTTAAATTTATGGAATAAAACAAGCATTTTCATAACATAGTATAATAAAAAAATGATTATACATGAAACTGCAAATCCATTATGAGGAACTTGCTATTCCTTTTAAATATATAATAAAGTTATATAAATTTATTTTTTTTCCTTTTTTCCCTTTCCTCCTCTCTCTCACTAGAGATGGCTACCATTAGAAACAAATAGGTATATTGATGTAAAATTATTCTATACATACTTCTATTTGTCAGTTTTTTCTCTAGATACAGATAGCATCTTTTTTCATATGTCTTTTATGGTTAATTTGAGTATTTATAATAGTCAAAATGACTTCTTTGCTCAAAGTCATTCTTAAAACAATGTTGTTGTTACTATATACAACATTCTCTTGGTTCTACTCATTTAACTTTTCATTACTTCATGTAAGTCTTTTCATGTTTTTCTAAGCTCATTGAGCTCATCAGTTCTCATAGCATAGTAGTATTCCATCACAATCATATACCATGTAGGTATTTTTAAAAATTAGTAACAAAATTAGTTTAATTAGTTTAAAAATGAGGTATGTCCCTTCACCCTCTCCCAGAACCAGCTGTTTCAAACTCAAAGAAGCATTCTAGATCAGGGGTTTTTAACCTGAGAAACATGAACTTTTTAATATTGATTATTATTGCATTGTAATCAGTTTCCTTTATAATGTTATGCATTTTATTTTATGAATTTACAAACATTATTGTCAGAAAAAGTCCCTAAGCTTCACTAAAGTGCCGAAAGATTCCACACAAAAGAAAAAAATAAGAATTCTCGGGTTACATGAACTCTAAAGTCTCTTCCAGTTCTAAGTACTTTGGTCCTAATAAGCTTGAAAGAGTCTGGACTTCTGTAGAACAAAATCCTCCAGTTCAAGCTATGTTCTGAAGAAGACTTAAAAGGTGGAATTTTTGGCATAGAGTAAGCAACTAATGTTTGCTTCACTTCAACTTGAACATGAAAACATCAGATTTGTAAGGAACACTTGAAATTATCTAGTCCAATTGTTTGCTCCATTTAGGAAAGGCCTCTATAATATACTTGAAAAGTGGCCATCCACTCTCTGCTTAAAAGCTTCCAACAATGGAGAGCTTACTGCCATACTACCTGCCATTGTTAGAAATTGTTTTTACATGTTACTGGAGAAAAATAAAATACTTAGTTTTTTAAAAAGTTTTTCCTTATTTTCAACCAAATCCTTCTTCTTACTACTTCCACAATTTAATCCTATTTCTACCCTCTAGCATCATCCTTCCAATGACAGTCCTTAACATCCTTGAATACAGTTTTTGTGGGTCTTTCCTTCAATCTAACTACTCCCAATGCCTTTGGTGTATTCTTCATATGTCATGGTGTGCAAACCCCTTAATAAGCATTTTTGGAATAGTCCTTAACACTGTGCAGGGTATTAGGGTAGATACCACAGTATAGCAGCATAAGTTCTGCCCCATGGAAATTATAATTTTGTATGTAGTTATGATATATAGACAACTCTAATTCAAATAATCACACATGATGAATACTTTAAAGAGTCACAAAAAAGTGCTAAGCAAGATTCAAGGATGATAAGGTTGTTACTAACCAGGAGTATCAGGAGAGACTACACGAGAGGAAGACAATTGATCTAGTTTGCCTAGATTTTAACAAAGCTTTTGATACAGTATCTCCTGCTCTCCTTGTGGAGAAAATAGAAAGATATAGACTCGATGATAATACAGTTATGTGGATGCAGAACTGGTTGGTTGTCCTCACTCCGAGAGTTGTCATCAATGGTTCAACATCAACATGGCAGGAGATTTCCAGTGGAATTCATCTCAGGAATCTATGGTTTGGTGATGGGTGAATGAAGGATGATGAAGAGTCTTGAACCCATATCATATGAAGACCTATTGACAGAACTGGTAGTGTTTAGCCTGAGAAAGAGATCATTTGGAAAATTGGACATGAGAGTTGTGTGCAAATGTTTTAGAGAGATGTAATGTGGAAAGTGAATTGGATTTGATCTGTTTGGCCCCACTAGATAAATTTTATAGAGGTTGCAAAAAGGCAAACAAGACTGATGTCAGGACAAACATTTCCTAGGATTTAGAGCTGACCAAAAGTGAAATGGGCTGGAAATGGTGGATTTCTTTTCCTTGGAGGTCTTCCAGCAGAGTTTAGAAGACCATTCCTTGAATATGTTATAGTGGGAATTCCTTTCTGGTATGAGGTGAACTAGAAAGCCAACAAGGCCGCTTCAAACTCTCAAATTCTGGGATTTTATGATTATATGAAGGACATGCCCTTTGTTTTGGATTTTAAAGAATAGGTGAAAAGAAATAATAACAAAGATAAAACTTACTGCTGTTTAAATATAATGACCAAGATTGGCCTCAAAGAAGAAATATGAGAAAACACCTCTCTTCTTTGAAAAAGTGGAGGACCATGGGCATGGAACACTTTTACATGTTGTCTGGTTGGTATGTTGGTTAGCTTTGCTGAATTTCCTTTCCCCCTCCTCTTCCTTTTTTATTCTTTGTTATAAGGGATGGCTCTCTAGGTGAGAGGGCAGCTAGATGGTACAATAAATAGAGCACTGGACCTGGACTCAGGAAGACATGAATTCAAATCTGGCCTCAGACATTTACTAGCTGTGTGACCCTGCACAATCACTTACCCCTGTTTTCCTCAGTTTCCTCATCCATAAAATGAGCTGGAAAAGTAAATGGCAAACCACTCCAGTGTCTTTGCCAAGAGAACCCCCCAGAAGGGGTCCTGATGAGTCAGACATGACTGAAAAAAATGACTAAACAATAACTCTAGATGGGGGAGATGGGAGGAGTATATTGAGAAATAAAAGTAATGTAACAATAAAAGACATCAATAAAGATTTAAAAAGTAAAGACTAGATAAAAATTCAACAGATGAAGAGTGAGAGACAGGCCACTCTAGGTTTAGGAAGAAGTTGAGTATAGAGAAGAAAGAGAATGCTGGATACATTAGGCAAAAAGAAAGCAATGCAGATTGGTTAGAGCACAGAGTTCAACTAACCTGTTCGTGGTCTTCTGGACATACTTCAGGTTATAGTCCCCACAGACATGTAGTGTCCACTGAGCGCCAGTTCTTGGGGAAGAATTATTGAGTATAAGGAAATCAATCCCGCCCCACTAACCCCATGTAAAATATAGATCTGAGGAATGACTATCATAAAATTAATGTTCTGATCAAACCTTCTCCCCAAGAGTCATTGTTTTTATGATTTATTAATTGCATATCTCATTTATTTTTCACCAATTGCCTGTTTTAAAGTGCACTAAATGAGAAGCAAGCCTTTTGTGTTTTTGGACCCCAAAACAAGGATTATGGTTGGTTTGTTGAACTAGATTGGGAAAAAGGATAAGCTCAAAGAAGGGAGAGGACCATTGCTTGGGTTAGAAGGGATGCTAAGGACAGAGATAATGCAGAATGGCTGAACTCTTAGTTTGTTTCTGTGACTAGTCTGTTTCTATGGAAATAGAAAGAACAAAATGAAAATGGCTAAGTGGGAGCTGATATGTAAACATAAGCCAAGCTAAGGAGGAAAATAGGAAGAGGGCAGGGAGCTATCTTCCATGAGTTCAAAGTTACCTGGCCCAGATGAATCATGTCCCAAGGTATTGAAGAAATTGGTAGATGTGAAAGCTGAGCTGCTATCAGGGATCATTGAAAGATTGTGAAGGACAAGGGAGGTGCTATAGGCTTCGAGAAGGGCAAATGCCCCAGTCTTTCAAAATCAGACAGAGAGTAGACTCTGCATATGGGCTGGATGAGCTTAATTTCAATTTCAGACAAAATTTTGGAATATTTTATTAAAGGGGTGGTCATTGAATGACTAGATTATTAGATAACAAAAAATCTACTTAATTTATTTTATTTTACTGTGTAAAATGTAATATATACTTTATTTTTGAAATGTAATTTTTAGAAATTCAATTTATTATTTTGGTATCCAAATTCTTTCCTTCCCACTCTCTCCTCCTCCCATTGAGAAAGCAAGAAAAACAAAACCTATTATGAACAGCCTGAATAAATTTATGAGGAACAGGTCATAGGGTCATATATTTGGAGCTGGAAAGGACTTTAGAGGTCTTTTGGGCCAACCTTATCTTTTACAGCCAAGGAAACATCTGCCCAGAGAGGTTAAGTAACACATAGAGATGGTAACTGGTTGAGCTGGGACTGAAGCCCAGTTTCTTTGATTCCAAGTCCAATTTTTTCCCCATCATACCACACTGCTAAATTCATTTCCTTGTGTGGCAGGGTTACCAGACTAGTAAATCAGGACAATGTTATAGATATCCTTTGCTTAGATTTTAGCAAAACATCTGACAAAATCTCCCATTCTATTCTTATGGACATGATGGAGAGATAAGGCTTGTTATTGTTCTGCTGTGTCCAACTCTTCATGACCTCCACGGACCATACTGTCCATGGGGTCTTCTTGGCAAAGATACCAGACTGGTTTGCTGTTTCCTTCTCCAATGGATTAAGACAAGCAGAGGTTAAGTGACTTGCCCAGGGTCACACAGCTCGTAAGTGTCTGAAGCTGGATTTGAACTTAGGACTTCCTGACTCCAGGTCCAGTGCTTTATCCACTCAACTGACCCTAAAAGATGAAGCTAGACAATGATATAGTTAGGTGTATTTGGAATAGGTTGAAAGGCCTCACTCAAAGAGTAGTCATTAATAGCTCAATGCTAAATTGTACAAAGATCTCTAATGTCTTGCCCCAGGCATCTGTCATTGTCCCTGTGCTGGGCAACCTCTTTATAAGTCACTTGAGTAAAGGCATAGATGGTTTCTTTGCCAAATTTGAAGATTATACAAGACCAAGAAGGTTGAGGGATATTTTGGATGACAGTCAAGATCCAAAAAGATACCAACAGGTTAGACCGTGGAGCTGTGTCTAATAAGGTGAAATTTAATGAGGATAAATGTTAATTATTAAAGTTCCAAAAGTCATCTTCACAAAGCCCAGATGGGGATGCTTTGGAGAGATGACACTTAGTCTGGAAAGGATTACAGATGTTTTAGTGCATAGCAAGTTCAATGTGAGTCCATGGTATGATTTTGCAGTCAATAAATTTTAGGCTACCACTGAGAGGTGGAGATTCCAGGAATAGGGAGGTGGCTGTCCTATTGTCCTTCTGACAACTGGACTTGGTTCTGGGAACCTCATTTTAAGAAGAACCTTAATAAGCTAAAGAAGATCCAGAGAAAGACTACTAGGATGGTTAAGGGCCCCAGCATTATGCTATAGGAAGGTCAGTTGAAGGAAATGGAAGTCTTTAGCCTGGAAAAGAAAATAATGATGATAGCACTTATGGAGTACTTTGTGGTTTGCAAAATGTTATGCAAATTTTATCTCACTTTATCTTCACTAGAAACCTGTGAAGTGGGTGGTATTATTTTCTACATTTTACATATGAGGAAACTGAGGCCAAAAGAAGTTAAGTGATTTGCCAAGCTAGTAAGTGCCTGAGGCAGGATTTCAACTCAGGTGTTCTTGACTTTCAAGTTGCTGTGCTACCTAATTGTCTCTAAAGGATCTTCTCCAAAAGAAAACTTATGGGGGATAGATACATAATATTTAAAGGATTGCCATGTGCAAGAGGAATTGGGCTTGTTTGGCTTGGGCCCAGAAAGCAAAACTAGGAGCAAGGGTAGACATTGCAGGGGGGAACATTAAGGCATCATGTAAGGACAAACTTCTGTCATGGGAATTTTAAAATTTTCTTTCATTATTTGGGACTCAGGACTTGGGGTCATTCCCCCTGCAAATTTTGGTTAGTGTTAACCTCATCTGACCAAAACCTGTCCTATGGCATAAGAAAATTTATTTAAACCCTTGAGCATTCATTAGATATTTTGTTCACAAAAACAAACTCCAAAATCTGAAATAGTTTTAGAAAGAAATACATCATGTCCTTTGGTAGAGGAGAATAAGCCAAAAAGGCGGTATGGCTCCCTCTCATCCAGGCTCTGGAAGGTTTACATTTTATAGGATTCAGACAAAGCTGCCCATTTATTAACCACACAGAGACAGTTAAACAATTTGGCCCAGAGGGCAGAAAGGTTGTTATTGTTTGTCTTTCTTTCTCAAAGAGGACCAATGACATCATGAGGGCAATGTCTTGACTTGGAATAAATGAGAAATAAATGAGACAGAGCTGCACAAAGTTGGCAACCTCACTCTCTCCTCCAGACCCATAGAAGTCCATTGGCAAGGCAAAGGTGGAGATGATTGGCTATGGCCCAGGATGTGGTGGGTGACCGTGACCTTTCTAAATTAAGGTCTTTCCCAGATCTCAATTTGTCTGAGGCCACACCCATTCAACAGTCAAGAGGACGACTTAAAGCACGGTAGATTGAAATGAATGTGAGTAAATGTAAATAAACATTCAACAAAATCGGGACAAAGCCAAAACATAAGGGGAACCCAAAACACAAGTGAGGGTGGACCCAAAACCAGACCAAAGTGAGGGGACCCAAAACATTCTTGGGTAGATCCAGGACCTGGAGGAACCTAAAATTCCTCATAGTCATCTTCAGCATTTCTAGAGGGTTACAGAGGTCAGGGTGACATTCTGGGTTCAAACAATCTCTAAGTACATAAAGTTGGATTTAAACAGTATAATAATTTAAAGTTTTCTGAATAATATAGTAAATGATAAATAATCATAAAAAATAAGAAGCCAGAGGAAGAATCTCAATTTTTTCTAATTCTTTAGTGACATATCAATCCTCTTCCTCAATTAGTCTATTTGTGAATCCTGTAAATGTAGTTAACTTTGTAACCTGATTTAGTTTACCTATAGAGTTTGTTTGATGAAGTTTGTTTCCTTAGGAGATATATGAGATTATGACTCTGATTAATTAAATTTGCTCAGCTCCTATGACATTGAAGCAAGCATGGGATTATGGGTCTGTCCTCTTAGGCCATAAAAGTGAAAGGGAACTTAAGGAATGTACAAGATTGCAATATGTAAATAAATTCTTTCTCTGTCTCTCTGACATACTTTTGTCTATAAGAAGTCTTGTCAGAATCTTCATAATTTTTCAGGTCTTCTCTGAGGCCTGAACCTTTGCTTGAGCATAATAGTAAAACCTAGGTTTTTACCTCCATAATTTCTGCATTGTGGTAAATATATATTTGGCAGTAGTTATGCACAACATGAACTCAGAGAGGAGATATTTATCAATGAGGTTGGAAAGACCAGGGTTTCCACTGCTCAAGTTCTCCGGTGCACACAAAGGTATGTTTACCCTGGAGAAATTTTGAAGGGGTAAAATTCAGCCAGGCCACAAAGACTACTGTCCAAAAAGGAAAAAAATTCAAGGAAAAGGAGGTCAATTTGTCTTTTATGTGTGTCCTGTGTATTTCGATGCATGGTTCTGTATTTTTTCTCTAGTTTTTGTTTCTCGCATTTGAATACTGTCTGTTGAAACTTTTGGGGTGTTCAGTCTGGTAGCCACCCAGATATTCTGATAAGCAATTGTCTGTGATTCTAAAGCAAGGGCTGGACTGAGGGACTCTGGATTTTAACAGGTAGGACAAGGCATTTCCCCCCTACTCCTCCCCAAACCTTGTGTGCTATTTTTGCCTCAATACCTTGTGCCTTTTTTTTTTTAATCTCATTGTTTGCAAGCACACAAGCAAGAGACTTGCCTGTGTGTTGTTGTGGCCATTGTCTCTGGTCCAGCCTGGGTTAGAGTGTGGCACAATGTTTCTGACCATTGGTTAAATGGTCCTGGTTCAGTGGTTCCGGTCTGGTATAAAAAGCACTGTTGTAGCTTATTCAGAAATCTCCTTTCTGATCTGGTTCTGGTTCTGATTTGACCCAGATAAGGTCCAGTGCTATGGTTTGATCACTAGTTAAGTGACCCTGGTAAGAATATACCTCTGGCATATATCTCAGTGTTATACTGAGGATTGGTCAGAAATCATCTGGGGATCTCTTTCTTTCTTTTTACTGTCTCAATTATCTATTTTACAGCATTGGTACTGCCACCGACAGCAAACCCCGGAATAACATAACTTATTTTGAGGGGTCCAATAAATTGACTTAAATGAATTGTCTTCATTTAAATTAAGCCTGTGATTTAGTTTCAGTTAATTTGTTTCAACGAACTGGTTTTAGCAATTCTGATTTGGTAGAAAAAAATGATTCTGAAACCATTCTTCTTTTGGGTCCCTCAAATTCTGGTTCAAATTTTCCTGGTATAAATTTTCACTCCAAAGTATAGGATCTAGTCAGTCCATTTCTTCTAAAGACACCCTTGTGAGTTGCCTCCTGGCTAATTGGGGGAAGACTCTTTTCAAGGAATCCAAATTATCTAAAACTCAGTTTAAAAATCTTGGTGAAAATGTGTGAACAGGATTAATTTCAAGGGATAAATATCCTTGGTCTCAAGAATGATCCTTTGATTTCAATACCCCACTTGGGCTTATATTACTATAGAAAACCAGTTCCTCTACTAAATAACTTATTGGTACATTTGGGCAGAATTTTTGAGAATTTAAGGCATTTTTGAGAATCAGAAACTCTGCCCTAAAATTGAAAAACAGGCTGCCCAAATAATTGACTCTGACAACTATCCCTAAAGATGTGTCTAAGGCCTTTGATAATCATTCCTTTTGCTTCTAGAATCACCACACAGGCTCCTATTCTAATGATATATGTCTGCATTGTAGGCAAGGAGGTCATTGGTTTTTAGTCCTTAGGGCGATCTGATACCTGAAACCCCCTTATTCTAGGATGAATAGGATAGTGGGATAATTCAACACTATTAAGTTAATTAATAAAGTTTTATATCTAAATCAACCCTGCTTAGTCTCCATAATATACTTCAATTCTAATGACCGTCTTCCAAGTGAAAGATCAGTTTATTAAGGGGGAGTGTGGCAAGAATCTTACTAGCAATGACTAAAAGAGAGACCCCACCTCTGTGATCGTTACAGGATGACCTATTTCCCTTTCTTTTATAGAGATGGACAATGGAGACACCCTTGAACTCCTGGGAGATAACCTCCTCTTGCCAAAAACCCAGAAGATTTTAGTTAGCTTTTGTTTGAGCAGTGGACACCTTGCCTTGTAAATCTCAGCTGGAATACAATCAGCACCAGATATTTTGCCACAGGACAGGAGCCTAATGGCATTCCAAACCTCCTCTTCAGTTGGAAGTTTGGCTTGAGAGGGATTGACTTCAACCTGAGGTATATGGTCAATGACTTCAGTGTTGGTTGTTGGTCTGTTGAGAACATTGTAGAAGCATTCAGCCCATCTCTCCAGGATCATGTCCTTATCACTAATCAATATGGTTCCATCGGTGCTGAGTAGTCGAGATGCACCATATATCTTTGACTCATAAATAGTTTTCAGGGCCATTATAAAAGCACTTTGGATTGTTACTCTAAGTGTAAAATTGAATTTCATCTGCCTTCTTACTGAACCAAGAATCCTTATCTCCCTAAGCATCACTTGCATTTTACTTTTAAAGAAGTTAAATGCTACCTTCTTAGAAACAGAGAAATGAGATTTACTAATTTATGAATTTATGAAGATTTAGGAAACTTATGCTAGCTTCATGGTGCTCCCTATCACTATGGTCGCTCGAGAAAAACATGTATTCAGCTCCAGTTTTGGTAAACTGACCTTCATTTGCCAGCCTTGTTTCACTCAGGGCTGCTGTTTAGATTCAATAACTGTTGAGTTCTCTCACAACAAGAGGTCTATTGGATTTTGTGTTGTCCATAAGCATACACAAATCTCATGTACCATTGGTGAGTGGAATCATCTTAACAAGCTTTTTGTACATTTTTTGTGTTTTGACCACAGGATAGAGTTCCCACAGTAAAAGCAGGCTGGAGTTAGATTTGGTGAAATAGACAATTTTTAGGGAACCTTTTCTAGCCCATTTCTCACACCAGGAGGTGAGCAGTGTGGTGCTTAAAAAAGGCTGCTCAGATGGTACCCTACACCTATACCTTGGGCTGCCTGTGTGTAGGGCTGAGACTACAGCTCCCAGTGTATCCACACCTGCTACTTCATCACTTGCCTGTCACCACAGGACTTTGAGGTAGGTAAAATGGTAAAATGGTATGGATTATATCTTTTGACTCATACGTAAATTGGATTTAAGTGAGGCAGAGTTGCATGAAATCATGGACCTCACTCTCTCTTCCAAAGTCATTGACAAAAGTCAAGATGCAGTGAATGACTTTGGCATCTTCAATGTCTAATCAAGCTCTAAGTACTCCATAGTGCCTACTTCTGCTGACTTCATGAGCACTGGAACAAATTGTTCATATCTGCCCACTCAACCAGGGGAAGTCTTCTCATGTTTGGGGTAGACATTCCCCTAAATCACCAATGGGTTTGAGGCCCGTTGGTTACCCTCGGCCTTGTTTAGCCTGTCTGCCAAAGTGGTTTACCAGGGTGTGGCCACTGCACATTCTATAGCTTCTTGGAACCACAGATGAGAGCTGGGTGATAGGTGGACACCAAAAGTGGATGAGCAGCCCTGAAAAGGGCTCAGCAGCCCTCACACCAGAAGTACTAGTCTTCCCTAACACCCATATACTCCATGCTGCTTATGTAATCAAAACCTAAATGAATGTAGTTTAGAACTGATGGCTGGAGCTCATTGACTTTTATTGTTGCTGTTGAGTTATATCTGTGCTCTGAGTATAATAGACTGTGGATTTTTTTTCCTTATGTCTGCGTCATTCATTGAATGATTGGCAGTTGTACTTAATCAGTGTTCCTCAGACAATCTCTGTCACACTGTCTCAAAGTAGATCTGGCTGCCTCAAGCAATAGATATCTCCCATTTACTGTGTCTTGTAGACGGAGACCAGATGGCCACTTATCCCCATGTTAGAGTGGGTATTCCTGTCAGGTACAGGTTATCCTTGATGACTTTGGAAGAACCATCCAACTCTAAGATTCTGTGATTCTTTAAAGCCTCTTCTGAACTAACCAACTGAACAAGCTTCCCTCTCAACTCTCCTTTAGCACTTTGGGTCTTTCTGATGCACCTGTCATATAATAATGTACATTAAAGTTAATCATATGAGTTGCTTATTTCCTTACTAGGCTATAAGTTCCATAATAACAAGGAAGATATCTTAACTACATTTTGTGTTTTCCTAATCACCAGAAGAATGCTTTACATGGTGTAGGAGGCTAGTAAACATTGGCTGGTGTTATCTCCCTTTGAGTCAGAGTTTCCAGGAATAGGACAAAAGAGATTCTTCCTATCTTATATAATAAGAGGTTGAGGATCCCTGGGGGAGAGGGGAGAATCATGCCTATCTGCATGTCATTAGCCAGAAGAAAGTGAAGGTGAGATGGGGAACTGGCCTGAGCTGGTCAGGTTATAAGGAAGGAAGGCAGAGTTGCAGATAAAAAATAAATTTTTTTTCACCAGAACAGTGATTTCATCAGGGCAAGGTGGTTCAAATAAGGAACTTCCTCTATTGATCCAGATAAGAATTATGATTATAATGATAATGGTGATGATGATGATGATGATGATGAAAATGTAAAATGTTTTAAGATTTGCAAAGAACTTTACAAATATTACCTCATTTTTGTCCTCACAAAAACCTTGGGAGGCAGATATCATTATTTTCCCCCATTTTACAGATGAAGAAATTGAGGATAAAAGAGATTAAGTGGCTTGCCTGGGGTCACACAGCTAAGTATCTGAGGCTGGATCTGAACTCGGATCATCTCAACTTCAAGTCCAGCATTCCATCCACTGTGTTTCCTAGCATATTGGCACTTTCTGTACAATTATAGTTTTAAAGAGTTTCCTGGGGATACTGAGACTTTCAATGACTTACCTAGAGTCACATAGCCTATATTTGTCAGAGCTGGGACACGAACTCTGAGGCAAAATAACTACCACACAATGCAGCCTCTAGAGAGATATTGACTCTATGACCTATAAGAAAAGAAAGAAATAGACTATGCTGTTTGAGGTCATCTTGTCTGTGAATCTGCCTCTAAACTCCCATAGTATTTAGGCAGAAAATGCTATATGCGAAGTCAAAGAAATTACTCCTAAGAGGACCTGGGGACAGAGCTCTCACACCTTCTTCCTTTTCCTATGCCTTTGACTGAGGTGTACTTTTTATCAGGTTGACATTCAAAATTGAAGCGCTTGGTGCTATTGTCAATTTATTGTGGGTTTGAGTTTCAAAAGTCTTGCCTGAAGCCTACTGGTAAATATATGAGAATCCAAATGATGGTGAACTCATTCCAGGGCTTATTGGTTTTATCAACATTCTAATTAAAATGTGAACTGGACAGGTGTATTTGGAAAATGCTAACTTGAATTCCATTGATCCTATTTTGCTCACACAGAAAACAATTTGCCACAGAAAACAATTCCAGTATGGGTGTTTTGTTTGGCAAGATTTCAGGTCTTCAAACAGAAAACCAGTTCAGTTAGCACTTTTATTCAATAGCCATAGGCCAGTGGAGGGAACTCCCTGAAAGTGACCCTAGGGTCAAAGTATACTTTACATCAGCATCCACTCAAAACCACATCTCATAATCCTTCCCAGCGTCTCTTTTAATGGATCAAACAGATGTTTAATAAGAAGAAAAAAGGAATGTAGTTGAATAGCACAACAAAATAAATGACGAGGAAGACTTACCCATAGACACAAGGGGTGCACACAGATTTCTATAACACTGAGGAGGGGAACACTTATAGCCTGGGAACGTATGAGGGAAAGGGATTGACATGTGTCAAAGGAACCCATGTGGGAGAGGACCCATGTGTAAGGCACATGTAAGTAGCCAGGACAAGTCAGAACTTCAAGTGTGCATCCAAGCCTCTCTCCATCTCACTACTAAACTGAGGCTGCATGCTACTCTCCTACTGACTAGTCAAGTGACATCATTGGCTACCACCTGTTACTCTCTGTAGGCCCTCGGCTACCACCTGCAGGACTGGCCAGATCAGAAGCATTATAACAGCCCTGAGCTACCTTATGGCCTCTTCCTCTCTTTTAATTTTTGGCTGTTTCTCCCTTTTTGAGATGCATATCCAAAAGTCAGACAGAAAGTCCTTATATATTTCTCTGTCTTGTAAACTCCTTGGCTTCTGGTTCTTAAGTTACTCCCAGGTCCCAATCCACTATCTGATTTGAGTTTAGAAAATTCCTTTCAATTCTCATAATTACAATGCAAATTTATGCAAATTTAACTTCTGAAGCCAGACCTCTTGGGACTGGTAGAGCTGGTAACCTTTTGCTTACATCCCTGCCAACGACAACTACTACTGTTACTACTATTACTACTACTACCACTGCCACTACCAACAACAACAATAATAATAATAATAATATGCACTTATTTGAAGCCTAAGTTTCGCAAAACACTTTGCATAAGTTATTCCATACGATTCTTTAGGCCACCGTCTGAAATAAGTGCTATTTTGATCCCGATTTTATTTAAGAACAAAATAAGTGACTTGCTTAAGCCCTACAGCAGACCTGTACAACTTGTAAACTTCTTGACTGCACATAAGTTAGACTAGAGACAGACTAAAGATGGTTGATTGCCGAGGGTCACGTGACAAACAGAAGCGAGTGCGCTGTGGCAACCCTACATTTTTCCTATGTTGTGCAGGCCTGCCCTAGAGTCACACAGCTAATAAATGTCTGAGACTAGATTGAAATTCAGGTGTTTTTTTTTCCCCTCAGATGGAACACTCTATCCTTTGTGCCACCTAGCTGCACAGGCTGTGTACAAAAATCCATTTTAATACGGACTCATTTGAGAGTGAAATCAGCAGAAGTGTGCGTGGGAGCGGACGTGGGGAGGAGCAGGGATTCATTTGGTTATTTTGAATATGACACTAATGAGAGCAAGGTACCACCCTGACTTTCCAGCCTTGTTCCATATGATTAGCCACCATATATTCTATACTACAGCCTATATTGTTTTGTTGTTTTTTTAAAAAATTATCTTAATACATGGCTTCTTCTGATAACATCCAGGAAAATACTTATTTTTCATTACTTTCCCATCTATCTTGATCATTCTTCAGAAATATTCTTAATATCTGATAACAAGTACTTCTCGGTAGGCCAAAAAGTTATATTTTCCCTGATGGTGGATGACCACTCCAGGATACCTTGTATCAAGTTCAACCCTCAATGGAAATTCAAAGTGTTTGAGGTCTTTCAAGTGAATCCTTGGAAATATTGTTAAAATGATGTACCTGTAGACCACTAGAGAACACACTGAAGGCCATGTCTAGTATAAAGTTGACTTTGTCTTCCGTATGAATGTAGATCAAGCCTTTGAAAATGACTTTGGTATGGAAACCCTAGGTGAATCTGCAGCTCAACTCTATTCATGGCTATACAATACAGGTCCTGATGACTTTACCTATGAGAGATAATCTGAATGAGCTGTGCCTATTCCTTTTGGCACTGGAGATTTCTATTACCAATCAGCCATCTTTGGTGGCACACCCCTCAAGGTTTGAACTTCACCCAGGAATGTTTCAAAGGAATTATCCATGACAAAGATATTGGCATTAATGCTGGGAGGCACTAGGAAAGCCACCTAAACAAATATTTCCTTTTCAACAAACCCACTAAAATCTTATCCGCTAAACACTACTAGCATTACAAGAAAAGACTGTCTATAAATATTGAACTTGTCAAACTTTCTTGGCAGTCTAAAGAGTACAATGAAAGTGTCAATAGAGTTCCTTGATTTTTTTTAATCTGTATTGTAAAATGTATTGGGCTAGATATTTCCTCAATATGCAGCTCTTAAAAATAATTTAAACTTTAATCCTCCCCCAAAATAAAATTGTTTTTGCTAACGTGTATTATTGGTTGTTTTTTTTTTAACTTTCTATAATTTTAGATCTTCTGACTTCAGTGATGGTATATAGTATATCTGTAACAGTGACCACTCTAGCTTTCACTGCCTGGTGGCCAGGTATGTTACATTTCACCCTTCCCCCAGGGTTCTCCAGTACCTTTAAGTGGGTTAAGGATATCTAGTGTCTGTCATTAGCTCAAGCCCCCACCAACTGAGTTTCTCCCAGGATCCTGTCTCCAAGGTTGTCATGGCTCAAGATCCTGGGTCCAGAGATTCTACTGCCTGTGCTTAGAACTGAAAAGGATAAATGAAACAGACCGGAACCTCAGAACCAATTTTGGGAGCCACAGGGCTGATACGGGTTGGAGTTAGGGAAATGGACCTTACCCAAACAGCCGGATTAGTTCATGGTCCTTATGCTCTGTGTGAACAGATTTTTACTGCCTGGATGACAGTAGGAAAAGAGAGACATTGTACCTCAGTCAGGTAGATTTAAAGACACAGATATTTCCAGCTATAAAGCCAACAGAAAGAGTCTGCTCCCATTCACATGTAGGGAAACTAACACAGGTCCCTGCCTTCTTCCACATGCATGCCTCCATCTTAAGTGATCTGGGCATGCTCAAAGTCTGGCTACATATCTTTTGTGGGTAAACGAGGAAATATTAATAAAAGAGATTAAAGGAAACTGAGCCATAAATAATTTTCTCAAATAAAGTACTCATGGTCGTATGGGGCCATTTGAGGACTGGGCTCATTTCTGATCAGAGAGTGTCAGTGTGACCCTTATGTGAAAGGTATGCAGAGCACCAAGAAACACCACTGCTCTGTGGTGGCCAGTTTTAAAAGAGCGCCACAGAGGAGTTCATTGCAATGACTATGCTATTAGGCTGGGTCAGGGGTGGGAAACTTGCGGCCTCAAGGCCACATGTAGCCCCAAGGCCACAAGATCACAAATTTGGAGATGGAATGAACCTCAGAGGCCATCTACTACCACTACCTGGTCTTCTATAGTTGAGGAACTGAGGCCCAGAGAGGTTAGATGATTTCTAAAGGTAACACAGCTTAAAAAAAAAAAAAGCAGACCTGGGACTTGAACTCAGGTCTTTTGAGTTTAAACCCAATTCTCTTTCTACTATGCTATTTCTTTCCATCTAGTAGTCTATGTTACTGAAGAGGAAATCTATAAATGGGTGACTAGGTGGTATAGTGGATAAAGTGCCCAGTTTGGAGTTAGAAAGACTTATTTTCTTGAGTTCAGATCTGGCCCCAGACACTTACTAGCTGTGTGTGGGCAAGTCACTTACCCCTATTTGCCTCAGTTTTTCTCATTTGCAAGATGAGTTGGGGAAGGAAATGGCAAACCACTCCAGCATCTTTGCCAAGAAAACCCCAAAGAGGATCATGAAGAGTCAGACATGACTGAAAAACGACCCAACAACAACAGATCTGTAAATATTAGTTCTGGTACTAGGGACAAATTTAGGTGGGGATGAAGAGCATGGAGTAGAGCTAAAAAAGGACCACTCTTGTGCACAGTCAGTCATCAAGTATTTATTAAGCACTTACTATGATAAGCTCTGGGAATACAAAGAAAGGCAAAACCAGTCCCATAGTTGAGGTAGATGGAGACAGAGGTCATGGGAGTTGAAGAAGTTAAGGAACTGGGAGGCCAGGGTGTTCGAAGGGATCTAGATTTCAGGTAGAGAAGAAGACTGTGAACCAGGTATCGAACTTACTGAGAAGGGAGAGTAACCTGGAGGTCCATAGAGGAACACAACAAGCATCTGGAAACAATGGAGTGGACTTTAAAGGAAAAGAGTTGCTTGCTAATTGATCGGGAAAGGTCTGAAAGTGGCCACAGGAAGAAAAGAGTCTGCCAACTTTTCCTCCTGGTTCTGTATGTCAGATGATGTGAGAGAAGGAGCAGGCTTGGAGAGGGTGTTAAGATATGTAGTGTCTTTGTGGATAAAGCTAGGTTTCCATGAGCACCAGAAGATGGGAGGAATATGAGAGGAAGAGATAAAACATGAAGGGAAATTTATCAAACTAACTGATTCCAGAAGCCACACTGGAAAGGGAAGGAAGAGGAAGATAGAGACTTAAATGGCCAGCAAATGGAAGGAACTTTTTTTTTAATGCTTGTTGAATGATTGACTGCTCAGAGAAAGCTCTTATCTCTATAAACATTTGCACTGAAAAACAATGTATAGACTAATTTTTTGATTGAGATCTCTTGTTTAAGGACACCTGGATCCCTCCTTTGGTATTTGCTTTCTACCCACAACCTGTCTGGGACTCAGTTTCCTCCTCTGTAATATAAAGGAGTTGGATTAGGTATGCTCTAATATTTCTTCCTGCTCTAAATCCTATAGTCCCATGATCCTATGAGAAAGGTATAGGGGAGAAGAGAGACACAGATTAGAAGGAGCGGAGCAAGAAACTTTAAGTCTCTCTCTCTCTCTGGACTTTTTCTACAGTCAGGCTTCTTAGTGTGTGTGTGTGTGTGTGTGTGTGTGTGTGTGTGTGTGTGTGTGTG
>NW_020954564.1:10031218-10036993 GCF_900497805.2 Vombatus ursinus | reverse complement strand
GTGTGTGTGTGTGTGTGTGTGTGTGTGTGTGTGTGTGTGTGTGTGTGTGTATCTGGTCCCTTTGACAATCAGGTGAAGCAAATTATTTTGAAAGAGATTTATCAAAATATTTTTAAAAAACAAAACAAGTATCCAAATCTCAGGTGAAGAACTAACTGCTAAAAACGATCAGTAACTGCAACTGCTCTGTAGTTGAGTACTACCATTAATGCCAAAGGGATGGATGGGAAGGACTGCAGAGCAGTGTGGATGAGCCAGAGTGGATGATGATGACAAATCAAGGCTAGAGGAAGAAAGATAATCAGGTTAACAAGTGCATGCATTCAATAAAGATGTACATTTAATGTAATTTGATATGAAAGCAAATGAAGATGAGGATGTTAACCTTTTGAATCACGATCATGCTCACAGGTTTTTCAATCTCATTCTTTAGAGAATTTTTTTCAATCTCATTTAAAAAAAAAAACACCTCTATGATTCTGCCACTACTTCTAGTTCCCTCTTCCATTTCTCCCCAAACCTCTATAGTCAATCCTGACTAGAGTATCAGAAAGATCTGAGTTCAAATGTGGCCTCAGACACTTGCCAGCTATGTGACCCTAGACAAGTCATTTAATTTCTGTTTGCCTCAGTTTCTCTACCTATAAAATGAGGATGATAATAATAGCACCTACCTCCCAGGGTTGTAGTAAGGATCAAAAGAGATGATAATTGTAAAGTGCTTGGCAGGTAGTAAATGCTATATAAATGTTAGCTACTTATATTACTTTCTCTACTTCATCATTACCTTCAATTCATGTCACCTTCTATTCAATTCTTATCCCCTTAATTTTTAAATTCAATGGTCTTTTCTCATCCCTCATTTTCCTTGACCTCTCTACAGGTTTTGATGCCATTGATAACCAAACCCTTCAGTGGAATCTTCTTTTTCCCTGACCTTCACGATGCTGATCCCTCCTGGTTCTCCTTTCTCTTTACTGGAGTAAGTTTATTTCCCACTCCCTTTTGTGATTGCTGTTGAGTCTTTCAGTTGTGTCCAACTCTTCTTGGCCCCATTTGGGTTTTTCTTGGCAAAGATACTGAAACTGTTTGCTACTGCCTTCTCCGGCTATCCTATAGTTCTATCCTGAGCTCTCCTTCTCTTTTCTTTCCCTTGGAAACCTTATTCGTTCATAGGATCACAGGATCATACATAACAAGCTAAGAAAGGATCTTAGAGGTCATCAAGCAAAATCTTCCCATTTTACAGATAAAGAAACTGAAGCACAGAGAAATTAAGTCACTTACAAGACAACACACTTAGTAGGTGTCAGAGGTGAGGTTTGAACTTTGGTCTTCCTAGACCAGTGCACTACACTATGGGGGTTCTCATTCCCACTGATTCAGCCATCATTGCTATCCAGTTGACTTTCCAATCTATATATTTAGCCTTAATCTTTCTCCCAAATTCTAGTCCTGCATCTTACCTGCTTGCTGGATTTCTAAACACCTGTATATGGCTCTCCAAATGGCACATTAAGCTCAATATGTTCAAAATTGAACTGGCATTCAACAAATATTTGTTGAATAACATTAGACTCTCTGGAGAAAACTGTGAAATCCATGTACATAGTTGAGCAATTGCATCAAAGAGAAAGAAGGAAAGGGAATGTACATTTATGTAAATTCACATTGGGCAAAAGCATATTTCAATGGAGGGAGAACAGGATCCTGCATCATAAGACCTAGGACCAAATCCTATCTTTGACATAAACTATATGACCTCAGGCAAAAGTCACTTAAGGATCTATGCCTTTGGTGTATTTATCTATAAAATGCAGATAATGATACTGGACCCATTTCATGGGTTTGTTTTGCAGAAAGTGCTTGGCAGGCCATAAAACATTGTAGAAATGTGAGTCATTATGTTGATGAATACACATTTTCTTACCTCATCCCTTTTGTTCCAGCTCTAGTTATTAAAAAAAAAGTTCTGCACTATAATCACTTCCAAATAAACTCCATCCCTTACCTTGGGTAACACCCACCCCGACACCCTCATACACAAACAGTTAAGGTAAACCATCTGACACATGAACTATGACTAAGAGAAGAGAAGAAAGAGGAGCTAGACCTTTCTCTGACCTTGTGCCTTCTATCTCCTGCTGCGTGTGTCTTCTGCAGTGGAAAGAGTACTTGGTTCAGAGTCAGAGGACCTGGGCTCAGTTCCTTGTTTTTCTATTTATAACTCACATGGCTTTGGGCAAGTCACTTCTTCTCTTGTGGCCTCAGTTTCTTCATCTGTAAAATGAAGAAGTAGGACCAGAAGATTTCTAGCAACCTTTCTAGCTCTAAACAGACAGATAAAGCCCCCTTCTGGGTTAGTTGCCCCCTTATTAAATGTATTAAGGAGGGCTCCTGGGTCCCTGATAACACTGCTTCCCCTTAGGCAGCTTAAGCCTCACTTTAACAAAGCCTCTGGGGCCTGCCATAGGGGCAAAGCTGAGCGCAGAAAACCTAAACTGTCAGGACTGATAATAATCAGACACAAAGACATCTATGATTTCTTCAGTATGAATGTTCCATCCAGATCACAATCCATCTATGCGTTTCCACCATGGGTGATTTCTGCCTTTCTCCTGTTACATTTGCTGTGAGCCTTCCTCACATTTTCTTATATGATGGATATAATCAAGGAAACCTCTCCATATCTGCTGAGTGAGGGCACTTCCCTTGGAGTTGAGTGTGTGCTCTGTCCTCTTCCCATGGGCCACTTGCTCTAGACCCTTGCTAAAGGACATGTGTAACCAGTAGCTCCTGGTTGGTCTTTTTATGTCCCCATGTCTGGGGCTTGTGCCAAAGATGATTGGTAACTGAGAGGTCAGTAGACTGTAAGAGCTATAGATAAGCTCTTCTGAGACTTGGCCAGTTCTCTCTTGGACTTCCAGCAATAGGGAAGGGTAGAAAAGATATTTCACTCCCTTTCTCTCCTTGTCAGCAATGCTACATTTGCATACTTGCTGAGGTGAACCTGAAACTGGACCACAAGTCCTTGGCTGCCTCACTTATTTGCATTTCTTTCCCTGAGCCCAGGACACCCAACAGTGATTCTAAAAAATGGTTGTTTCCAGTTATGGATGATCTTGTGAGTTTGAAAGTGTTGACCTAAAAGTTGGTTAAAGAGACAAGCTAGGTGATAAGTAAATTCATATTGTTTGTTCCTTAAGTTAGCAACATGTCCATGGAGTCAGAGCTTTAACTCTTACTGCCTCAAGTAATATTAGAAGGACATTTAAACCCTGACTCAGGATGTCTGTGTTACTCAAAAAATATATAGCTTCCATATGTTTTTTAACATATAGCATGAGAAAGGAAGTTTCTTAGTTGAATAGGTTGTAAATACAATAAGACAAGAGAAGTAATAAAGTGGCAATTGAAATTATAGTCCCAGGATATCTGTGTTTCCCCTACATAAAATATGTCCATGGGATACCAAGATAAGAAAAGTCCCACTATTCAAGAGAGTGTCTGGTCTCAGGTATCCTGTCCTTAGTGATCACAAACAGGAAGAATGCTGGTCAGTTTCATCTGGTCCTGTAGTTACTGACACAGAAATGGGCATTTTTAGCTCACTCGGAGAGAAAAGATTAATTCAGGTTTTTGGCTCTTATTAGGGCTCAGTTGACCTTAAGTGATTATCAAAAGGTAGTTTCTGAGTTGGGTGCTAGGACGATTTCTGTGGACCAGGGGATATCTGCCCCAGAAAAAGGACTGGACTCAGAGAAAGAAACACAAAAAACAAAAGGCAACCAGGAATGTGAGGTCATTTGCTGGCTTTTCTAGGAGTAGTTTACCCTCACAGGACCTCCTTTTATCTAGGTTATACTGAGGAATTTGGGGGCAGGAGCTGATGGCCAGCTAACACTGTATCTTGGCCTCACTCTTCCCTCAAATTCCAGTGGCTTCCAGCTCCTATTCCCTCCCCCAGCTGAGATAAAATTACCTCCTCCTTAGGCAGTACTGCAATAGCCCCAGCAGCTTGAGAGTGGGGGTACTTAGGCTTACTGATGTTGAATGTCCTGACTCTAGGCTCTGGCACTCTAACTGCTGCACCATCTGTACTTAATGCTAGCACATGTTTTTGCTATCATGTATATGTAATTGTCATTGTTTCCATGGAGTGGGAGGAGAAGAAGAGAAATTCTTTTCCTCCCTTAATGGAAGTCCATGGGAGAACTGGCAGCGTCTCAAGTGATGTGTGCAAAAGAGGGGGAAGTCAACTTTTCTACAATCCTTGAGCCTCTTGAGAGAGTCTTCTTGGCTTTGTACCAATCATCTTCAACACTACCTCTAGTCTCAGGGACAGAAAAGAGCAATAGGCCAGATCATGTGGCCCAGTGGAAGGGGCCAGAGTGCCTACTTAGCTCCATGAGAAGCACCCTTGTCCACCATGCCAAGAGAGGCTCCCCTAAATGCCCCTATTACACTCAAGATATTGAAGAACCAATGAAGCACATAGAGAGTCCATCATTTATAACACCTTGCTCCTGTGACATGGCCAGCCCGTCTTCTTTGTCATCCATATATTTCTTTGATCATAGAATCAGAGATCTAGAGTTGAAAAGAAACTTAGAGGCAAACTAGTTCAATCCTCTCATTTTACAGCAGAGGAAACTGAAGTGGGAGATAGAAAGGAAGTCACTTGTCAAGGTCACATTAAGAATAAGCATCAGAAGCAGAATTTGAACCTGGATCCTCAAACTCCAGAGTCTATATTCTGGTTCATATGTACAGTACTTCAAAGTTTACAAAATAACATATATCAAATTCCTTGCCTTCTCAATGATGGGGGAAGGTAGGAAGGGAAGAAGAGAATTTGGAACCCAAAGTTAAAAAAAATGAATATTAAATTTTTTCCTTGTAATTGGGAAAATATTTAAGAAACATTTTAAAATAAAGTTTACAAAATAATTTCCCCATAAACCTGTAAGGTAGGCAGCTATTGCCAGAATTATTTTACACATGAGAAAATTGATTCTCAGAAAGATTATATGATTGGTACCAAATCCTGAATCCCCTGGCACAGCCACGATTTACACAGATTTCTTCTGATTCCACATCTACTACTCTTTCTACTATAGGTGAAAGGGAAGGAAATAAGCATTTATATGGCACCTACTGTGTGCCAGGCACTTAGTACAAATATTATCTCATTTGATCCTCACAACAACCCTGGGAGGTAGGTATCTCTATTATCCCCATTTTACAGTTGAGGACACTGAGGCAAACAGTGGTTGAGTATCTTACCAAGGTTCACACACCTAGTAATTGTCTGAGGTGGGATTTGAACTCAAGTGTTCTTGACTCCAAGCCCAGTGCTCTGTCCACTGATCCACCAGCTGCCTCTAGGCACATGAAAGTCCCAGACCTCAGAGCCACAAGCCCACAGGGCTGCCTCCGAGTGCTACCATGAAACAGACTTCCTCTCCTTAAGTCTGACTGATCAGGTACAGACTCAACTCTTCAGGCCTGACTGACCCTTCATGTTTCCTACTTGTGTTTCTGGGCCTTCTATCTATAACAGCAGGACATCTTAATTCTGGCCTAATTGATCAGGTCTCTGGCTACCTACCCTGTTACCAGAGTGACTGCAGCTTGATTCCTGCCTGGAAGAGAGCAGGAGAAAGGGACAAAAAGCTAGCCATTCTATTCTCCTTATAAAAGGGGATGTAGGACTAATATATATATGTATATATATATATATATATATATATATATATATATATATATATATAT
>NW_020954564.1:10004283-10031208 GCF_900497805.2 Vombatus ursinus | reverse complement strand
ATATATATATATATATATATATATATATATATATATATATATATATACACATACACACATATGTGTTTGTATGTATGTGTGCACACATAACATGATATATAATATGAATAACATATACCATATAATATATAACATATATGCCTATATGTGAATATGTATGCATGTATCTAATAATCTATTTATCTAACTATCTAATAGTCTAATTATCTACCTATCTATCTATATCTGACCCTGAATATTGCTAGTCTAGAGAATGATTGTTTTTGTAGGTTCAAGATGCTTTAGTTGGTACAGTGGATAGAGCACTGGGCCTGGAGTCAGGAAGACCTGAGTTCAAATATGGCCTCGAACACTTACTGTGTGGCCCTGGGCAAGTCACTTACCTGTTTGCCTCAGTTTCCTCAACTGTAAAATTATGATAATAAAGGTACCTATCTCCCACGGTTGCTGTGAAGATCAAATATAATTGAAAAATGCTTAGCACAGTGCCTGGCACAAATATAAAATATATAAATGTTTACTCCTTTCCCCTGCTCCCTATCCCTTATAGAGGAGAGGATATCCTAAGCTTATATCCAAATGCTTGACCCTAGCCCACCAAATAGTAGTGAATAGGGAATAAGCCTATTTAACCAAGCAGAAAGCAAGCAGAAATCAGAGAAGTTATGTAGATTAGAATATATTACACCATACACAGAGTGAATGAATTCTCCTGCCTTCAGCTCAACCAAGAGAGAGAGGCCTTTTGCCTTTCTCCAAAAGAAAATTTCCTGAAGTCTCTAAAGAGACTTCCTGAGAGCTTTCAAGGCAGCTAGGTGGACAGTGGACAGAGGGCTGGACCTGGAGTCAAGAAAACTGAGATCAAATTTGACATCAGACACTTCTTAGCTATATGACCTTGAGCAAGTCACTTAACCTCTGCCTGCCTCAGTTTTCTCATCTGTAAAATGGGGATAATAACCTACCTCCTATGGTTGTTGTGAGGATCAAATTAAATAATATTTATAAAGCACCTGGCACAGAGTAGACATTTAAGAAATGTTTATTCCCTTCTCTCCCATCGGACTCCAGGGAGACAAGCTAGAAATCAGGGACATGTCTACAAATGACACTTCCTAAAGTTTTTTTCCTTCCATGAGTCTCTCCTTGAGGTGGGTCTGAGACTTCATTTGTCCTCCCTCAAAGCCAGATACTACAAGAATGACTCCCCTCCCCCAAGCTCTCAGGACAACTTCATCTCTCAGCCAGGCTTATAGCCCCTTAAGTCATTTTCTCCACCAATAAGGAGATTCTTATGCAGGTTCTCCAGCCTCGAACCCAGGATTACATCTACAATTATAATAATTTAATGGAAACAATTTCTCTTGGAAATAAACTAACACAATATTTTCTAAGCCTCTAAGTGGAAAGATGGGTTCACAAAAGTTTTTGAAAAAGTCATCACTTGGAATCCTATTGTGTTATAAAAAATGGTGGGACCATTAGGTAGTACATTAGGTAGAGTACTGGGCCTGGAGTTAGGAAGACCTGAGTTCAAATCTGGCCCCAGATACTAGCTGGGTGATCCTGGGCAAGTTATTTAACCCTGTTTGCCTCAGTTTTCTCATCTGTAAAACAAGCTGGAGAAGAAAATGGCAAATCACTCCAGTATCTTTGCCAAGAAAGCCCCAAAAAGGGGATTGGGAATAGTCAGACACAACTAAAAATAACTAAACAACAATATGAGACATGACAAACAGGATGTTTTCAGAAAAACCTGAGACTTACGTGAACTGATGCAAAATGGAATAAGCAAAACCAGAACAGTGTACATAGTAACAGCAATACTATATAATGAACAACTGTGAATGACTTAGCTTTTCTCAGCAATACAATATCCAAGATAACTATGAAGGACTGAGGGTTAAAAATGATATTCTCCTCCAGAGAAAGAACTCATGGAGTCTGAATGCATATTGAAGCATACTTTTTTTTTAAACTTTCTTTATTATTCTTATTTTGGTTTTTTTGTCTGCATTTTCTTTTGCAACATGGCTAATATGGAAATATGTTTTGCATGACAGCACATGCAGAATCTATATCAAATTTTTTGCCTTCTCAAGGAGGGTAGGGAGGAGGGAGAGAGGAGAGAATGTGGAACTCAAAATTAAAAAAAAAAACAAATGTTAGAAACTTTTATTTACATAAAATTGAGAAAAAATAAAATAAAAATTAAACATAAAAAAAGGCTTCCCTGCAAGGATTTATATTAATTCTAAGTTAATTAGTAAATGGCATCGCAGATAAAGAGCTGGCCTTGAAGCCAAGGAGACTTGGGTTGAAGTCCTTCCTCTAACGCACGCAGGCTGTGTTAGACCCCAGGCCATTAACTCTTCTATTAACCTCACCTAACGTCCCAATGCTCTATACGGTGCTCCAAGAATATAAATTGTAGAGAAGTGCCAATGTCCATTGGTGGCAGGAGTTTGCTCACCAGCAGCTTCCTATTCAAATAAAACCCCACACTTGCTAGGCACCAGGAATAGAAAAATGAAAAGGTCCATGCCTTCAAGTCACAACAACAAGGAATTATTAAGTGCCTGCTAAAGCTGGGTACTGTGCTAAGGCTAAGGCAGGGGTGGATTCAGTCAAAAGGCCACACCTGAGGACCTAGAGGGCCACATGTGGCCTCAAGGCCGCAGGTTCCCCACCCTTGGGCTAAGAGATAAAAAGGAAGGCCGACAGTCCCTGTTCTTAAGAAGCTCCTAGTCTAATGGGGGAGACAACATGCAAAAAACAAAGAAACTATGTACAAATGAGCTACACATAGATTTCATTGGAGATAATCTCAGAGGGAAGGTATTAGAATTAAGAGGGATCCTACTTTCCTGGAGGATGTGAGGTTTTGGCTGAGACTTGAAGAAAGCAAAGGAAGCCAAAAGGCAGAGATGAGGAGGGAGAGAATTCCAAGCATGAGAGACAGCCAGAGAAAATACCTGGAGTTGAGAGATGGAGCATCTTGTTCAAGTTACAGCAAAGAGACCAGTGCTTACAGGATTACAGAATAAGAGCAAGAGTGTAATGGAAAGTATGAGACTGGAAAGGTAGGAAAGGGCCATTTTATGAAGGACTTTAAAAGTCAAAGGATTTTATATTTGATCCTGTAAGTAATAGGGAGCCACTGGAATTTATTGAATTGGAGAGTTAAATGGTCAAACCTGAGCAGAGGATGGACTAGAGTGGGGAAAACCTGAGTTAGAGAGACCAACCAGGAAGCTTTCTTATTTTTGACATCCAAGATGGAATGTTGCGCATTAGAACAGCTTTCAGAAAATGCATATAAAATTAGGGGTGAGACTGGACGATCTAATGTCCCTTCCAACTTGAAATATTATGACTTCATGATCCTATGATCTGATTAGTTCAGAGGTGAATGAGTTTTCTTGGAGGTTAATGGACAATCACAGGCCAATTCTGTAAACTGTCAGAGGAGTAAGGGCCAATGATGAAAGAAAGAGAGAATAATAATGACATTTTGCTGGGCAGGTCATATTCCATAAACGAAATATGACAAAACTTAGAAAAAGAATGTTTTTAAGCCTCCTATCAGAGGAGAGAAGGGGGCATATATATTATTGGTCATCCTTTATTCTTGAAGAGGACCAATGACATCAGGAGGGTGATATCTTGACTTGCAAGTGAGTTGGATTTAAGTGAGGCAGAGTTGTACAAAATCATCAGCCCCACTCTCTTCCCCAGAGTCATCTGAGTGCAGTGGCAAGACATAATAGGTCAGGACAACTGTCAATGGCCCCAGATACAGTGGGAGACCTTATCCTTTTTAAGCTAAGGTCTTTCCCAGGTCTCAATTTGTCTGAGACAACACCCATTCAGTGATTAAAGGCTAAGTAAGAAGTGAGGCAAAGGATGACATAGTTTGCCTTCACAAAAGAATCCAAGTATATGTGTGTGTGTGTGTGTGTGTGTGTATACATGTACATACACATACATATGTATATGTAGGATTATGAAGGTTCCAAAGACAGGACTTGGCAACTAATTTGGTATGGGGGTAGGGTGAGAGTGAGGAGTCCAGAATGATACTTAACTTGGGAGCCTAGACAAGATGGTGGTACCCCTGACAATGTCAGCAAAAAACAAACCCAGAACTGAAAAAATTTAGAAAGAAGTTTATCAAGTTGTCTGGTGTGGTAGGGTGGGGAGCTGAAAAAAGTGGCCTGCTTCACTCCCCATTCCCCAGATTCTGTAAGTTCTACATTATATAGAGTTCAAACGAAGGAAAAAGGAGACAGTAGCTCATTGGCCAGTACAGCCACAGGGTCTAAATAAGACAGATAAGTTGCTTGAAATATATACTGGAAGAAAATGTATGTCAGCCTTAGGATCTGGTTCCTCTGGAAGATTTTTGGGATCAGTATAACCTGAGTTAAGCACTAAACAAGTCTGATCTCTAAGCAGCAAATCTGGTCTCTCAGCACACAGCTGGATTCAAACAATGCTACAAAGTTTTCCCACAATAGCAGTATGGAAATTAGGAGTAGGACATCTCAAACTGGATGTCCTGTAGACATCTTAAACTCAACATGTTCTCAAGGAACTTCCATTCTATTGTCAGGTAAGGGAGCGGAGGAAAGAGGGGTAACAACATATACACATATAAGTATATGCATGTGTATATATGTATATGTACATATATGTGTATGTCCACACACAAACACACACTGTATCCCCAAAGTCTTGGTGAAGTTTTAAGCTTTAGTAGCTTAAAACTCCACTAAGGTCTTTAGGGGCACCTAGGTGGCCTAGTGGATAGAGTGCCAGGACTGGAGCCAGAAAGATTCATTGTGAGTTTAAATCTGACCTCAGACACTTATTAGCTGGGTGACCCTGGTCAAGTCACTTAACCCTGTTTGCCTCAGTTTCCTCATCTGTAAAATGAGCAGGAGAAGGCAATGGCAAACCACTCCAGTATTTATGCCAAGAAAACCCCAAATGGGTTCATAAAGAGTCAGACATAACTGAACAATAACAAGACTTTTAGGACACTAAATACGAGGTAATTTTTTTTTGAAGTGGAAAGGCTAGGGAATCTGGAAAGATTTTCTGGAGATAACACAAAGATAAATAAGAGAATGTAAGCTAAGGGCAAGGACTTTTTTTTCATTGTATCCCAAGTACCCAGCACAATGCCTTACACAAAGCAAGTGCTTCATTAACATTTATTTTATTGGATTAGATTTGATTTTGTTCTATAGGAGTTACAATTTAGTAGAGGGAAAAATTAGTGTAGATAGAAACAATTATGGTTCAAGGCAGGGGTGGGGAACCTGAGGCCTCGAGGCCACGTGTGGCCTTCTAGGCTCTTGGGTACAGCCTTTTGACTGAGTCCAAATTTTACAGAACAAATCCTTTTATTAAGAGGATTTGTTGAACAGATTTTTCAGTGAAAGAATAGACTGGACTGAGAATCACTCAACTGTACACATATTGTTACACTGAACTGATGGTGTCATCACACCATTCATGTCATCCTATTCTTTTGTGGCCTATTTCATGATAAAGACTATTCCTCATATAAGCTATTATTGCACATAAGACTCATTGAGATCAAAATGGAGGCCATTATCATGGCCAACTCCCATGCTGAAAGGCACATGACATAAGACTTTATTTTGCCCTTGAAACCATCTATATTATTTTTCCATGGGTCATCTAAGACATGATTTTTTTGGCCTCAGGGGAAAAATATTTTTCTATGTTCTGTCATACTCCATTTATGAATATGACCCACTCAGCAAAATGGCCTTACCATCATTTTTTCCCTTTCTTTCATCTTTGACCCCTGCTCCTCTGACAGTTTACAGAATTGGCCAGTGATTGTCCATTAACCTCCAAGAAAATTCATTCACCTCTGAACCAATCAGGTTACGGGATCATAGGTCATAATATTTCAAGTTGGAAGGGATTTTATATCATCCAATCCCACCCTCTAATTTTATACATATTTTCTAAAATGTTCTCATGCACAGCATTCCGTCTTGGAAGTTAATAGTAGAAACTTAGTGATGCAATAAATTGTAGCCAATCAGATTCCAGGAAATACTGTTCTAGAGTATATTTCCTTATTTAAAAATATATATATGTATGCACACACATATATATGGGTATGTTTCCTACACATTAAACACCTCAGTAGTAATACACCCTATTGTGGATATATTTATTAAATCTAGTATCTAAATTGGACAAAGCATGAAACAGTTATAGCTTCCTACCATATCACCATGAGGAAAATAATCAAGGCCAAAATGAAGGTAATGTTTAAAGATATTTACAGAAAATGGTATATGAGATCTATGAGCAAAGAAGAAGCAGTAACATCTTTAGGAATAAATTGCTGTTTTCAGTAAACTAGAGATAGGATTCAACAAACAAATTAAATGAATGATGAGCACTTGTTTTGTGCAAATCCCCAATGTTAGGCTCCATGGAGATGCAAAGAATATGACACCTGTTGTTGATTAGGCAAACTCTGGAGCAGGGAAAGGAAATCTCTGCCTAGAGATAGACTGGGCAGGATCCAAACTGGAAGATGAGCAATCACATTCCCCAAACTAACTCAGGTTGGTACCAAGATGTTGCCACGAGGCTGAAATCCAAACTCTTGAAACATGTGGGGAAAACTGGCTGTAGAAGCTGAGATTTAGGATAGGAAAACCTCCCAGATCAATTGGCAAGATACAATGAGTGGGAGTGCGGGAGAGCCAGTTCTGTGTCTGGCTCAGTCTGATTCCCCAGCTTGGGTCTTTTTATGGAGGTTTCTTAGGCTTTTGCCTCATAGTTTCTCTGGCTTCCTTCAAGTCTTGGCTCAAATACAGCTGGTGACTTCCTCTCTGAGATTGCTTCCCATTAACTCAGTATATATCTTCTGTGTATGTATATATCTTCTCAGTCATTTACATGTTGTCTCCTTCATTAAAATATGAGCTCCTTGAAGGCAGGTATTAGTGTTTTACCTTTCTTTATAACCCCAATGCTTAGCATAGTGCCCAGCACATAGTGACTGTTTAATAAATGTTTTTGATTGAATAAAAAACAAGCAATTGTTAAGATTTCCAAGATGAATAGGGAATTGAGACAACTTTTTGAGACCAAAAACCAGTAGACTGGTGAGCAAAGGATATGAATAGACAATTCTCCCCCCCCCACCCCTGAAAAAAGACACTCGCCATAGTAACTATATGCAAAAATGCTCCAAATTACCAAGAGAATTGCAATTAAAACACTTTTGAGGTCTTACCTCACACCATTAAATAGACAAAGGTGATACAAAGTGAAAGCAGTTGACGTTGGAGAGACAATAGGAAGTTGGCACCCTAATACACATCAGGTGGAACTGTAAATTACTGCAACCATTCTGACTGGGACAATCAGGGAAAGATTCCTGGAAGAGGTGGCATTTGAACTAGGTTCAGGATAATCAGGTCAAATCTTTCTCCCAATCCTGACCTTGACCAAACCTTTTCTCTCAACAATGTGTATACTATACTACAATGGGAGGTTTGAGCAACACATTCTTTGAGAACGATATCAAGGACGACATCATTCCCACAACCTGACCCCATAGTGTCAAACACTGAGCACAAGAATATGGCACCTGATGTCAGAAGACCTGGATTTGAATCCCAGCTCTGACATCTGGTACGTGTGACCATGAGAAACTTACTTGCCCTCTGTGACCCTCAGCTTACACTTTGTAAGATGGAAAGAACAATACTCTCATTAGATATCTCAGGAAGTGTTTGTGAGGAAAGTCATTGTAACTAATTTTTAAAATATAGAAAAATTTACCATAAGGAGATAGGAAAGCATTTTTTAAAACTATGTTCTCAAAACATTATATAGTTTTGAATCTAATTTCTTTTTTTTCCTCTCAAGAAAAAATAATGCTCTACAAAGGAAAAAGCATTCTATGCCTGCTGATCATATTAACTTTAATTTTAGTGTTTGGGAGATATTATTATAGGTAACTATGAAGGCTTGATGAATGAGCACATTATTTGATCTCTTATAACTAACTTGAAAAAGATCAAATTACTATTTTCTATCTTGTAAAAGTGACAGTCACACATATGTCAGTCCCACATTAGTTCACACTCAATCATCAAAGCAAGATAATGCCGAGGACCATATTAAATTGCTAAGGCTGTCTAAATGAAAAGCAAAGTTCTCCTTTTCTCTTTGTCTCCACTTTTGCTTCAGGCCCTCAGAAAAGTGAGAAATTCATTTAAATATTTCCTCCTGTGACCAGCTTTATCTCTGAAAGAGTGTATAGTGTGAAAATCCCACCTGACACATGTAGTAAGATTTTCCTGATCCTGGTTAATTCTAGTGTCTTCTTTCTGATGATTATCTCTAATTTATTCTGTATATAGATTGTACATAGCTGCCTTACTCCCATACTTTAGTCTGTGGGCTTCTGGAGAAGAAGGACTGTCTTTTTTTTTTTCCTTTTGTATTCTCAACACTTCACACAATGCCTAGCACATAGTTGGTGCTTAACAAATGTTTATCAACTGACTTACTGAGGCTGGTGAATACGAAAGCCCTGGATTTGGAATCAGTGCTCCACCTGGGTTTACATTCTATGTCACTTAATATACTTAGGTGACTTGGGAAACTCACAACTGTTCAATTCTAGGTTCCCTGTCAATAAAATGAAAGATCCCAGGGGTCCCATCCAGCTCTTACATTCTTATTTCTAAGACCTTTCTCAGCTCTAACATTCTAAGTCCCATATTCTACCACATGTTGTACACTCAGCTCCTTTCCAAATCTATCTTTCTATGATCCTAAGCTACTGTATTGCAGTATAAGAATGGATTGTCCTGATGATATTGGCACCCTAGCATGATCTGAAGGGAGACCATTGATGCAAAACTTGGGTATCTCACCTCTATGATGTTATTGAATAAGTTTCTTAGTCTGCTAAAATGAGTCCCATTCAACTACTGATTTTTTTTTATTTTAGTAATTATGAAGAGGTTTCTTCCAAATTTAAAAATAACATGATCTTTCTATTTTTTGTTTTTTTGTTCAAAAGCACAGAGCCAAGTAAGTCATCGTGGAACTGTGCCTCCTGGTAAGTAGAGTGTTTTTTTGTTTGTTTGTTTTTTGCAAATCTCCTATATGTTCTAGACTAGGGCCAAGTTTGGTGACCAGTCAGTGAGGTGATTGCAATGGTGGCAGTGTGGTAAAATGGCAAGAACTTAGGATTTGGAATCAGAGGACTTGAATTCAAATCCTGGCACTGCAACTTACTGCCTCTGTGACCTTAGGCAAATCACTCCCCATCTCTGTGCTTCAGTTTCCTCATATGTAGAATGAGGGGAGTGGACTTAATGACCTCTAAGATCCCTTCTACCTCTAAGTCTGAAATCCTTTGGTATTCAGAGCCTATAACTCAGCCTATCACTCCAGGTTAGGTGAACATGAGAAACACCAGAGTCACACTGGGCAAACAATTGTAGATTGGAGAGGAGATGGTCATGCTGGATGAAGGTTCATCATGAACCAAAGTATTTGAGATTTGGTGAGGGGGAAGATAGGACTTCTTGAGGCTATGGCTTCCTAGAAGAATGGCTAGTCAGCCCAAGGCTCTGTGGAAAGCTCAAGGCTTAGTTACTTACCAGACTTGGTTGGTATTTGCCCCCATACCTGGGCATCTTGAGAGAAACAACCATAATCCCTCTACTTTAGCTTCATGGAAGTTCTGCCTCTTAAGCCACAGCCCCTTCAGCATTGGCTTCTGATCCTCAAAACAACCCCAGGAGGTAGATGGGGGAGGGAGAAGGGGGGTTATTGTCTTCTTTTTGGAGACAGGCAAACTGCAGTTCAGAGGCCTTGAATTATTCAACCAAGTTCAAACAGTAAGGTAATGGATGGGGTAGAGAAAGGAATCCAAGGCTCCTGTTCCTGGGTGTGTAGCTTCATTTGCCAAACAGCATTGTAGAGGTAATCTTTGATCCAAAGGATGGAATCATTTCCAATTACAGCACATGCCTCCTACTTCACTAGCTTTTACCTTCTCTTTGTACTCAGGAAGAAGAAAGTCAAACAAAATCTTCAATACAAAAAGCCTTACTCATCACCCTGGTTTGATTCCAAATAAGAACCAAATCTTTACTGGTACATCAAGAAGATACCTTCCTGGCCTATGGGAGATACACAGCTGGCAGCAGCAAGGCGAGTGTTCCAGATGTGGCGCGGGGTGAGATAGAGCTCTTTGTAAGCTTTTATTTTATTTTCCCCCAAAAAACTCTTATATACAAAAGGAGGATCTGATAAGAATCAGGCACAGACAATGAGAAAGTTGACATATTTGACCTTATACCTCGATGCCTGTTTTACTGGGAAGACAGGACTTCCAGATCTGTTTAGGGGATAAAGTTAAATTCATTTGCCACAAGAGGATGTTTATTTATATCCCTGGCCCTTGCCCTAAAGAGGAACAAAGGAGATGGAGTTGGAGGTGGGAAGAGGATGCAAGATTCAGATGAGTGGAGGGATGGAAAATACAGAATTTCTATCAGGGCAGCTTATTTCCTGCTTAATTGTATACATTCATATACATATACATATGTGTACAAATATATAGCTATGTGTAATATATACAGACATATATATATATATACACACACATACATATTTACAAATATATCCACGTATGTATTGTGTGTATGTATATTAATACAAGAGGGATTGCATCTGTGATTTGAGTGGTGTAGAGAACTCCCAAGTGAGGAAACTCCCTCTGCCAATGCATTGGCATTATCCCTGCAACACATAATCTTAGTTTATCCAGATATCTCTTTCTCTTCTCTCTCTCTTTCTCTCTTTCTCTCTCTCTCTCTCATATATATGTATACACACATATCTATATATCTATATATATACATATTTGTATATATGTATGTGTGACTAAGAAAATTACAAAAATTTCAGCTAATCAAAAACAGGTAAATTAAGGCACAATTATTTAACAATAACAGCTCATATCTACATGGGGCTTTGCACTTTCAGCATAAGTCATCTGACTTGTAAGGTAGGAATTAGTCTTTTCATATAAGAGAGGAGAAAACTAAGGCTGAGAGGTTAGAGTTCTTGGCCAAGGTCATCCAGCTAGAAGCAACAAGAGGGTGAGAGAGGGCAAAAAGAAGAGTCCTGGCTGACTTTTACTGTGGTGTTTCCAAATCTTTAATTGAGGATGGAGGGAGGAGGATGCAGGAAATTAAAAGTCCCAGTATTAAGAGTTTATGAGATTCAGATCTGGGTGGGACCTTAGAGATCATCTAATGTCAAATTTCTTTATTTTACATATATATGACCACACTAGGTCCCAGAGGTTAAAGGAAACTTGCCCCAAATCACAAAGCTAGTAAATAGCAGAGCCAGGGCCAACTTGAAGCTCAGAGCTCTTTTCATTACATCACATCTCTTGTGACTACTCCTCATCCAATTCTTTATGTGGAACAAAAATCTCCCTCCCTAAAACTGAAACACACTGATTCAAATTCTGCCCTTGGGAGTAGGTATCTGAAGATAATCATTAAGCCCCCTCTTAAATCCTCTTTTCTCCAAGATAAACATTCTCTGTTGTTTCAATTGATTCTTGCATGATATAATTTCCAGGCCCCTCACCATGCTCTTCTGGATGAACTTGCTTTCCTCCAAATTACCTCCAATTTATTACTATTCTTTTTAAAACTTCCCATAACTGGACAACAACATTATAGACAGAGACAAAGGATCGTGAGTCTATCACCTCCCTTATTATCATACTCTACTTCTATTATCTCAGCCCAAGATTCCATTAGTTTTTTTTTTTTTTAACTACTTGGTCATACTGTTGACCTGTGTTTGGAGCTTGTTGTCCACCAAAATTCTCAGGGCTGCTAAGACAGATCTACCCTCTCCAAAATGATTAAGTTCAGTTTTTAAACATGTATGAGTTTATTTTGCCTCTATTAGCTTCCATCTTGTTAACTTCCTCAGTGAAACTCTTGTCTATGTTTTCCCATAAGTTCTCCAGTATGGATCTACCCAATGTGTTGGGGGCTTCCTTGCTTTCTCTTCACATCACAAGAATACCAATGGAGTGCATAAACTGTCCTTAGCTTATCCCTTGTTATTGTCAAGTGATAAGCCCATCTTCCTTTCGGCTCATAAATTTTTGATGACATCTTTTATTCTACTTCTTAGTAATACCTTATTTATAACTTCTGTCTCTACCATGTGCCTATCCATTGCCTTTTGGGTAATTCTCAACTTAAAGTCTTCAGAGACTCTAGTATTTTATGACTCATAGCCAGACATCATTAGCTATCCTTTCCAGCACCCAAAATTTGCCAAGTGTGCCGTTCAAGTTTTTGATAGTGTAACTCTTAGCTCAAAGGGCCAGTTGTGTGGGACTCTCTTTTCATTGGTGGAGCTTGATTTCTCAACGCTGCTTGCCGGCACGAGGGGTGTGTGGAGTTGATGAGAGCTCTTTCATCTTTCAGCCTCAAGAGATAATGTGCCATTCCAACCTCTCTTCAGGTCACTAAAGGGAGAGACAGACTCTGGAAAGAACCTGACCTGAACCTGTAGAGGAGCAGAAAATCTCGAATGTGTTCCTATCACCAGTTTGCTATACTAGAGAGTTCAGGGAATTCCCCTTGGATGAGCTCTGGGACTCTCTGTCTTAGTTGAACTGAGTTATCTCTTTCCCAGTGAGAGAGTTCCTTCACTCCATATTGTCTATCCACTGTGCCACCTAGATTGCCTTTTGGCATTTTTGGACCTCATTTGCAGCTCCTTCTTTCTGGATACCATCTCCTGTTTGGTTTCCACTACTCTGCTCTGTTGCAGTTCTCTCTCCATCTGATCAGTCCCTCTTAATGTCTTTCTCTAGTCTAATACCCTTCTTGCCCTTCAGTGTGGGTGTCTTCCAAAGCTCTTCCGTCTGTCTTCTTCTCTCCTTGTCCCACATTCTCTCCATTGGTAAACTCATTCAAACTTCTGGGTTCCGTTGTCACCCTCTACTTTGGCAACTCCCAAGTCTCATGTATCAAATCCCAATATCTCCCCCTAAATTCTAGTCCTGTATCTTCAACTATTTTCTGGGTATCTCCACCTTGATGTGTTGCTTAGCACCTCAAATTCAGCATGTCTAAAATGGAACTTACCTTCCCTCCTAAGTCTTCCCTTACTCCCTACTTCCCTGTATCTGGTAATAGATAGCACCATCATCCTCTCAGTTATCCCAGTTCAACATCTTCTTTTTCTCTTTTCCCTTCCTCCATGCTTTATCATTTCTACTTCCATTACACTTCTAGAATGAGGCCCTTCCTCTCTACTTACACAACCACAAATCTAGCTTATATCCTCACCACATCCTGCTTAAACTATTGTAATAGCCTTTTAACTCCCTTCAGTTTCTCCTTTTACCTGTTAATATTTTATGCAACTACCAAACTAATCCTGATCACACCATTGACCTGCTAAAAATTCTTCAGTGTCCCTTTACTATTCCTTACCCTCATGTTTAAGGCCTTGTTGGTGCAAATGAATTGTGTTCTGATTCTAGGTCCTTCGTTCTTTCCACTAAGCTGTACTGCTTAGATGGGCTCATAGGGTTTTAGAATTGCAAGGGATCTAAGAAATGTGCCAATGTCACACCCACACTATTGTGTACTAATGTAGAAATGGGCTCTACTAGAAAATTAGACTCATCTTCTCCAGGCCTCCTCATTTTTCACCAAATCCTTTAATTATAGTCAAAATTGAGTTTATATCTTTTTAACATTGATCTGTTGTCCATTAGTTTCCTCTTCTATAAAACAGTGGATTGGTGCTGGAGAAACAAGGTGGATGATGGTTTTTTTAAAGAACTAGTCACAGGACATGAGTGCGTGAAAGGTACACATAATACCAGTTTTGGATCTGAAAGGGTATTTGGGCATCATTGGAAAGTGACATCTGCAAGAAGATATTAAGCAAGTTTTTCTCTTTTTTGTGTGTTTCAAAGGATAATGAGAACTACTGAACAGCCAAGAAGCAAAACTTACTTACTACTAATCTTAATTTTAGTCACTGTAAAAGACTTCTTCTAAATATAAAAAAAAAGATAATGTGATTCCATTTTCCATTTCTCTAAAGTGATAAAGAACATAAATTAGGGTTGATGCATTATTGGTAAGGTCCCTTGTTTTACAAATCTCTTCTCCTCTTCTGGGTTAGGGCCTGGTTCTAGTTGGAAAGTGATGAGGTGGCCATGATAGCTGGATGATAGGAGACTAGGTGAATAGGAGACATGCTATATGGAAATAAATTATTATATTACATTTATATTTTATATAGTATTATTTATTATAATATCTATGCTATATAATATTTAGAGTATATATTATATTTAGAAATACATGTTATATTAGATGTATTACATATGTGTATATATATATACATAGACATATCTGTATGTGTGTAAACATATATATAAGATATATACATATAATATAACTAATATGTTTTTTAAATATATGTATATAATATATGATATACATACACACATACACTTCAGCTCTGAGTGGGCACCAAGAAGAGTGGTTAATCATCCTCTAGGGAAGGTGCCTGGCTTAAGCACTCAGCAGACTGGTCAAGCACACCCACACATGGGCATCCCTCCCATGACAACACGGCACACTCAGAGACTGAGTCTTAATCCTGAAACCCCATAGATTTAACTTTCCCTAAACTGTCTATGCTGCTCTCAGTTGACTATTTTAGGACTTCACCTCATTCAGAACCCTCCCATCCCTACCTACCCTGGTTTATTAGTCTTCCTTCCACAGGAGCCAATATACACAGAAGCATTTCGAACTAGAGCAAATATCTCTTGCCTCGCTCTCTTTACTTTCAGGAAGGATACAACAGAAGGACCTTACCACCATTCAAAAGAATCCTACCTGTTACACTGGTTTAATCCTGAATAAGAACAAAATCTCTGCCTTATAGGAAATGGATACATGGGCAAAGCTCAATATGAGATGGTAGGTTTGTTCCATGGTATCAGCCTGAGGAAAGATTGCAGATGTTGGGGGAGAGAGGTTCGATTTTATTTTGTTAAGCCTCTGTCTTTTCAAACACTTTTACATATTAAAAAAACAAAAAGGAAAAAAGGTAACCCCAAGCCTGGGTTCTTACACAAGTTTAATGAAAAATTTGGTATACTTTCCTTCTCTCCAGGTAGAGTGGGGTGGAGTAGGAAAAAGTCAAAGAATTTTTTAGAGGTAACTATTATTATTATCATTTCATAATTGAGAAAATTATGGCACTCAGAGAAGGTTAGTAACTTGCTCAAGGCCACACAACTGGTAGGTAGCTGAACAAGTGTGCAACTTCAGGTCTTTTGATATCAGATTCTGTACTTCTTCTTCCCATAGCCTCTGTCTACCTAGCCACGACCTCTTTGCATCTTCCACTAGCAAACGTTTCTATCCTTTTATTTTCTCTGTTGGAGAACAATGGAAGGAATGAAAATAAGGCAGAATTGGTGAATTCAAAGGAAATCTGGGCTATTAAGTGGAAATTCTATTTGATTGTGAGTTCTTGCCTAGTGTATATAAAGTCATTCCTGATTTTAAACAAATTGTATGAAAAAAATTTCCAAGTTACCAAAAAGATAAATCGAGGGATGATTATTTAGAATAATAAAATTTTAAAGCCGGCAGAGACTGTAGCAATCAATTTGCCCATGCCCTTGAATTTACAGACAAAGAAATGAAGGCCCAGAGGGATGAAAACAACTGAAGTTGGACAGCTAGTTTGTGGCAGAAAGAGAATCAGAGAATTTCCAAATGGAAGTGACTGCAGTTAGTCCAAACCCTTCATTTTATAAATGAGGAAACTGAGGCCCAGAGAGATTAAGTGACTGACTCACCTTGGGCTATCCATAGTTGTGAAAAGTATCTCCTTTCCTTCCCCTCTAAATTGTTTATAATATGCCCTTTTGTACCTGAGTTGTATATAGGATTGTTACACAAACTTTACATAAAAATATATAAAAATTCCTCCAATGTAGAACATTGTCCTTTGTACACAGTAAACACTTCTGGATCCAAGTAGCTTTGGCCCCATCCAGGAGCTCAGTTTCTAAGTACCAAATCTTTTGGCAGAGAGAGGAGGAGATGACAAAGGGAGTGAAAGCAGCAATGGAAACCTCTCTCCCTGGTGCTCATTAAGATTGTGAGTCCCTCCCTCAGGGAACATACACGGGGAGGCAGTATGGCACAGTGGAAAGAACATTGATTGTATTATCAGATGACCTGATGTTAGATTCTACCTCTGAAACTATGTGACCTTGGGCAAGTTCCTTTACCTCCCTGGGCCTCGGTTTCCTTATCTGTAAAATGAAAGGGTTGGGCCAGATGACCTCTGAGGTTCTTTCAAGCTCTAGGTATGTGAAACTATGAACAAATGTTTACCTGAGCAAATTTGCTAAATTAATGTTGAATAAATATAAGAAAAACTTGGCGCTCTAGGTCACAGATTGTCAAGTACACCTTTGCTTTTTCTTACAAAGGTAGGGTAACTCGGCAGGAGAGTGGGGCTGGCCAGCACAACCCTTCAGTACCAATAAAATGTGGCTCCAAGAATTTAGCATATATGGGCTTCAGTAGCACAATTTTTGTTAATACTATGTATCTTACTGATAATATCTGTGAAGATAAAATTGCCTATTTCTCATTTATTTCCTAGGTGTGGATATAAAACCTTGAAGAAATTCATCGGATCTGCTGACAAATATTTTATGGTGAGCCAGAAAGTTATATTTTACATCATAACAGATAGCTCCATGAAAATTCCTCCAATTGTGTTAGGTCCTCTTCAAATATTCAAAGTCTTTGAAATCAACAGAGGGAAGAAGTGGGATAATAACATGCTAAGGATAAAGATCATTGGGGAATATATCATAAGTCATATCCAGGATGCAGTTGACTTCCTTTTCTGCACAGATATAGATCAAATATTTAAGAATAAATTTGGAAAGTCTCATGATGGAAAATGTTATCTACATCCAGAGAAAGAACTATGGAGTTTGAATGCAGATCGAAGCATACTATTTGCTCTTTTTTTCCTTGTTTTGTTTTGTTTCTTCTTTCTTGTGGTTCCTCCTATTGTTTCTAATTCTAATGTGAAAATATGTTTAATAGGAATGTATGTGTAGAGCCTATATCAGATTGCACACTGTCCTGGGGAGGGAGGTGGGGAGGGACTGGGAGAAAATTTAAAACTCAAAAGCTTATGGAAGTGATTGTTGAAAACTAAAAAGAAATTAATTAATTAAAAATAAAAAAGAATGAATTTGGATTGGAGACTCTGGGTAAGTTGGTTGCTCAGCTCCAGCTCAAGTGATATTCAGAAAATTCTCAATCATGAGAGGCAGCCTGATTCAACAGCATACATCCCTTTTAATCAGGGGAATTTCTACTGTACTATAGCAGTGTTTGGGAGCTCACCTCAGGGAGTTCTAAACCTCACCCAGGAATGCAGCAAGGGGATGCTTCAGGACAAGGAGAATGAAATTGAAGTTGGGGGGGCATGATGAAAGTCACCTAAATAAATATTTCTTCTTAAACAAACCTACTGAAATCTTATTACCAGAATACTGTTGGGACTATCAATTCACATGGTAAATTAATCAAGATGGGTTGGCAGTCAAAGAACAATAATGGGATTAAAAATAATCCTTGATTTATGATTGTCCCATTAAATTTGCGGATTACAGAGCGCATTCTTCAGACCAATTCCTAAGGAAAGAAGCAATTAAGAATTTTTAAAAGCCAAAAACCTAACAAAAAAATTGTCTTCTTAAACAGCACATGCACACATTCTTTTTGTTCTCTGAAATAACAAACTTCCTGACTTGCATGATGTGGGATAACAAATCAATCTGTGGTAACTGGGACGTAAATGCATGCTGACTTTAGGGAGCAAGTCTAAAGGGAGCAAGTCAGTTTAACAAACAGTTGTTAATCACTGAGAAACACATTTGGCATAATAAAATATGAGAGGCTACATTCTAAGTAAACAATGATCTACATGGTTTAGTTAAATAAAGTCAATATCTTGTTGGTAGAAGGGCAGTTGTACTGTAGGTACAGAATGAGGCATACACAGTCAGACAATGTCAATGTGGTAACAGGTTTTTCTTAATTGTACCTCTAAAAGAGCGTCCTATAGGAAATGGGTGTGAGTGTGTGTGTGTGTGTGTGTGTGTGTGTGTGTGTGGAGAGTATTGGGAAGTGAAAAAGATGTTTGCTCTTTTTAAAGCATTACTGAGGTATTTTGAAAGTTAACACAAATAAGAATAATTTAGTGAGAATGACAGAGGTCATAGTTTGATTTCCTGTAATTGTTTAAAGTACAACGTTAGGTTTATATAACTCTGCCATATATCAGGATAATACTTGGTTTGGATATGATGTGACATTATCTAAGTTTACAATGGTTATTTGTTATATTGTCCATGTCAGATGGATTGATTTGTCCATGGCAGATGGATCATTTGAAGATTCAGAATCTCAGAGATGATATCAGAGGTCATAGGTTTAAGAACATAAGGATCCTCTTTAGTTCTAACTCTTACAATACTATTGGTAGCACCATGTGGGGATCAAACAGTGATTTAGGGGGGAGGGTGGTTGTATAAGAACAAAGCCCTGGTCCAAATGAATTTAAAGGTGAATTCTACCAAACACTTAAAGAGCAATTAACAGATATACTACACTAATTCTCAAAAATTGAGAATTAAACACTCTGTAAAATTCATTTTATATAATATAGTCCCAATACCTTAACCAAGAAAATAAAACAAAGAAAGAGAACTATAGGCCAGTAGCTAAATTAACTGACCCCTTCAGTACTCAATGTTAAAAACCTATTTAGTGAGAAACAATTAGACTTCCAAGTGAATATTCAGTTTTTCCCATGAACTATCAAGCCAGGTTTTCCCTATCCTGTACTTGTGAAAGTAATATTCTTTTCCTTTTTATTAATTATTTTTAATTTTTTAAATTAAATTTTTTTCACTTAACGATGATGTTTTCTTCTCCCTTCCCCCATAAAAAAAGAAAAAAATCCTTATAACAAAAACAGTCAAGCAAAACTAATTTCCCCATTGATCATGTCTCTGAAACTATGTCTCATTCTGCACCCTGAGTCCATCATTTCTCCGCCAAGAGGTGGGTAGCATGTTTCATCATTAGTCTCTAGAATCATGGTTAGTTGTTGCATTAATCAGAATTCTTAAGTCTTTCTAAGTTGTTTATCTTTACAATGCTGTTGTTAGTGTACAAATTATTTTCCTGACGGTTCAGCTCATTTTGCTTTGCATCACTTTATACCAGGAGTGGGGAACCTGCAACCTCAAGGCCACATGTGGCCCTCTAGGTCTTTCACTGAATCCAAGCTTCACAGAATAAATCAAGGTTTGGATTCAGTCAAAGAGTCCCATTTGAGGAACTAGAGGGCCACATGTGGCCTCAAGGCTGCAAGTTCCCCACCCCTGGTTTATACACACTTTCCTAGGTTTCTCTGAAACAGTCCAGTCTATAATTTCTTATGGCATAATAGTATTTAATTTTCTTCAAATTCCATAATTTATAGAGCCATTCCCCAATTAATGGGCGCTTCCTTAGTTTCTAGTTCTTAACCAAGACAAAAAGAACCAATATAAATATTTTTGTACATGTGTCCTTTTCTTCTTTCTTTGACTTCTTTAGGGAAGTATACACAGTTTAGTAACTTTGGGGGTACAATTTCAAATGGCTTTCAGAATGCCTGTACCCATTCACAGCTCCACCAAGACTGCATAACTGTGCCTGTTTTCCTGCATCTTATCCAACATTTGTCATTTTCCTTTTGTATTTGATATTAAGTTTTATCCTTATGAAATTTTGAATAATTGAAGTTTTGTGGTGACTGACCTATGTATTTTAGGAAGACAAATAGAGGTGGGAGGCAAGAAAATGGTTAAGGGGCTATCATAAGACCAGTTAAGAGGGGATGAGAGCCCTAGGATGGTAGCAGTGGAAAAAGAGAAAGGAAAGAATGATAGAAATATTATAGCATTGGACGACCTAACTAGATTTGGGGCAGAGAGCATTGGGGGACGTGGAAAAAGGCAGAAGGGATAGGCAAAGGAAGTAATCCAGAATAATTCCATGGATTCAAGCATAAGTGACTGAGAGAACAATAGTGCCATGGATAGAAATAGGGACATCAGGAGGAGGAGTTATTTTTGGGATGAAAGATACTCAAGTGCCAGACCTGTCACTGACTCTGTGACTCTGGGCAAAGAATCTCACTTCTCTGGGCCTTAGTTTCCTAATCTATATGTTGGGGTGGGAGGAAGAAGAGTTTTGGTTCTTCTCTCCCTTCTCTCTCATTTTCTCTCTCATTTTCTCTCTCAGTCTCCTATCTCTTTCAATAAGTGAGAAGAGAGCAATATCACTGGATGAGCAAAAATTGGCCAGGCTATTGCAAAAATTTAAATAGTTAAGCCCTGGAGGTAGTTGGCAGTTTGGGTGACTTGGAGAGAAAGCCAGCAGTCAAGGAAGAACCTTGTTCTTTTCCTCGTGGGGGTAGAAGAGAGGATTTTCTCTCTCCAACTCCCTACATTGATCATGACTTCTAGAAAGAGAGCCATTTGACCATAAGGTGGTGCCTTATCCAGCAGTGAGTCAGTTCCAAAGATTTTGAGGCACAGTTAAGGAAAAAGAGACACACACTTCAGATACAGTCCCTTGAGATAGGAAGCAGCTGCCAAGAGCAGGAATTCTTACAGCAGAAAAGAGCACTGGCAACAGGCTGAAGAAATAATTAGCCCTAGCAATAGAGAGTTGGAGCATTCCACAAGGAAAGGATATGAATGCCCTACATTTCCAAAACTCTGAGTTCTCTTGGCCATATATGTGCCTCCTATAGCTATACTCCAAGTTTATGACCACACTTCCCATTGACAGTGTGTATTTGTGGAAGTGCACCCCAGGTTTGTTGGGGGGGGGTTGAGGGTGTAGTTACTATTGTTGCTATGTCATCTTAGTAAATGCTTTTGCTTTGAGCTAATTGTGTAACACCCCTGTCCTAAGGCCCATTGGTATGGGACTCTCCCCTTACTGGTGGAGATAAAACCTCTACCCTGCATGAAAGGCAGGTGGAGCTGTTGAAAGGCAGCTTCAGTTCTTAGCCAATCTCTCTTTGGGATTTATCATTTGGGTGTTCTTGGCTTCCATCTTTGAGAGAGAAGATGGAAGAGGCCAACTCCACTTCAGGTTGCTGAAGGAAAAGACTGAGAAGACACAAGAGGAGATGGCAATCTCCATCATGTTCCTATTCCCGGCGTGCTATTCTAGGGACTTTGGGGAATTTCCCCTTGAGTGAGATCCAAGACCCTCTCTCTTGATTGAGCTGAATTACCTCATTCCCAATGGGAGATATCCCTCATTCTGTCTTCTGCATTGTCTGATACACTGTTATGTAAAACTTCTATGGTTTCTGTTTTGCTATGATTTGGGTAAATGGGTTTCTTTGCTATCCACTATATGTGCTCATTGTGGAACTAGTATTTGGTGGAAAAAGGGTCATCTCGGATATAGAGCTTGGGGTCTAGCTTCTCCCCTCAAAATTACAAAGCAATCCAAAGTTGGATGGAACTCCATCATATCCCCTAGATGAACAATATTAAGGGAACAGATAGATATACTTCTAGCTCAGTAACCCCTCTCTCTGAGGAGAGCAGAAAGTGGTCTCTAGCCTCAATGTCCTACTTCACCTCCTGGGAGGAATGAAAGTCTCCCTTGGAGAAGGGTGTGGGGAGAGGCGGTTAGAGACAGCTATTATCTCCCCCTGAGCCACACACTAGGACAGGCTCCTTATAATACATGGAACCTCCCTACATAAGTGGGGCCCACACTTTCACTCCTTCCTTATGCATATTTATTGGCTGATTGTTAATGAGAAATGCACCAATGGGAGCTATAATTTTAGATATTACCACCACAGACTGTATCTTGAACCCAAGATAGATGCTCTTCCTCTGTGGAACACAACATAAGTACAAGTTGGGTGGAGTAGCCCCTGAGGAGTTCCATGTAAAAATGAGATGGTGGACCAGATGATCTGTAAAGTCCCTTTTTGCTCTAAGTCTATTGTCTTAGGATTAGAAAAAAAAGGAAGGCAGCACCATTTGTGATTTGAGTGATTAATTTCTAGAAGCTGAAAAGAGGATCAATGTCCCCTACCTGTTCCACAGCATTCAGTAACAAATGCTTTCCAAGTCAATGGTTATGTAGTTAAATCTACAGTCACACTGGGGATGTGAAAAGATGTTCCAACACATAAATTATGTATCTTGGCAAAGTTTAGTGAAGAATAGAGGTATAGGCAACTGGGTTCTTAGATGACTAGCATAAGCAAAGAACAAAGCTCCTACTGGTCCCCTAAGGTGCTTCCAGAGGAGAGAATGGGCATCTTGTCTAGGTTAACTGTCAGCATAGACACTTAAGCACTGATATTTAGGATATTGCAGGACAACAAAAATGCATCACACTAGCTTAGCCCCTCCATTTTATAGTCTTGAGATTGTGCTGTTAATGTGTCTCTTTGGTGTGTTATTAGTTTCCCCCTTCAAAGATCATGGATCTTAAGGTAGTAATGGGCTAAAACTGGATGAACAGATTAAGGGTTGGAATCCTTGGCCTTTTTATTTTACTCAATGCCTTGGACAACGGTCTCTAACATTCCCTTATCTCTGCATGAAGAGAGCTAACTTATAATGTAGATAGCTATAATCCATACAAATGTTCTCTAAACTTTTTTGGTTGTGAATCCCCAATCAATAAAACATTTCAAGCATGTACCCCAATACATGTATATTTATCAATTCATGTACAAAAGTATTGATGAAAAAGGATGAGATGACAATGAAATCAATATTTTAAACCATTTCATCTTATTAATGGTACAAAACTCTTTTTGCTCTTAATATCATCATTAATATTTCTAGTGAGAATAATGTGATTGAAAATGCTTTATGATTTTTGAAAACCTTAGCGTTTTGTGATATTCAGGCATTTTTCAGTCATGTCCAACTCTTTGTGACTCCTTTTGGGGTCTTTTTGGCACAGATACTAGAGTAGTGGGCCATTTCTTTCTCTAATTCATTTTACAGATGAGAAAACTGAGGCAAACACAGTTAAGTAACTTCTCCAAAGTCGAACAGCTAGTAAATGTCTGAGGCTAGATTGGAATTCAGGAAGAGGGGTCTTCCTGTCTCCAGGTCCAGAGTTCTATCTACTACACCACCTACCTGCCTAACACTTTGTGGTACAATGATGCAAAGTTCTGGTTCTAAGTTGTTTGATACTTGATTTTAGCAACTGTCAGCGCTGAAAAAGATACCTTCTTAAGATAGGTCCAGTCAAATGGAAGAAGTGAATCATTTGCTGCACTTACTAAATCATAGCATTCATTTTTCAATACCATATGTCAACTATACAAAGGTTTTTATTGGAATTTGACAATTCAATTTCTATTGTCTCTGCTACTAATCCTCTGTTCTAGCAAACTAATCAGAAGGAATTGTGTTCTTAACAAATTGATCCAAATCCAATAAAATTCTTCATTAAACAGGTTAGAAAATTTCATTTCCAAATTTTTTAAGTGACCAGAAAGAAGGTTTTTTTTCATTTGTTTTTTGTTTTTAAACGAATGACACACATTAATTTTGGCAACAAAAGCCTTTTTAAGTATGAACCTTTCTCTTCCTTCCCTCTCTCCTTCCCTCTGTCTCTCTCTCTCTCTCTCTCTCTCTCTCTCTCTCTCTCTCTCTCTCTCTCTCCCTCCCCAAATCTCCCTTATCTCCCTCTGTCTTAATAAGTCAGGAGGGAGCACTGTCATTGGATGAGCAAAAATGTCTTCTCCTCGTGATGGCTTCATATTATCATTAATTAATATCTCAAATAAGAGTGTACTGAAGCCCCCTCCTAGTGGAACTGATGTGTTAAATTTTCAGTATGAGCATTTATACCTCAGAAATTGGCAAATGTTTCAAATTAGGGCTTCATTTATTATTCTGACAACTGTATAGATGGAAAAGTAAAGGAGAAAACGTAAGACAAAGTCAACTTAAAAGTTTGTCAGAAAGACATTTTGGGGGGTAGGAGATCCAGTTGTTAAACATTTACCAGTATACCTCTATTCTCAAGTCACATTATGAACTTAGGAGGAAGGTCATTGTTAACAAGGGTGGCCCAACAAGAAGACAGTCCAAAGTAAATCCATATCTTAAATAATTTTGGTAATTTCAATTTTTTGTCTTGTCCAGATTCTTCTCATATCCGATAAGACCATCATTGCCTTTACCTTGCAATGTGACTCATAAAGAATTTGTACTAGGAACATGAAAAGAGCAAATACGCCGCCATCTCTGATGGTCAGCACAGCTACATCGAGGAGGTTGACCTCGGCCAGGAACGAGAGCTAAAAATTTATTTAAAAAAAGAAAACAATCCTGCAAGAAGCCTCCTAAACTTAACAAGACTCTCTGTCATGCAAACTACTCCATGAAAGCCCAGTTATCCCTTCCACATTACAGGGGGTTACGGGTGTGGTGCCCCTGTAATCTGGAAAATCCGTGTAAAACTTTTTGGCCCTCCCTTCATGCCAAAGAAGAGTTCTGAATTACTGTGGTATTAAAAGATAAAATACTTTGATATCATACAATACTATGTATTTCATGCATTTCTGAGTTTCTAAACTTTTTTTTCTGTGTCATTTGATGACTTTCGTGTGTCTTCTGTGGCTTCTACAAAACTCCCCAAAAATCCATTCTTATGCCAACCCATGATATATCAAAACCGCAATAGAGAAAGTCACAATGTGGAAGTGTAACTGAACCTGCATGAGATTCAACAGCTAAAAAAGAGATCAAGAAAGCTGTAAAATGATCAGCCAGTGGAGCTGCTGAGAGACCATGATCCTCCATTCTGTGAGGATTCCTGCTTTAATTTTGTATCCTTGCTCAAATAAACCTTAGCATTTGAGAGCAAAAACCCCTGGTCACCTCTTTACTCAGGATTCCAAAAAGAACCCAGTCCAGTCGGTAGCAGTTGTAGCATACTTAGATAATAATAACTGGGTTTGGGAAAGGGAGTAAGCCAGAGGGAAAGAACCCCCAATACCACGACGTCTAGCCACAAGCCCTAAGATACCCTATAACTTAGTTCATTGGCTAGAAAAGATAAATAAAAGTTAATAAATTATAATATACATTGTGTATTTGCAATATACTATATTTATTTATAGTATTATGTTATGAATATAAAATATATAAATGTTTTATTTATAATAAAATTGTATTGCAACATAAAATTTTTATTGCAATATAAAAGCTAAAGTGAGACCCTGGAAAAGAAACAAAAGAGTGCTAAACCATCTCCTCTCCCCAGATGGAACTAGCAGGTATATTCTGAAGAGGCAGGGAGGGAGAGGGAGAAATTGCAAGCAGCAAATCCAAACCATCTGCAAAAGTCTTTAGAGAAAAAAAAATTCCCCTCCCTGAAAAGTCTGTTTAAAATAGAGAGCCTTTCAGAGCCAAATTGTAATGTTCAAAGAAACTAGAAGTTGACATCCCTCCCCATCACACTCCCTCCCTCCAGCGGGGAGAATCTGAAGACCTGGCATGTATTGACAGGGATACAAAAAAGTTCATTTTCTATAAAATCTGTTTGGGGAGTTTGAATAGATGAGCGAATGTCAGACAAAATCTTCATTTTTCTTGTCTTTGTATATATGTCTACTTAAAATGAATCTTTTTCAGTTTCTAATGAGAGTCAATTTTAAAAGAAGCTGCAGTTTTCTGTGATGAAGTTTCTCCAAGCTATCTGATTGGACCTAGACCTTGAATTCAGCAGTTTCTCTTGGTTGGATGGCATAAAAAAAATGCTAGAAAAAATACAATAGGAAGAAGACTCTCTCTACACTTTTTCTCCTAAGATTTGTTGCATTAGAGAGACAGAGATGGACAGAGACAGAGAGAGAATTTGTGATGAATTTGATAGTTTAGTGCAAATTATTATAATGGGGATAATAAGATTTCATAGTAAAGTTTCTTCAGAGAGCGAAGGATGCCCTTCACTATGGATTGTTAACCTAGTAATTTAGATTTTAAGGCATTTAGATATTTTGGCACCCAGCAAGCATTTTCTTGAGCATGCTCTTTTATTTTGTCTCTGACCTCCACAAGTCACTATTATCACAGGAATAGAGATTGTAGTAGAGGCTAAGTATTCTCTTATATGTTATAGTGGCTTTACTTATTTCCTGAATAATGGGCATGCAGTTATATCTGGAATGCATTTCCTTTAATGAGGGCTAAGTACCCAGAATAAGAAAGATATAGATATGTATGTATCAGTGTAGAGATATATGCATATATGTATAGATATACATATATAATCTACTATATTTTATCTCAGAGCAGACCTGTAGGTTATATGATTTCTCAGAAGCTATAGAAATTAATCCATTTTCATTAATAGTTCTGATTGAACTGATTCGTATTTTAATGAACATTTTTCTGTAAAATTTGCCCCCTTTTAAAAAAAATACAGATCAATAAGATTGTAAATTGTTACCAAAGTTAAATGAATTTTATATATATATTGTATTTTTATATATTATTATATTATATTTTATATATATTTTTATATAAAAATTTATATATTTTTTATTTTTTATTTTATATATTATGTGTATATATGTGTATATATGTGTGTATATATATATATATATATATATATATATATATATATATATATATAT